>NC_050533.1:11861894-11923072 GCF_002922805.2 Oryzias melastigma
TGGGGACCACTGTTCTAGAACACAGTTTATCCAGAGCAGCAGTTAGTTGCTTGGAAATTTCCCTATGAGTTGTGGGCGGGGCCACTGGTGTGGAGCAAATCTCGCTACCCATTGCGGAGAACTTTCTGTTTACATGCTCTTCCGCTAGCTTACAGCATCTCACACCCTGTCACAACCTGATATTAAAAGGCGAGCAATATCAGAGCTATCCAGTCATGCAGTTTTGATCCAGATGCCAGCTCGGATGAGGAAAATGAAGATTTTTCAACAGTGGTTTATGTAACAAATGATAAATAAAAAAATAGGAAGATCCTAAAAACATGCCAGAAAATTACTGAAAAATTAGGAATTTGAGAAGAAAAAAAGTTCTGGAAAAAAATATATATATCCTGGTGAGTTGGCCTTTGGTCCATCCATTCTTTGGACATGTGAGACTTCGACCCATGACGCTCAGAAAAATGCAACATATTGAAAATCATGTAAATACTTCAGCTGGTGAAAATTAACCGGCGATAGTGCTCTCGGGTTAGCCTTTATTTTCTTTATAAACAGTATGAGAAATATCAGAGAGATAGCACAAGAACATGTTAAAAACACCATTTTCCTTGCAGTGGGTCTTTGGTTGCCATAGATTTTTAGATTATCTTAAAGCTTTGTGACCTTCTTTGCTATTTTTTATAGATTTGCAGAGTAATAAGGGATACATTTGTTCCCTACAACACTCACTTTCTCCTGATCTCTTCCCTAAGAGGCCCCAGCTCTGTAAAATATGTCACTTTGTGCAAAAACATTGCCACTGTTCCCACATTTTCAGCAACACTAAAACCAATTGACCCGCAGCTCTTTGCTACAGCGCTGAGTCTCTGCGAGAAAAACTAGATTTGGCTCCCCGCCCGTCTCCATTCTCCTCTTCCTTGTGTGTAGACCAGCTATTATGACTGTCAGTCATTTTCCAACATAAAGGGCCCTATTTGAAAAGGCTCAATGCAAATCTCATATCTTACATGAAACAGTCTTGATTTATTTACGCCAAGCTTTTCATCCCGTGCCTTCAAACAGCCTCGCAGCACCCGCTGCTTCCCTGCACACATTCCCTCCAGGCGGGATTCCTGTCTTTCAGCATCCAGTCCGGAGGAAGAGGAAAGTGCTCTGTGGACGCTTGCCACAGCCCTCTAACACCTAACCACCCCACTACACACACACACACACAAACGCACCACCCCGCATCCTTCCAACAAGCGCTTTTCTTTTCCCCCCCCAGTCGATATCTGCCCACAGCAGGTGCTCCACCTAAGCCCAAACATAGGACCGAAAAAGGAAATAAACAAGGAACTTCATTTGTATTCTGCTCTCATAACTGCTTCTCCTCTTCTGACTGTGGCAAAGTTAGATGACACATCTTATTATCAGCATTTGTTGTGTCTGTGTTTTTGGGCATCTGCGCTTTTTCTGTCGGTATGTGTGAAAGATCTAAAGGTGCCGTATTTGTCCCAGATTCTTCTGTTCTTCAAACGCCGAGACTGACTAAACAGATTCATTCTTTAGAGTCGTCTGTGCGACTGATGTGCAAGATACATATTTATGCTTTGGGTTTCGGCTTTTCACCTTTTACTTGTAATCCTTTCCCCCTCCTGGGACGGAGCACCGCCACCTCTTCTCCTCCTCGTGCGGTGGGTTTGTGACATGTGCTAACACGCTGTCTGAAAGTGCCATCAACAGGAAGTTGGTTTGCCTCGCAGGGTGGCAAAGGAGGGCAAGCGCTGCATCGGTGCCAGACAAGGCAGTGGGAAGCAGCGCTGAAGCAGCTGTGACCTTGCAAACAGAAGCTCAGAGTGTGAGCCAAAACCTCACCCTCTTTCCCCACGATGAGGCCCGGTTTGCCAGAAACACCAGGTGCCAGTCCAAAAGTGTTTACAGAGGCCGGGATGAAGGTGGCTGGTCTGGTGTTGCCCATTAGAACAGAGAATCTAGGAATGAAACATGGTGTCTAATTTGATCATTATTTAAATCAGTTTTTTTTAAACAAAAGCATTGCTTGAAGTTGCAGTTTTTTTGCTCAAACAACATGAATTTTTATTCTTTTCAACATTAGAACATCAGACTTTTTATCAATGTTAGCTTGAACGCTGCATCACAAATTTTTGTTCAGAATTTCCACAGTTTTACAAGTGCAAAGATGTTTCTATTTTAATTGAAGATTATTTTTTCGAGCACATGATAAATAATTTTACTCACACAATGTGCTATTCACAATAGGGATTGTTTTATGGTATTTCCAATTAATAAATTTTTTACATAAAATGTATGGTTTTATTGTATTTTGAATTAACTAATGTTGTTTAATACATTTTACTGACCACTATTTAATTTCTTTGGAGATGAATAAAATACCTTTTCTTGGATGACTCCAATGTTGTGATTGATCTCTGCCTGTCTGACTCTGATTTAGCTTTGTGGACTTTTAGCTGCTTAGTCTGAACTAATAAACCTGCTGCATGTGGAACCAACTGTCTGTCTGTTTGTGTTGCAATTTAACATTTGCCTTTTTTGTACAAAGTAGCATAAAATAGGCAAAACCATAAGAGAGAATTAGAACAGTTCACTAGCTTTGATAATATTGGAGTGAACACTTTTTACTGAATGTGGTTGCTGAACATGCTAAAGCAATTGACTTTCTGAATTGATTTGCTAAAAATGCAAAAGCTATTTGTATAATGCTAAATTGGCTAAAAGACATCAAATTCTGTTAAAGAACTATGAGAGATTGCTGAAGTTGGCCTGAATTTCTCAAAATGTTTCTTATAAATCCTGTTTTTAGAAATATTTCGTATAGCCTAAATATGATCTAAACTCCAAATTGAACCAAAAAACCTTAGCAGATAACAAATTAGCCAAAAAAGCTAGCACCTTGCTAAAATTGGTTATTAGCTGTGAAAGAAAAAGCCTGGAGCAAAAATCGCGAGATTTGCACTGCTTTGATATTTTGGAGTAACTCTCCCAACTGCCGGTGTTGGACATGAGCTAGTAAACAAGCAAGAGAAGAAGCCCCTCCCTGCTTCACCAGTGTGAATAGCATGGGTCACATGTGCATTTACCTTGATGTGTAGATAACTTGAGACTTTTAGTTGTAGATATACAGAAAACAATAACTTTACCAACAACTGAAGTCACTTCAACTACCAAAGAGTACTGCTATGGTTCAGTCACTTTAATCCAATATCAACAATAAAATCTCAGAAGACTGGTTGGTCATCATAATCTGCTGTATATAATTATTTTTTTTTCTACGTATTTTTAATAAAGGATTACATTTTTGATAGAAAAATACCTACTTTCTAAAATTAATTTTCATGTAAAAAAAAAAGATGCTTTTTTTTTTTCTAAATAAACACACAAAACCAACAATCTAAAAACTCTTTCAAACCATTTCCACCAGATTACTCATGACAAATGGGCGATCCAAGAAAATTGTTGAGGAGTTCACCAACAAACAAAATAATCCTTAGTTTCAGCTCCAACCCCCCCCAACACGTGGTACTCGGGTATTTTCTTGCAGCTCGTTGTGCAGAGGCATCTTGTGGCGTATGTCCCAAGGCATCTCCACATCTCTGCAATCACCAAACCTCCCACTGAGGAGAGATTATCAAAGAACACTTGTAACGAGGCCTGTCTCACCACTGAGTCCTTCGGGCTAAGAAGGAAACATGCATACATCAAGTGAGTGAACGCAGTCATCCACCTCATCTCGGAGGCCATTGTAACTTTAAAATCAACGCCAGGATTTTGTTTAGTTCCTAAGTGTTGCCAAGAAATGAAACTTGGATAGAAATCTGGATCTGAACTGATCAGTATATAAAAGTGATGCCACAATTCGTTGGGAATAGTGGGGAAATAGTTGTATCCATACTGCATACGTTTGCCAAGGACATGTTTAAGAGTTTATTATTTATTGTCTTGTTACACCAGGCTTAATACAAAAGAACAACTGGAAGGTTTTTCTTCATTGTGACTTGCTTTTTAGAAAATCAAAAACATGATTGTTTTTAGATTTTCTTTTGTTTTGGATCAAATTTTTTTTTTAAAATGAGGTTTAAACCAGATCATGGGGAAAGTGAATCCTTACATCCCTTGTATACATGGTTTTACTAGAAAAGAGCGTTTCCACCTACCAGCACTCAAAGCACATGTTCAAACACAAAACCAGGAATCAAACCACCAGCAGCTTCTCTCCCACTGATCCACAGGCGCCTTGGTGTGAGATTATTTTCCACTGGGAATCAAATGTAAAATGTTCTTTTATTTTCTTTTTTTTTTGGTGACTTTCAGAACTGTCAATGTCATGGAAATTTTGGAGTGACATAAGCAAAGCCTCAGCAGGGAGATACAGCAGCAGGGGTGAAAGTCTCAGAATTTCCTGGTAAAACTCTAAAGTGTTATCAGACTGATCAAGAACCAGAGAGGCATAGTGGTGTAGTGGTTAGCACTCTTAACTTACAGAGAGAAAGCCCAGGTTCAAGTCCTGGCTGAGACCTTTCTGTGTATTCATTTGTTTTTATTGTTCTTCTTCCTAGTCACTTGTCCTTTTCAGAGTCACCAGTAAATTCTTTCATAGGAGTCAATGGGATAAACAAGATTGACGTGTCAATTTTAACCCTTGTGCTAACCTAAGTATGTTGACGTTAGGAGTGGGGTCATCTGGACCCCACGAGACAACATGCCAAACTTTCTTTTTCCAATGATTTTGATTGTCACTAGTGTCTGTGACTTAATGGAAGGAACTGTCTTCCGCTTCTGATACCGTTCTGATAACGGATACATTATTGGGCATACTTAAACTGACAAAATGAAAAATATTTTATATTTTAGTGTAACTGGAGTGGTACATAACATAATCTGGTATTTGTGTCTGTCTACTTTTCTGTAAATGGAGAGATATTAGCTTAAGCAAGAAGTTCAATGTTGAACATCGCTGCACAAAAAAAAAACAACATGAAAAAGGGTAAAATAAATATACGCATACAACGTGTGTGCCTCCCTAACAAATGCTTTTTATAACCCAAATAGGAAACTATATGTGATTGGGATTAGAGCCCTAAAACTGCATGACATAAACCCTTAAAAAAAAAAAAGTAAACAAGAAGACACGTAAAGATAGTAAACACACTGTTTGATCTCAAGGTCTTTTGTTTTTTTCTTGCTTTCGTCATTCTACAATCTCCCACATGAATGCAATAACCTTCATTGCTTATATAACCTTCTGCATTTGATTACCATATTAATGTCCTGAACAGCATGAGGCTAATTTGTGAGCTATGGATGTCTTCTTGAGAAGGTCACCGCAGTGAAGTGTACACCAAGAACACGGTTTCAGCCTCACTTATTAAACATTTGCTAATTGTTTATATATGCGTGATTAGAAATGTTAATGAGAAGGGGACGGCTGCGTTGGTAATGTTTCGCCTATTTGACTTTTTTTTACTATTATTCCATCAGTTTTAACTTATGTAAAAAGGTTGGTTGGGTGGTAAAACCTTGTTTTTGTTTGCATTTTGTGTAAATGTTGGACTTAAGGTATACATCAACAGCATAGTCAAATCTGTCCATAAAACTGTTAAAAAATACCCAGCCAGCAAGGCTAAGTGGGCCCTATTTGGTTTAAAAGTGGGCAGAAAATGTGGGCCCCGACTGGAGTTGTCTACAGTTTACGTGGTGGTCCCACTATGCTGCCCGGTGGACAGCATAGTGTGCTAGTGAGCTCCACTGTAGCATGCTAGAGAGCTCCGCTGAAGTGAGCTCCACTCCAGCATGTTAGCGAGCTCTGCTGTATCAAGCTAGCGAGCTCCTCTGTGTTAAGCTAGTGGGCTAAACTGTGGCATGCTAGCGATCTCAGTTGTATTGAGCTAGCAAGCTCAGTTTAAGCAAGCTCTCAGTATTGAGGTTATGAGCTCCACTGTAGCATGCTAGCGAGCTCTGCTGTATTGAGCTAGCGAGCTCCTCTGTATTGAACTAGCGAGCTCCGCTGTAGCATGCTAGCACACTCATCTTTGTTGAGCTAGCAAGCTCTGTTGTAGCATGCTAGTGAGCTCAGCTGCATTAAGATAGTGAGCTCTGCTATCCACCAAGTAGCTGGCTAGCATAGCAACCCACTGACTGTCCACTTATGTCAATGTGGGCAAACACAGGTCGGGTCACCATTGAAACTGCAGACAAACCCATATGGGGCCCACTTTTTCTGCCAACTTTTAAATCATATGGGGCCCACTTGGCCTTGCTAGCTGAGTAATAGTAAAAACTGAACTTCTAACTACAGAAAATTAATTCTATGGTAACAAGCATTAAAAATGTATCATATTTATTGAGGTTTGTCTGAATTTTTGACCGTCGGTAATTGGAAAAGTAAGTATAATGTGAGCTAATGAGTTTTAAAAAACGTCAATGCTCAGAAGTGACGCAATCAAACTCGAACCAGGGAGTCGGAATTTATACTAATGTAGGTCCATTCCATGTAATGCTGCTGCAACCCTGTTAAATACAGAATACAAAATTATGTTCACATCTAATGATGAAATCTAGCACAGCTTGACTTTGTTTTGGTTTGACGGAAAGCTGAAATGAAAGTAGAGAGTAAAAATGCGAAGAATATTTTGAGGCTTTTTTACAAAACTGCACCTTCTGAAAGAGAAAAAAACTCAACAATGTCTCACTGAAGCCACCTGCATACTGGGAGCAGACTGCCACTGTTTCAATGGGCGCTGCATGCACACCCCAGCAGGCTTCCAGATAGCAGCTAAAGAGCTTATTTTCCAAATCTCTTTATCCTTTCTCGAACTGTGAGACGTTGACAGAAAGTCAGTTAACTCTAGCCAGTGGCAGCTGCATGGGTTTTGCATAATTAATTATTTATACGGAGCCAGACATAGTAATTACCATCCAGATGAATATGATATTCTAATCAGGCAGGCTTTAATTTTAATTGCCCTCCAGCATCTAACTGTCAGTGCTGGCCTGGCTTGATAAAGTGGAGAGTCTCTAAACACCATTAGACATCTGCTCTGAGAGCATTGCCTCCACTAGCCACAAGCCGCACCATCCGCCATAAAAATCAATACAAAGCTGAGGTGTGTGTGTGATGGTGCTCATTTTTCTATGGAAGGCCATTTTTTCTCGATGACAAAACCAGAGCAGGGCCTCAAGCTATGAAGTCCCCGTTCCAGTGATTGATGAGGCCTTATTTTGTATTTCCCTGTCTNNAAAAAAAAAAAAAAAAAAAAAAACAACAATTTGAAGTATCATCTCAATATATTGCAAAGGAGATGTTTTATAGTTGATTACCCTTCAACATATGTGCTTTCGGGGATTAGCTGGAGACATCTTCAATGTTAAAATGTGACATAATCTGTAATATTTTCTTCAAGAAGCCCATCATGTTTTCAGCCTTATTTCTGTGTAAGATGACACCAGCTATTTTGGATGTCTTGATCCCCTCGCCTATCCCACCTGTGTGTTTCAAGCTGTTTCAAGTAATGCCCGTACCCCACTGATAAAGGCTCTCCTGTAATTGGCTGACATTTTACCAAATCCGAGGGTGGCTATAATTTTTTTTAATGGCTCATTGATTTGAGACATGACCTGTGTCACCTTCAAACACAGCTTTCTTTGTTTGGGACAGAGAGAATACCCACGTTTACTGTTATTTAAATGCATAGAAAAAGCAATTTCACAGTAAAAGTTACGAATTAAAAATGTACTAAATAGTTAGCTGTCTTGCATTAAAACAAAAACTAAAGTGGTAAACAATAAACTGCATCCACTGCTGTTCACTCCTTTCTTTAGCATCTTTTGAATCCAAAACGCTTTGATATTGAAGCAGACACACTTACGAATGTCACCAGGTGAACCCTAATACCACCAACCTATGTCTATTTACCCTCCATACCAGGACCTACATTTGTATTTATGGTCATGGGTTGGCTAACATAAGGGTTAGAAAGTCCTCTGGACAAAATCAAAGCAAGGTTCTCGTAAGGGACAGAGGGAAAGTAAACTATTACAAATTAAAACTTTTGTCCCCAGACATACCCTCCAGAGGAGGGACCAAGTCATTGCTTTCGCAAGTCACAAGTGAGTCTCAAGTCTTTTTCCTCAAGTCTGAGTCAAGTCCCAAGTCAAGTCACAATTCAAGATCAACAAGTCTCAAATCGCATTAAGAAGTCCTACCTGTTACAAAGTCTTTTCAACAACAGAGTAATATTATTTACACAGACCATGTGTGCTCCTAGGAACTGTATTTATCTATCAACATTTTGCCAGCATTTTAGTGAAATTACCAATTTGATTGGCTGGATTGTCGAATCAAATCAACATGGATCTAACTTGATTGGATTTCATGCCGATACCACACACGATGTAAACAATTAGACAGAGAGGCCACAGTGCGGGCTGTCTCAATATACCTTAATCCTTGGATTTGGGGGAAAATAGCAAGTCTTTCCGAGTCATAGTGCTAAAATCTGAGTCAAATCATGAGTTATTGAAGTTAAAGTCTGAGTCAAGTCAATGCTTTGACCACAAATTCTCACTCTCAAGTCGTCACATATTGACATTTGGTTAGGGACCATTTTTGACGTTTTGGGTGACCCCAACTCGTCATTTTTGACGTAATGCCTGTTTCAGTTAAATGACGGGTCCTCAACCTCCAGGCCGTGAACCAGAACCAGTTCAGTACTACAACGCATAACGGACCGGTATCTAAACCTAGTACCAGCACCCTAACCCGACACCGGACCAAATGCGGTACTGGACCCAAACTAGTACCAGATGCGGTACCAGATGCCAACCAGTACCGGGTTAGGGTTAGGGTACTGTTGCTGGGATCAGGGTATTCCGAGGACCAGTGCGCATCTGGTACTGCATCCTTAAGGTTGTGGACTCTTGATTTTATGAACACCCAGCACGTCAAAAAAACGACAAGTTAGTGACACCCAAAACGTCAAAAAGTGACGTGGAAGCCAAACGTCAATAGGTGACGATTTGAGAGTGAAAATGTGTTCGCTTTGAAAGTCCAAGTTAACTCTAAAGTTGTTAAATCCATGACTTGAATATGACTCGAGTCCAAGTCATGTGACTCTAGTCCCCACCTCTGGTAATTACCCATAACGGCAGTTTTGGCTAAGCCACAAATTCCTCATTTTTTATTTGAGGATTAAATATAAACCAGTGCAGACCTCCTACAAACCTTATGTCACATCTCAATACATTAGGGCCACAATCCCAAGAATATTCCACCAGAAGAACATTATCAATAATGTCATAGTTTTAAATCTGAAGGTTTTAATTGCGGCCCTGAGACAGACTGGCGACCTGTCCAGGGTGAACCCCGCCTTCGCCCATCAGTAGCCGGGATAGGCTCCGGCACCCCGCGACCCCGAAAGGGAAGAAGCGGCCAAGAAAATGGATGGATGGATGGGTTTTAATTGCTTATCCTTACATCACTGAAGCCTCAAGTTTTTTTTTTTACATCCCAAACTGCCTGTTTACAGCATATCACCCACTAACAGCACCTGGATCTTCAAAACCATTTATCATCCCTCTAAGTAAATGTGCACCCCTAAAAATAACTGTAAACGATTTGCATCTCTTTGCTTGCACACGATGAGCTCTCCTCAGGCAGATAGCTGTTTATGCATCTGCTGCAAAAGCGAAACCACGCCGGTTTTATAGGATATGCGCATGAATAACTGATTGGAGATGTCGCACTTCTTAGGACATGATCTTTTTATGCTATTCACATGCCTGGTGCGGAGTTAAGCCTGCACCTGCAGTGCTAAACAGAGCTTTCGCTGTGTGGGCTTAAAAACACTTAAACTTCCTTGACACGGCGTGGAAAAATGAGGGGAAACGTATGGAATCCACAGTTATTATGGCTTTGCACTTCAAGTCAGGAGATGGATGGTTTCACAGAAGTACCTGACAGGCTGATAAAAGCGGTAGCCTCTGCCAGATTTGTGGATTTCACAAATTACTGAAGAGAAATGAAAGTATTAACTCGCGTCATATGTTATTTTTATTTTCCTTGCAATGCCTTTCTAATTTTGGGGATAACTTTGTCTAAAAAAATGAGATAATAATTGACAGCAAAATTTTGAAGGTCTTCAATTGAAAAAATAAAAGGAAACCTCTTTTCCTTCTCATCTTGATTGTGTATTCACAGAGAGCTGCCACATTCTTGTGTGCAGCTTTAGCTCAAGGTTTTATGATCTCCACACACCACAACTGAGCTGAGGTGAAATAAGGTCCTATGATGTCTATGGCTCCTCATGCCCAAAGTTTGAATTTCATTAAAGACCCTTCTCTGCTTTCTCGGCTAGCAGGAACAAAGCGCGAGCAGGACTCAACGGTAATCCTGCCTGCGAGGTGCCGGTGTCAAAGGTCACTCATCGCCTGCAGATGAATCCTGTGGTTCGGGTGGCTGGGGCTGTGATGGAGAGGTGAAGAAGATAGAGGAGCTCTTTTTCTCAGGTTACCCAGGCAGAATCTAATGAGGTGGATTGGAGGGAGGACAGAGAGTCTGCCATTCTGCTTGGGTGGAGGCAATCGGACGAGCTCGGGGAAGGACTCCTCCACAGAAAGCAACACAAAGGAGGATAAGGTAGAGAGGGAGAAAAACTCTAGTGCGAAACATGAAAAGGAAAAGGAGAGAGTGAGACATAAGGCAAAATCAGAGGCTGCATTCTCTGGTTGTTGCGTGAGAGCCACTTAGTGCCTGAGGACAAGCCCACGGCTAATAAAGCTGAAAGTTGGTGGAGGCTCTGACCTTGCTTTGGAAAGCAAAGCCCTAATAAGGACACAGTCTAAAGAGGAGAAGAAGAAGAGAAAAAAACTGCTGTTTCTCTCCAGAACAAACACTCTTTCCATCCCTATTTCCTGCACTCTCCTTTCATTACTCACAGCGAGGAAGAGGAACCTATAGACACCCTAATGAAGGGGACTGGCGGATCCACTACTTTAAAAACGGGGATGAGACGGCGTCCGACATGGAAACCGACTTTGAACGAGTTCACTGATTAGTAATAAGCTGCGAAATTTCTATCGCAGTTATCAGAGGCTTTCTATAATGATGGAACTCACTATATGACTGCATCAGCACTTTTTTTTCATTTGATGTGTCCGGCAAAGCTAACAAAAGACAAAAAAGAGAAGTTATATATGTCAGATTTAAGTGGTTTGGGGAGTTTTACTCAAAGTATAGCTTTAACAACAACTTTTAAAGAATAAAAGCTCTGAGGACGAGTCATTTCCAATGTGTTTTTATTTTGTTTGACTACAAAAAACGAGAAGTAGATAAAAAAAAGTGGTAAAAAAATAGTGCTATCAGAGGTTTCCCTTTGTGTAAATGACATCCATTTTGTCTTTAGATTCTACAATATTGTTCTATTGTTGTCTCTTGTTTGGACATAGCCAAAAAATTCATCTCTTTAAACCGTTAACACTAGAGATGTCACCGATGACAGCAAATAGCACACACTCTATGCACTACTGTAACTCTCCGACTGTTTCAACATGTTCGGACGCAGATAAAAACATATTTACTCCAATATGCAACACTTTCTTTCTCTATTTCAGACTCGAATAATTATGTAAACACTTAACTACTTAAGTGTTGCATATCAACACAGAAATAGAACATAAACATTTTAGGAATGTGTGTTAACACAAAAAAAATCTTGTTACCAAGGAAATCTAAAAACGTATTTGCGCATATTCTTCAAAAATGTACAAAGACCAGTACGCCCAAGAACCAGTGGTTATTGGCTGAGTGACTTGGCCAACCTGGAGTTGGGATTACAGGGGCCGCGCTTCTTCATGTTTTCTGCTCTGAAGGAAATTTACTGTGGTCGCCCCTCTACATGTCCTGTCCCTAAGGAGGGTCACTGGAGCATCTTCTCTTCACATTCCCTGCCCGTGACATGGGTCCCTGGGATTTTTACTCTTCACTTTTCTGTTTTAGGGGGAAGGTCCTGCTCCTCTAACTGTTCCGTTTTAGAGGGGTTTGATATGATAACCCTCTCCCCTGTTTTTTTCTGGTTTGGCTTGCACTCAAGGTTGTCTCCTCCCTACTAATGTGTTGAGTTGGAGTATCTGCAATCTTCTCGTTTGGGGAGGGGTACTATTAGGATTGAGGCTATATAGTGTTTCTTGTAGCGCTGTCCAAATCTACAATTCCAAAATCAAGCGCACTAAAAGTTACCCAGAAGTCTCTGCAAAAACCACTGATCATCAGTCCACCCTATTGGTGAATATAGACCACAATGCATTGCCGATGAACCATTTTTGCAACAAAAAAAAACATAAAGTTTAAATGTAATATTTTAATAAACTATCAGCGTGTTCCACAGCAGAACATAGTGGAGTCATAAATAGACACCATAAAACTCTTGTATTAATTCGTTTTTCACTTTGTGAAATCAGTGACGCCATATTTGTTTCATTTAAAAAAAAGTAGTGAGTATGGTGTTCAAATCGCTTTTAAAATCCAGAGCACTAGATAGTCCTGCACTCTGGTGTTATCTGTGGTGTTTACTTGTGTTTATTACGAGAACATTGTCACCTTAAGCATAAAATAAGATTTTATAAAGGTTTCTTTTTAAAGGAAGTTTTTATTTTGACTTTTGATAAAGCTTTTAAGCTGAATATTTATATTTTATGAGCAAAAAACAAAAAAAGGATCAAAAAAACTTTCAGGAGGCCTTTCAGAATTGGAACAACTGGATGCTAATTAGCATATTATATTTGTGTATATATATATATATGTACATACTGTGTGTCAGGGAAAAAAGAAGAGAGAAAATACACAACTAAGAAATGACAAGTTGACTTCCTTACTTGTAATTAGTGGTGGGCTTCAAATCATATCAACATACCAGAAGTAATGACACAAACCCTTTGAAGAAAAAAAAATGTTTGCTTTAACGCAATGTCACAAGTATTTTACTGAACTTTCTTGCTTTACTCTTTAAAAACGAAGAAAAATCTTTACAATTTAGAAACAAACATCTGAACCTAATTCAAGCCACGGCTCCTTTGTTTTATTCCTTCATGTTGTTTTATATTGTCTCCTTTTTGGAGCTTCTGTTTTCTTCTTTTTTTCCCTTCAAGTCAAAGCTAAAGAATTATAAGCTGATACTGTAAAGGTACTTGCATTTCAGAAGCTTGCCTAGAGCTGGCTGCACTAAGAAACTTTGACAAGTAGTCAATGTGTGTCCTCCCAGGGTTTGTGTTTTGCTGCTCAGGCTCAGTGATTCGGAGCACTTTTTGGACCCCTGGAGATAAAAAGAGCTTCTCCATGCCTTAATAGTGTAGATAATTTGTGCCATGATGTTTTTATAACGAGGCAAGGGATTAGGGCTTTCCTTCATGAATTCAAGATTAACAACAGTGCCTGTCTCTGTAAAGCCGGAAAGAAGGAGAGATGTAAAACCTGTGAGATTGCAAGGATATGAAGGAGTCCTGCATTGAAGTGCAGTCGGAAAAGGCAAAAAGAGTCCTAAAAGAAGGCCACCATGCTGCCCATGCGAGTGAATCGAGTTGTATAACTATTGCATGCATGTCAGGGTTTGTTTCTTTAAGACCTCTAACACGGCCTGGTGAACAGACCCCTGCAAATCCCTGAGAATTGGCCTGGCGTGCCAACATTAATCTGAGGAAGGGGTGACCATGCACAGTCCAAATTGAGCCCTCAGAGACCATTCGCCCAACGAGGAAGCGTTGTTAGACAGCAGCGGGGACCGGGAGGGTACAGTGTACCGCCAGTCCAACGGATCGTGCCGCGGGAGATGAGATAAGGGTGATCAGCTACGAAGCTCCAGTGAGTGGAAGGACTACATTTTTGAGCAGAGAGAAGATGGGCCCATAGACATAAATATGAGGCCTTAGCCACAATTGCTTTTATGGGTGAATACAAGCTGTCTGCAGGCAAAAAAATGGGCAAGCCTGTATGGGGCATGCAAGTGGTCTGCAGGAAATATCAAGGACGTGAGCAACTTGACGATCCTGTAGAGCGGCTGTTCTCAACAACCCTCCACAGCCGCCCCCCAAAAAAAAAATAACATCACCCACGTGGAACAACCCCTCATAAGGCATTTAGTTTAAATAAGTCAATGTAGAGACACAATCTGAGGTCTTGTGGCACGATTTGGGGGTTGGGCGAGGCGAGGCTCGCACACTAGTCAGGGATTCAGCTTTGTGACGTCTTCAGTGACTCGATCAAATGTAGAAAAAAAATCAAATATGGCTGCTCAACGCAGAGATTATTGCCCTGAACTTTGATGAATTTTCTTAAACCCATGGAGCTCAAGCGATCGCGCCCGCTACACTAGCCAGCCACCCGGTTGACAGTGTGGCGAAACAGCGTTGTAAGCCAGGGAGCAACGCTGCCCAGGTTCTGACATAGCTAGTGAGCGCAGTCGCCCAGGGTCCAGAAGAGCTAGCACCGCCCAGGGACAGGTAGTCTGGGCAGCAGACCTTATTAACTCTGCCAGACCCTGTACAGGGGAGCTCGCTATGCTGGCCCGCGGGCGTTTGGCTGACTGACATTCAGAAAGTTGCCACAGGTGCCATTGTAGCAGGTGTGATTGTTCTACCCAAGACAATAATCCTCCAGTTTTATTTTTATTAATCCCCTCTAGGTTTAATGCTCATACTGGGCCACAGACAACTACTCGCTCAATATCATCCACGTTTTCCACGATGTGGCAACAAATGAAGTCCAGAACAACTTTGGTGGTTGCTCCGCGGCCGGAGCGTCAAGGCGTTGAGCAGTAAATTTGACGCGTGTTAAAAGAGAGACGGCAGGCGTGAATTGTGTCCGGTGTGAACGTACCATTAGGCTTAAGCTCAGTCCTGCTTCAAAGTCGATTCCGGAGCCAACACAAGCGAAACGCCACCATTAAAACTGTATTAAGGAGAAAAATAAACTCAAATAAAGCGTCTAAAGCTTGTTGAAGAGAAAGTTTATCACTTTGCGGTTACTTCATTATGAACAAATCTGGTTTCTTTTAAAGAATTTTTTATCTTTTTGTGATAAAAAGAAACATTTGCATTTGACTGACTGTACCTCAAACACTCTATAATTCTCTCCAGCAGTTATTGTTTCAACTCAGTAACTTTTTTTTCTCCTCTCATGAGCTGCTGTTTCTTTCAGGGAAGCCAGTGATTGCTAATCATTTTCATTTGCATATGAAGATAAGTCTAATGTGCTCGCTGGCTAATCCCCTCCCTCTAAGTGCTGGATAACAGACCATTTTTAGCTTTTAATCCATTAATGAAATTTGTTTGCTCATTGACTTGAATCAGCACCATAATTATAGGGACAAATTTATCATTTGGAGTTATTTGAAATGTGTTTTCCATGTGTAATCTGCATATATGAATTAATGACAGTGATGTGTGATTAGGTGAGGGTTTCTTTTTTTATTTTTTATAGCCACTCCAGACTAAATCACAAATTTATTTGAGAAGTGGAGGTGACAATTTTAGCAAGAGAAAGGTCACAGAAATTAAAAAACAACATTCTTCCTAATGTTTTTTTTTCCCTACAGAGAGGAATATTTTAAAAGATAAAAACTTTAAAAACAGAGAATGTTTTACGCATTTAGTTATTTTACTGTTTTCCAGCAGGAAAACACATTTATAATTGATGTAAAATGATGACCGAGTGTTCTGACATTAAAATAACTTTTGTTAACATGAAAGTGCCGGAAAGGCACGTGTTCGACTTTTATTGCATTTAGAAATAATGCTTAAAGAACAAGTGAATTAAAATACTTCTCAAATGTAACTTTTTACAATAAAAAAAATCAGGAATGAATAAAACAACAACTAAATAAAGTGCAACGAAACCTTGAAATGCAAGAATTAAAAAAAAATGTATTTAGATTTGTCACAGCGTCTGTATTTAACTAAGTAAAGCCCATTGCATCAAAGAATTAACAGAAAATTCAAATTTTGGGAGATTTTTTTAAGGTCTTTGATAAAATGCAATAAAATATGATTTTATTTTTTTGATGTAGTTTAGGTGAGTTGGTAGGTTTTTTCCTCACAACAATGTTAGTCTTGGATGCAAAAATATTGACATTGATAGACACATTTTTAACATAATATACCTACTATAAAGAATTAATTTTCAACAAATTTACACTCTTTCAATACAGCAAGTATTTAGTAAGACAAATTAATAACAATGGTGAGTTGTTCTTACCATAAAGACTTGAAAAATAACTAAACTTTTACTCACCCAAAGTGTTTTTGAGGTTTCACGGAGGCAGCCATTTTGAAGTTAGCAGGAAATGCCTTCTACTGCCCCTAGTGGAATGCTGATGTACTGCAGAGCAGAAAGCAGACCAAGTTATATCCAAAAGGTTTTTAAGGAAAGTTTTGATTATGGTAATAACATAGATTTCTAAAAAAAAAAAAAAATTGTTTATCAAAAATTACAGAAATGGTCACATAAAATTAATGATGCTTAACTTTTATGATCTTTATGATTTCTTTTTTTTTTTTTACAGCAGATACATTCAAATCTCTGCTACAGCACTAGCGTTCATCATCTATTGCTGCTGTCTTATTCAGGCCATGTAGTGGCGAGCTACCTGGGAGCGGCTACGGATGAAGCGATTTTTAGCTTGAATGTGTAAAAAGTCGTCGATAAATGTCAGACAAAAGCAAAATTCGTCAACTTTAGATCAAATTTGGAAATATTCCTTGGATGCTGCATTGTATTTTTGATTTGCTGCTGCATAAAGTCTTGAAAAAGCAGCTACGAATTACAAAAATAGCAATTTGATTTACAGCCACAAAATAAAGAACAAAATATGGTGTCGTGCAAGAATAGCTTAGTTTTGAAACCATTGCTTTTTAACTGTGAAGCTTGATCAGCATAACTTCAAATATTGATTTACAATAACATTTTTTTTTGTAATGAGATTATTTTTTAAAAATAGATGCAGTCATTTTAGGAATTTTGCACCTTTTCCCCCCCTATCTTATCTATATATTCTTTCATTTTAAAATGTGTCTATCAAATTATGAACAGTCTGGAGCTCAGTGCAGACCAACAATATTATTTTTATTTTCCATTTCCCAAAGCCCCAAAATCTGCAGATGCAACAGTGTGAAAGCCCAAACACTTGTGTTCAGCACACTGTCCCCTGTGTCTTTATTTAGACTAAGAAAGTGCTCGAGCTGAGGAAGATCGTCTGGATCCTGTTGTCAGCGAGTGGATGCTGGAGCTTTATCAGGCTGCCTGGTGTAGCTGCGGATCACAAACACAGGTAGTCAGAGCACACAAACCACTGTCAGCTCTCATCACTCTCAAACACCCTGAGGGCTGGAGTGTGCATGTGAGAAAGGTGCTTACTTTGTGTTCCTCAGTCCTGATAGCCACCCTTGAGGCCCCTCTTCATCTAGAGATGTGCTCCATGCTATTTTCAGTCTCTCTATATGTGAGCACTGGAACTATCAGGACGCACTAGATTGGAAAACCTGAGAAGTAAAAGGTCCACCACGATTTCCCCCTAGCCTATTAAAGTGTGCCAACTGACCAGCCAACACACCGTCTTTTGAATAAATAGTTTGAAGAGCGGGGACTCCTGGGGAGCCGGTGGGAAAAACTAAATATCAACCCATGTCACAGTCTTCATTTTTAGGTCAAGGCCACAGAGGAGTACAAAAATACTATTTTCTTTTTTTGTCTATGATGAGGAAAATACACCAATTTCCCACCTTTGTTTTTATTTGGGATTTTATGAACATTTTCAGAGCTACAACCTCTGGTGAGCTGCAGAGAAATGGTTCCTCCAAGGTTTAAATAGCCAAGAAAGCTGAATATTAACAGAAAGAGTCTTATTTTATTTACATTTTATATTTGCTGTTTTTTAACAAACTTTTAACATAGCACACGACACAAAAATAAATAACAAAAGACGGGCTAAAGGGTGCTTTTAGATCAAGAAAACTGGTAGATTTACTGGTTTGACCCAATAGTTTTCATTTCAGATTTTTAAACAATTAAATTCAGTTAGTCAATCTGGTTTGTGGCTAAATTAACCAGCACTGCTGCTAGCCTTTTACAGCGGTCCCTTGTTTATTGTGGGAAGCTTCATTACAATAAAACCACGCATTGGGCCGTGAAGTAGTGAGCTCTATTTTTTATAATTGTAATAGATGCTTTAAGAGTTAAAAAAAAAGTCAAAATTGCACTAAAAAAGTGAATCTGATTATAACAAAACACCAGCTTATAATACAAACTTAATTAAAAAATATAACAAGTAGACAAAAAAGTTAAATTTTAAGAATTTTCTTTAATTTTGGTCAGTCCTTGTTCATTGTATTCCTTCAGCTAGATTAGCATCACACTTCAACCTTCTGCTTTACAGCAGGATGCTAATGCTAATGCTAATGCGGGCTTTGGGTCTTCTTGCTAGTTACTTAATCTAGCTAAGTCAAATGCAGAAGGAAACTTACTTTATGTTGACTTGGTTGGTTATTTTATTGAAAAATAACGGAAATATTAAAACAAGTTGGATTTGTCTTTTTTAGTATTATTTTTTGTGGCTAACAATACTAACTCATTAAATGTAAATGACTATGTCCAAATTCCTTCACTACTTACTATATTGTGTGTTCGCCATTTTTGTAGTGCTGTCCAAATCTACAATTACAAATTCAGATTCCCTAAGAATTATTTGTAAAAAACCAGTGTGCATCGATGCTCACTAGATTGGGGAATAACATGTAGACCAAAATGCATTGCGTTTGAACAATTTTGCAAAAAAAAGTTTAATTAAATGTATTTTTTGAGAAAATATCAATATTTTTAGTATCTAAACAAAGTGAATTCATAAATAGTGGTGGTAAATGGTCATATTAATAAGGTTTTTACTTTGTTAAACCGGGAGTCATATCCGCCATTAAAAATAAAAAAGTTATGAGCATGGTGATTTTAAAATGCTTTTAAAATCCAGGACACTATAGTCCTGTACTATATAGTTCTAGTGTTTGAGGAAGTATGGAGGCACAATAAGTTAGCTTGTTTGCTAACTAAAGCTATGTTGACTAGCAGCTTCTTAGCTTCCGAAAAAAATCAGCTTTTTTAATTATTTTGATCACATTTTTGACTAACTTTGTTTTCCTTAAGTGTTTTAATGTTCAGCAACAGCTGTTTGTTTCTTTTCCTCATTCTTCCATCACTCACCCACTGGGATGATAATCCTGCTGGATGATTAACATCCTGAGCTTCTCTGTGTGAGTGGGATGAGTTCAAAATCCTTGAACCAGAAATTTAAAGCTATCAGGTGTTGCTAATGTGTTTCCGAGCCCCCACCACCACCAACTCTGTTGCTCATGTAACCTGCTGAAAAATGGCATCAATATTAAAGTACACAGAGCATTTTTTTTTTTTTTTTTTGGCAACAGTGCTGCCGCTGAAGCGTACGAGGCAGCTTTCACATCTGATTATGACCCGTTATACGCAGCGACTGACACATCTTTCTAACTCCTGCCCCCAAACATCGCTTAGGGCTACCAAGTCGCTCGTATGGCCCCAATCTCTCCATGTCAGAGTGGCAGGAGGGTAATCACTGCTGACAGAACTGCCTATCTGAGTAGCTCTCTCAACTCCTTGTGCGTGTATGCATATTTGTGTGTCAGACACCCACCCGCCCCAATGACCACTGCACCAAATATGTATGTTTTTTTCTGGTTCAGAGAAAGCCTTGGATCTGCTGCCTTTCCTCCAATCTTTCCTCGTCTTCTTCGGGTGACCTGCTGCCACTCACCTGGGATTGCAGTGACTGACGATGAGCTGCTTGTCCCAAGGTTGCCTGCAGGGACTCTGGATATGTGATGGTGTCACGCAACCCACGCGGCCTTCTGAGACTGGAGCCCATGACATGTAGTCAAAGGAGGAGCCAGCCTCTTTGTAAAGTGTGTTTGTGCATTTTGTGTACATGCTCCGGTGTGTAATCGTGTCGGAGATGAAACATGAATGACTGAGGTGGCCGGTGTCACCAGGGAGTCCGCGCATTCTTTCAGATTTGAAATTGCACACATGCACAGCGTCACACATGCACACTCCAGCAGATTGGCATTTGTAAGTGTGGTGGAGATAAGGATGCTCAGACACTCTCCGCTCTTTCAGACCATCCAATCTCCTCCCTGCACACGCTTCTTTGGGTTCACTTAGGAGCATGCTTTCCTTCAGGACAAAATTTGTCTTTGACAGGCTTTTGAATCTGTCCTAGGGATCTGACGACAAATAAACCAGCAACAAAGAGTCTGCCTTTAAAGGGTTTTTAAAATGAGTTTTCACTATTGCTTTCACACTCCCTAGATTCTGTAATAAAATATATCAAACAAGAATGGTGCTGCGTTAAGAGAAAATAATGTTTTTCTTTTTTTTTCTTTAACAAAAGATTTCCTTCTTTGAAACTCACGTTTTGTCTGTCATCAAAGTCTTTCAGCGTCTGTAGTGGTTCATCAAAGTGTGGGAACTGAAGGAGCTTTCACGTCAGTACAAACTAGCTAACTTGGCTTTGTTGACTGAAGGATCTAGAAAAGGTTTCCAGAAACTATACTCTCAAATGCGAACCAAAGAAAGAACTTTGATAAGTCATGCTATGTTCACATCACCCTTAGTGTGCATAGTGACCACTTTTAATGAAAAGTCTAAAGGAATCTATCTGTGTTTGGCCCTTCCACATTAAAACTTGCTAGTCTTTAAGTTCATTTTTGGGCTCTATGTAAAAAAACACACAGCCACTGAACGTCTCTTTAAAGTTAAACCACTTGAACTTTGTCCAATCAGGAACTCGAATTTGGTAAATCGCTGTCAATATAAAACTGTTGCAGAAAAGCTCTTTTTGAATTAATGATCCTTCTTTAGATCACAACAGCTCTGATGCACATGCACTAAACCCTCATCTGGTCCGGCTAGGGTGTCTAGTTCAGGTGCTGGAGAAGAGAAGATGATATCTTCACATTGACTGCTTTCAAATGAGCCGTTGTTCACATTTCCATGGTCAAATCAGTCGTCACTGGATTCTTTGTGTGATTTTCATACAATACTTACGGTAACAGGGCTGAGAACGCTGATTATCTCTACGAGACTCCACGGAGCTTCTTGATGTGACCATGGAAATTTGAACGGCGGCTGTATTACGAGATTTAGGTTGAGGGAATTTGGTTAAAAATGTCATAATCATAATTAAAACACTGCTTGGAAATTTAAAAAAAAAATGTCATAGGGGAATATATATGCCTAAGTATTAAGAGTTCAGAGTCTATACTCACAACAAATGGCTGGTGTGAGTGAATCATCACTATTGGTAGAGCCTCTTATTGTGAGTTAGTTATGCTCCAAACCAGCAAAGAAATAGTGTGGAGAAGAAAACTGGATCGTTTCCCTGAATGTTTGTCTAGTTGCACCTCCACCTCATGTTAATCAGTGAGACGTCTATAATTTTGACCACCTTGAGCTGCTCACAGACTCAACGATTGTAAATGAGCAACAGGTGTGGTGAAGAAAGGCGACATCAACAAGGACAGAGAGTCAAGGTGACAAGAGGAGACAAGAGCGAGCTGTATGACCCCCTCTGCCAGCTTGGGCAAGGGTGCGTTGAGCAGAGCCGGGTGCATGATGGCAACGTCCAAATAGAGGGCACGCCATGGGTGAGTGGAGCAGATTGTTTCTTTATTGGTCTATCTCACATTCAAGGGAATCAAGTTTCATTTTCTGACTGACCGGTGATAGTTTGTTTGGGTCCAATGACGTTTTACAAACTTGCTTGTTGTGTGCATCTGGCATCCCTTAATAATCACAATCAAACTCATTCTTTATACCTGTTGTTCCCTGCATTACACTCCTCCACTTCTGTCTCTCATTACCAGTTTACATTAGTTTGTTTACTTGTTCCATTGATCTGTAAGTTCTTTCAAATTCATGTTTCTGACTCAGCTTTGTCCCTGACTACTTTTTTGAGTCTTCTCATGGCCAACCAAGTGTCCATCTTTGACCAAGCTCCTGTGAATGTCTGTGATAATCAATCCCATTCCCATCTTCAATCAAGTCATCATGAGTTCCCATCCTGTCGTTTCCGCACTTTCTACGGCTCTCTGTTGCTTATTCCTTTACTGTCTATAAGCTAAGCCATGCGGGACTACAGGTTAGCGGACTTCCTACTTTGCTAACAGACTCTCCCTTGACTTTGGGAAAGCCAATATTCTACTCCCCCCATCCATATTTATTAATAAATCTGAGAGAAAAGTGAATTTAAAAGCGCATAAACGCATTTGGGGGTACTGCGTTCAAAACTCTAGGGTGCACACGTGGCTATACATGTTTCTACAACTATTTTGGGTTCTTTATATAAAATACGAGGTCATTGAACGCTCATTGAAAGTTAAACCAGGTTGTCTATTGACCAACTCGGTTCATGTCTTGCCCTGAGTTGATTCTGGGTTGTCTATAGTCTCAGGGTTCAGGTGCCACACTTGCCAAACAAGGCAGACTATACAAAAGAACCAGAATGTCTTTGTATCTCTGGACGGTTAAAACAACTCAATAAAGAAAAACTATAGCATTGTCGAATTTATGCAGAAAAATACAAAAGCATTTGCAAAATGTTTGAATGGCGAAAGATGCCAGGTAAAGGATGCTTTACTCTTTCACACTGGTGATGTCAGAGGTGACACTAAAATATCACACTTTTTGAACTACCATAACTCTTCAACAAATAACTTATCGTAACTTGCATGGATTCTGAGAAAAGCTGACGGCAAAACTTTACTAACTTAAAGTACTAACATAAAATGTTGTATAACAATTCTCCACTTCTGAATCTGTTGGAATTTGGTTGAAGAGTTATGGTAGTTGAAAGAATGTCAACACTGGAGCCAAAGATCCAGGTGTTGAAGGGTTAATGTCCATCATTTTTCCACTCCAGTTGTGTAACTTCCAACTTTTGAAGAATGTCAATAACAAGGCCAAAACCAAAACCACCTCCTCTTACTTTTATGAATATTTAACATTCAGAGCAGTGCAAACTTTCTCCCAATGTTCATAGGCTGCCTGTCGTCACTGTCATTACCAGATGAATGAAATATTAATCCTCTCGTTTTCCCGCTTGGCGCTGCTCCATATGAGCTGTCAGACCGAGACCCCCATCTCAGCCCTGTCCATCGCCATAGAGGTGGTGTGAAGCATTTGTGTATGGCATCTGCCAAACAGCAATGGCCTGTCAGGCCCCTCTGTCTGTCTGTCAGTGAGTAATTGGCACACATACAGCATGAGCAGACATATGCAGGTGGCTGTCTCTTTGCTGTGGTACCTTCCCACCTCAGGACCCCCATGGGGCCCGTTTAAGCAGCAATCCCGCGGCGACAGTCTGCTTGTGTATGTATTATGGGCAATATCCTGCACTCCTTCACAGAGTTTAAGTGCCAGAATAAAACATAATTGGCCGTCTGGAGTTGAGGCGTAATAGGGAGAGGTTTTATTTTAGGGATTGAAAAGTTTTTCTTCCACGTGTAAAACGATCGTGGGATGTTTGGAGTTTGTTTATTTAACAGATGGCATTTGTTCTCTGGTTTCGCTAACCCTTTACCTCCCGCGGTATGCCAGACTTAAAATTCAGAAGCATATGTAGTACAGCAGGGGTGTTAGTCACGGTGCAATAGCCAAATCCCAAACAGGTTGTAAAATTCAGGTCTGCTTTTTTTAGTTCCTCTGTCTACATCCCTGTCTGTTGGCTAAAACCCAGAGTTCCCAGTGTTCAGAGATTTTCAAGAGCCTCCACTGACAGCAATTTCCCTGTCAAACCAGAGGCAGAACTACCCACTGGAACTGAAGAATTCACACTTCCATTATATTAGACAATTTTTGGTATAAATCTTTACTTTTAGACTCAGTTCTTTGTTTTGTTTTTTTGGTAGGTGTCTAGATCTGCTCTGGTATAATCTAATTGGCTGGACACTCCTGAACCTGGTTATTAGTCATGAGTAGGGCTTGAATATCTGGAAATCATGTAGACTCACCGGCCCTAAAGGCCTGGAGTTGCCCATTCTTGGTCTAGAGCAGGGGTGCCCAAAGTCTCGAGGGCCGGCCTCCTCCTGGTTTTCCAGAAACCCTGCTGCTGATTACCTGGATCAGGTGTGTTTGGCCAATAAGGAGCTTCAAGGGGAGCTTGAATGGAAAACATGTAGGACACCAGCTAGCATGAAGGTCCTGATGACATAAACGGATGTGAAACATGTGCCCCACTGTCAAATATAATCAAAGCCGTCTGTGTGCTGCCCCCTACATGTTGAAATTATGCATTACATTTGAATTTCCTGATTGGTCAAACCATTTAAGTCTCACCTCATTTCAGAAGTTCCACGTCATGATGTGCAGCTCCAGAAATGATATCAATCCCGTTCCCTACCCCCGCCTTTCTGACTGGATTTGTAAATTTCAGCTGTGGGTGGAGTCAGCCTCCAACTTCCCTGTTTGGTCACCCTTTAAATCAATACATTTTAATCCGAAGTTCATCACAAGTTGGACCCCTCCACATCAAAAATTTATGTTTTGGATGTCCACAGTTTTGGCATTTTTAAGTTTTAAAAATTTAGTTTTAGTGTGTTCAACAAATGTTTATTCTGTTTGGCCCGCAACCTAAGGTGTGTTTTGGATTTAGGCTCCCTCTGCAATTGAGTTTGATACCCCTCTTTATTCTCCCATAGTTTAAATCTTCATAGAGAAATAAGTCCAGTGTTATAGAATGAAAACAAAGATTGAAGATTTATGCAACTCAGGCAAACTGCACAAACAGCATCTCTGTACAGGAGACACAGAAGAGATTGATTGACAAGATCAACAGCCAATCAGGATGCACAACACAACGCACTGTTTAAACAGAGAAAAAAAAAGCAGGCAAAATTTTGCTGAAAATAATCAGTGAAACAATGAGATCACAAAAAGGGAACTGCAATATAGGAAGGGAAGATTGTATAAACAACTCCAAAATTTCCCAAAATGGAACTTTCAATCAAAACGATAAGTCTTATATAAATGCAAACAATGGCAGAGCTAAAGGACTTGCTTGATTGGTCAATGTTTGACCTGGTTTAAATTTCAATATGTGTTCAATGGCCGCATATTTTGTGCGTAGAGCCCAAAAATAGTCATAGAAACTTTTGAATGTATTTACATGTATTTAAATTCACTTTTCATTAAAAGTGGCCACTTGAACATGAGTAGATGTGAACATAGCTTAAGACACTTCGAAATCAAAGAACATAAACACTGGAGTTCTGGGGTTAAAGGGTTAATATGCAAACTGCAGAATCCACACTTGCAAATTTCCTGGTAGGATTTTATCTCCTTGGTAGTGAAACAACATTTTTTTGCACTTTTGCATGGAGCTATAAAGAACACAAAGTGACTTTTTTGTCACTAACAAGTTTACAACTACTATACGGAGCTTATATGTGGTCTCTTCCACACTAAACAAAGAAAACATCTCGAAAATCAGCCTCTGCACACCTTTATACCTTCAGATGCATGCCTTGCAGAAAAACCCAGATGAATGTGGTTTGTCTTCATCCCACAGATGCTCCTTCAGATTCAGGTCGGGGGACGTTAGCGTCCGAGTCAACATCTTTATTACCGCCTCAGTTTCCTGCACAATTCCTACATGGTGACAGGACGTATTGTCCTTCTGAGGCCGCGGTTTTCTGCAGCAGAAAAGAATCATAGTCGATGTAATGATCATTATGCATCACGTTTGTTTTGCAGTGAGAAATGTTAGAGGATAAAACTGGCAATTCCAAAGCCTGAAGACAGATATATCTATACGGCTGGTAAAATGCCAGAGGTTATTCTGCACAGGTTGCCAGACGGCAGCACAACTCTGTAAATCCACACTGATGATGTTGTGGGTACTTTGAGTTTTGGGATTTGCCAGATTGCGATGCTGCATTCCAACTTTCTGTTTTGTATAAATTATGTTTCTTGGTGCATAATTTGTCCTGATGCACCAGTCAAACCTCCGATCAGTACCGAAAGACAAAGAAATAGTTCATGGTCCAACCTGTTGCGTGTTTCACGCTTGACAATTTAAGACTCGCAACATGTCGCCTGTATGGAAATTGTTGCATGTTTGGAGATGACTGTAAACGCGGACCGACCGCTGGCCGTTTAAATGAAAATCCTAATGCTATTCAGTCCTCGTGCTGTGTGTTTGAGTAAATCTCTCATTAGTATGTGAGCGGGACTGCGGCGGGTCAAAAGAACAAGACCCTGTGCTGAGAATAATGTGGCCTCGAGTCTTTTTTGTTGACAGAAAATCAGACCCCGGGAGATGTGAGAGCTGGACCACCAGCCTCCCCGCTGATTCCAGTCAACAGGCCACCCAGAGGTCAACGCAGGACCCAGACGCTCATCAAGTAGCATCCAATCAAGACCAGAAACATCTTTTTACGGAAAATCTTTGCGAAAGTCACAAAGTTCTCCATCTCGGTGAAGAGCCAGTGACCCTGCAGCACACATTCTCCTTCTGCTTCTGTCCTACATGTTGCTGCTGATTTCATCATGTCGTCCATATTGTACCCATCCAGAAACGTCAACACCGTCCAACGCCGTTGCAGTTTTCCTTCCGCTTTATATGTTCTTCAAATTGAACAATAAAGGTGACTCTGGCTGCTTCCGCTGCATTTTTTACACATCACTACGAAGGTGCCAACAGACAAATGCGAATGCTCCTTGATGTGAAACACATCAATGGACGGGTGGCAGTGTCAGCATCAGCTCGGGTATTTCCATCTTCTTCGACAACAGGAACGGCTTTTGTGCTGATCTACTGAAGCCGTGGAACAAAAAGACTGACTCAAGTGGTCTGATCGGGGGTACAAAAGGGGAGATTACAGGCACACTTTTCTGTTTGGGGTCCCGGTATGTCATTCTAACATGAACAAATTTAAAAAAATGCAAAAAAAGTCGCTATTTTTTGCAATGGGGGAGAGAAAAACATAAAAAAATCCATGCTCCTCACTCACTGATAGTAGATGGAAAAGGGCGGGCACATGAGAAGAAAAGGAGAAGGAAGATCTTGTCATCCACATGTGATTTTCAGCATGTAATGGTCTGCCATTCAAAATTGATGCCGCTCCGGTAGCTTTTTTTTTAAGCTTTTCTGTAGATCTGCAGGTGCTGTTGCCACGGCACCTTTAAATCTTTCATGACCCCCTGACTCCAACGTGGCGGCCAATGATTCCACAATATCGATCCACCACCGCCAATCAAAACCACCACGTTGTCGGCCTCACATGTGGAGGCTTCAAACATTCTCCCCTCGTTTTTCTGCTTGATTAATCAATAAATGCCCCTACAATTTTGCCCAATTAGTTTCACACTCTCTTCCCATCGATTCAACAGGGAGGAAAAACATATTCCATTTTGATGCACATCAGAGGGAACTCAGACACCTCATCAGGTGGTATTGATCACCGGCAGTCGCCTGTACCGAACCGCGTGCCGATGACCTCCATCATTAGGCCCCGCAGCTGCTGGCTTATTCTGTTAAGACAAGTGTTTTGCCGCCATCAGCCCTCACCGGCTTTCATCATCTAACCTCTCTTTTCCAGTATCCCTTTGCCATTTCCTCCCCTCCCTTGTTTTCCTCCTCCTCTCTTGTTCTTGTGCTTTTTTTTTTATCTTCCCACATTCACTCCGGTTCTGTAATCAGATCATGGCGAACCCCTGCTGATGTAAATGGAGGTGAGAATCAGCCCAGGGTGTCAGGATATATCTTATCTCTCAGGTGCTCACCAGTAATGAGGGAGGGGGTACTGTCAAAACCCAGCCCCCCGCCTGCTGAGCCTCCACACAGACGAGGATATAATGAGAAGTGTGTATAAATAAAAGAGAAAAAATGTAAACTCCTGCCATGTTCCTTCACCTGTTATGACTTAAACTCTGCTTTCCTTTTGGACCTGCCAGTGCTTCCCATCAGTAGCTGCGTTTACATGGACACAAGTAATCGGAATAAACGCCCGATCAGAATAAAAGTGCATCATGTAAAAATGCCAATCGGGATACCAATTGAGATTGGTGTGTTATACCGATTGTCAAAGTGATAGTTGTGGATGTAAACAATTTATTCCAATTGTGTCTTTACGTTGGGCTGGCTTACGTCATGCGTAGACAGTGTGGTGCTCCAGAAGAGGCTTTGGAGTGCGAACAAGACCAGCGGCCGCTCTCCAGAATCAAACTGTGTCTGAACAGAGCAGCCTACAGCGAAGAAAGGTGCTTTGTCATGGTATGTGCTCCCGAGGAGGATTTGGAGCCCAGTCTGTCTGGTATCTCTGTGTGAGCGAGCTCCTGACCTCGGGAACACGGTCTCCCAGGAGAACTGTCGCCAAGCGGCTTCAGGACAGCGTGTGAGAGCTGGCAGAGGCAGCTTTTGAATGCGGAAATGCCGTTCCACGCAGTGAGAAACTGTGCAAACAATTGTGAATTTTTCTCAACAATAAGACTGCACGGTGCGCAGTGGTCAGTGCTCTTGCCCTACAGAAAGAAGGCCCCGGTTCATGTCCGGCTGGTGGACCTAAAACAGATTAAGCAATGGGGGAATTTTCTGTGTGGAGTTTGCATGTTCTCCCCAGGGACTCCGTCTTCCACTCACCATCCAAAAACATTCTTCAAAGGTTAATTTGTTTCTCTAAATTGCCTCTAGGTGTGAATGAAAGTGTGTATGGGTGTGTGATTGAGGTCTTGTGACAGACTGGCGACCTGTTCAGGGTATACCCTGCTTTCGCCCATCAGTAACCGGGTTAGGCTCCAGCAGTCCTATAAGGGACAAGCGGCTAAGAAAATGAATGAATGAATGTCGTAACAATTGTGTTGAGACAAAATAAAGACTGATGTTACTCCCAAGTTGCACATTGGGCCATTGCCCGCATGGATTAACCAGCGCCACACCAACTAACGCCCATCCAGCTCCTCAGCCTGCTGCTCTGCTGCCTCCATGTCCTGGTGAGGACTTCTCTGTCTTAATTAAGGCACATTGGCCACACCTACAGGTGAGCAGAAGGAGTGGATAGAAAAAGGTCCAGCAGAAGCAGGAGGATGTAAAAAACATCAACTTAAAAAAAAATAAGAAGAAAAGTACACTTAGAATATCATATCGTTCTATGCTGCAGCCTTGTTTGTTGAAGTCGCTTCTTTATTTTCTATGGCCGTTTCCGGTATTTTAGAAAGTTCTGCGTAAGTCTAAATAATTTATTTCAATTGAACATGTGGTATATGTAAATGTTTATTATCAGAAAACGTTTTTCAAGGCTCATGCCTCTTTAATCCCATCTGTTATCAGATTAAATACATTTTGCACATGAAACCACAGCTAGTTTATTCTCTGAATACAACTCTGATCCTTTAACGTTACACATTACTTCAGGACTTTTTTCCAATCATGAAACCTTCTGGTAAAACACAACTCATGCTTTTAATTATTCAACATCTTATAGAGCTTGTTAGCTCACCATTCGTGTCCAGATCCCCCAGGACAATTTCAATAAATGTTCAGAGTTCTGAGCCACAGATTGGAGGGAAATGTTTGGAAAATTTTATTGGAAAATGTTGTAAGTACTTTAGCTTACTGATACATATCATTTGTTAATATGTTGTGTGAGAAACAGGTATAAATGGAGATAATATTTTCTTTAAATGACCTCCTTCTTGCTTGACTGATCAATCATGAAGGTGGTTTCTCTGAATTTTTGGCTGGATTGGATGCAGATATAGTGATGGGACTTAACTGAGCTGCATAACCTTGCAACTAAATTGGTTGTATAGGATCATTGATCCTTTTTTGCTACAGTGAAATAATAAAAATGTGATTCATCATTATCATTTTTGCTGCCTTTGCTTCATATGCAACTTCAGTGCAAAAGCCATCTAAGGGTCCAATGGTTCTATTGAGCCAGGTCTTGATGGTATGAGACCATGTGGCCTCAGGTCTTCCTTGTCGTCGCCTGTTGTCAATTTGGTATGGAGTATTGGTCACAATGTCGTTTAAGATGTCAGAAATTGGCACACTGTCTCGTGTTGACTGGGGGGGGACTCGGGTAGAGCCAGCGACCTCTGATCAGAAGCTCGTATAGACTCGGTGCAGTTTGGTTCCCATGTTTTCAAATGTCCTTGGGCAAGACACTAAACCCCACATTGCTACAGGTTTGCACCATGTAAGGAGTAGAGGCACCATATCACCGTATAAATGTGTGTGTTTGTGTGGATAATTGGAACTGTGACTGTAAAGCGCTTTGGACTTAATGCAACGTAGAAAATATGTCATACCATTAAGCAATGGTAGACGCCATTATTGACTTTCCTGTCTTGAGCAGTTTTTGAAAATCTACATAAGTTTTGATCTTAGAAGTCCAGAGTATGCATAGTATGTACCTCTGTTCAGGTCTCAAATGATTCAAGCCACTATGTCCTATTGTTACTCAATGTCAACGTCAAGACACTGTAAAGTAGGACAGACCAAACATAGAACTTAAGACTACGCAGACAGGTTGTATTGTTGAGGAACTGATAGAGGATTTAGCTTGACAAAGGCCTGCCACTCTTGCTCAATACTGCATTTCATCTCAAGGTGGTGGAAAAGTCAGTCATTAGCATGGGTACCAAGTAAAAAGAAATCGATTCTATTGAAATATTGTGATCTTTCATTTGGCAAGTCTTGTATCAATGTGTTGCCTATATGATATTTTATTACTTGTGTATAGGCAAGCATGTAGTGGAAGCACCCAAGACCAAGCCTCTATTAGCAGCTCCAGACTGCTCTAAAACTACACCAAGATCTCACAAAAACACTTGTTGTTATACATATGTGTCATATATAACTTGGTTTTAACTAGGGATGAGTACTGAGACTCTGTGCCAAGTTGGTACCGGTACTGACACATATTACTGGTACCACTTAAGAACAAGGATTTCAGTGTGAGAACGAGGGAGGTCATGAAGATCCCCGCACGGCGCAGAGCTTCAATCAAAATGCTGAATACAAAACAAAGGTTCAGGTGCACTTCCCAGTAAAATATGCAAATTCAGCGACCTGATGAATTACAGTGACATTTGCAATGCTCTGAAAAGAGTCAGACGTCATGTCGATGAGCGGCAAAATCCTTGTTTACCTTAAGGAAATGAAGGATCTTAGAACCTTACGCAGGATTCAAACCGCATCCGGTGCGCGCAGTATCCGTTTCACCTTCAGTTCACATCAGACACGTATTTTTTCACGACGGTCAACAGGTGCTTCTGCTCAGCTGCGGTCATTCAGATTTTCTACAATTAATTTAACACCGTCCATCCTGACTTGTCACCAACTGCTCTCTGCCTCTCTCTCATTGGTTGTTGTCAATCGTGATATTTTATTGTGAAAAATTGGTAATACTTTGAAAATTGACCTGATGTTCTCGTGTGACTTGGCATTACTTGACGCAGATCACTCGCGGCTCACACACAAAAAAAGACCAGATGCCGAAATGATCGCTGGACTGCGCGAGCCGGCTGCGGAAGACCGCGGTGCTTCACAGCTGGTGTGAACTACACCATTGGTTAACAATGGAAAGGAAGCGACCTCTATTCGGTGCTGCTTTGCAGCGCTTCCGCATGCAGTGTGAACCATGCGTTAGGACCTAAATCGCTATAAAAGTAGCGACTTGGCTACATTTAGTAGTGTTAGATATACATGAAACAGTACTTATTTTCTTATATTGGGGTATAATATGTAATAGCCAAAAACATTTTTTCAAAGTCATATTCTTAAGAAAAATTGGTGATATATTCTCTTTGGTACAGTCTTGAAATATATTGGGATATATATCATATTGTGACATGTGTATTGTAATATATATTGCCAGACTTTTACCAATACACAACCCTGGTATCAAGGTATTGTTCAATGGTCCCATTATCTACGGTCAAATTAACACGGCCACAAGACAAATACAAATTTGTTCTTTTACAGTTTACCTTAAAGCCCTACTTACATCCTTTGATCGTCAAGCATCATTTGAGGATCATCTACAGACTGTAAAAAGAACTGTGTCATCAGTGTATCTGATTTTATTTAATGCCGTGGCTTTATCAAGGATAACATCAGAGTAGATGTTGAAGAAGCATAGCAAGAGCAACCAATCCTAATGAACACCTTAGCATATCTGCATAGTTTATTATGACTTATTCTGATAGATTGTTAGTGATTACGAGCAGACATGTTGCAAAACTTGCATATTTCTGCAGAGAAAGTCAGCCATGAGGGACAACACATCAGGCGTCCTGAAAGCAGACATCTGGTCTCACTTTCATTGATTAAGAGGAAAAATGCAACTCATCTAAGGGTGAACTCTGTTTGAACCTGAACCGTGTCTGATACATCAAGGATGTGAACGTGTACAATGGTAAGCCCAGAGGCAGTTTTGGCTGTTTACCTCCAAGAGGGAATAAAAGCAGTAAATTAACATCTCCAGCAACTCCAAAGACTAAGAAATATATGGCCTTTTCTTTTGACCCTTTGCTTCAATTAAACAATTCTGTCTTTGGAAAAATGTCCCAAAGGGATCTTTGATGTTCTGGGTTATTTTGTGAGTATTTATCAAAAAATACAAGTGTGAAAAAATTGCCAGTAAAAAGAACTATATGTAAAAATGTATTTTTTATTTTAAATGTTTTATTGAAGAGAAAAAACATTTGTTGGCATACATAGTACGTTTTATATAGATGTACTAATACTAAGGGAAATGCATTTATTGAAGTGGATTAAATGCAACATAAAAATGATTTAATTCAAAAATTGATTCACATTAAAGGCTGTTGATACTATTTTAATGAAGGTTGAGCCTGCTATTGGGTAACTGTAGAGAGGGTCAATTATCACTGAGAGAAAAAAAAATAATTACCAACAGTTGCGGTTCCTCAAGTGGCCACTGTGGGCCGGTTTCAGAAGGAAGCATTTTGTTTTCTACTAGCATGCTATAAAGTCCAACTTTACACCAAAAATAATCTAAAAATATGTTCAGGCATCACTAAGTGAAATGCTAAAACTCATTTGTCAAAACTTTATTAAAAAAAAAACCAAATGGGATGCCAAAAAAGCAAGTGAAAGTGTGTGCAGCAGTTTATTAAAAGAGCAAGAAAGCAAATATTTCTTTTTTCTTTTTTAAAAAAAAAATATATATTTCTTATAATAGTAAAGCTTATAAACAGCCTTTAGTTTTGCAACCTGACCAAACCCTAAGAAATGTATATTGCTCCTTACTTATAATTCTTGTTATTTCCTCTATTTATGAGGTAATAATAGGTTCATTCTAGGGGGAAATTCCCCAAATAATCAAGAGATTTATAACTGTGCTGAAGACACTGATTAGAGCTTTTTATGGGTCCTAATAACTCATGCATTGTCTCCATTTGTTGTTGGACCTCCAGATACTTGTAAAGAAAATTATCTGATCAACTTTGGGCTCTGGAGAGAAAACATGGCTAAATAAATACTGCAGGTTTTATTACAAACAGTATTTCATTTATGTTGTAAGTCTGCCCACTGTGGCCTGTAAAAGTCTATGTTTCCAGCATTTTTACAACAAATTTTCCTGTTTTTTGTTCACATTCTTTTAAATATGCTGCAAACAGTTAGTCAAAATGTTTTCATCCCTCGGCTGTGTTCAAAAGACATATGAGTCAGTTGATATATATATATATATATATATATATATATATATATATATATATATATACATTTGCATCTCACTTCTTTTCTTACCTAGCAACAATGATTCTGCACTTTTTCTTGGAACCTCTCACTGGTGCAGGAAATTGAACTGTTTTCAGGTTGAGCTTTTGTTTTTCCTCTATCCAAGCACTGTAATGTTTTAGGGCATCTGGGATCTGCACTTTTGGGGAGGGGTACTGTGAGGAATCTGCACTTGGATTTTTGTGATATTTCTTACTTTTTGTTAAATATTTTGTTTACTTAGTCTCAGATTGAGGTTGATCATCCTTATTTGTCTTCATTTGGTTAATTAACTTCAGAGTATTTAACTGTCTGGTTTTCAGTTCTACATCCAAGGTCTTTACTTTGTCACCCTCCTTGCTTTTGTCATGTTTTAAGTTAATAATCTAACATTTACCAGTACACCTTGCAACCAGAAAAACAACAAGTAATTGATCTTCATCATCTTGATTGTTTTTTTTTTTTTTCATAGTTTAGAATATAACTACCACAAAACTACAGGAGGTCTCCATTCATTCGGAGAGGACAAACCATCTTACTGTGGTCAGCAGTTTATAGCCTAAGAACTGGTAGTGTTGACCTTCTTCCTTCAAACCGCCCCGACGGACGCCGGAAGTCCCGGCTCGATGACACTAACAGAAGATCATCTGCAAAAATCCTTTGGTTTCCAAACTAGAACCCCTCTGGCCCTTGACTGTTCCTAGAAATTCTGTTTATGTACAGAACTGGTAATAGAAGGCTGGTCCGACTTACTGCTGGCTATGTGAAACAAGCTATTGCTCTGGTCATACAGAAATGTTATTTTAGTGAGTCATATGCTTCTATTTAATGACATGATTGATCTTCTGATGATTCTACATGACAAATAAAGCGTCATTACATTCAAACGGCTTGAGAAGGCTCCCAGCACCCACGCTCATGGACAATCCTCTACAGGACACTACTGAGGATGTGATTGGGCGCCCTTTCTAAATCCACAAAACACATATGTACTAGGTGACCGACCTCCCACAAACTCCCCAACACAAGGGCTCTGCAGTAGCCTTTCCCATAGAGACTGAGGAGTGAATTCATGTTTGTATCTGATTCAAAAAGACTGCTTACGTGGAAACACAAAAGAGACTAGATTAGCCAGAGAAAAGCCCGATATGACCTTTTAAAACAAATTTCTTGCAAAACACCTGGATGTTACAAACTATCAAACTTCTAATTGGCCCTTTTTTACGCTTGCTTCACTTGCCCTTTCAACAAGATTTACTACTTCTCTGCTTCTTATTGCTGGCAGCGCTGAAGGGTTTTATGACTTTCATACATTCCAAGAGGCAAAGCTAATTTTTCAGCGCTGGTTCATAATTACAAGTGAATGTGCTTCTCCTTCCAAATGAGCGTTCTTTCCGCGTGGAACGCCATCAGTGAGGGTGGCATTGGTCAGCACAGACAGACGGATCAATATCTGAATAGTCCTTTCATTATTCAACCAATGGTGTTGCGTGCAACACTGAAAGCAAATGAGCATGAGAGTGCTATCACCCAAGTAAGTGTTTGCTTTGTTAGCAAAACCTCATTATACATGTATGAGAAAATCACTTCAGAGTAAAATAATGTAGAACATGTATTTAAAGAGGCCGTATCATGCTGTTTCAGGCTATCGAGTGTTAATTATAAATACCTTTACACCAGCATACATTCTGGCTTTAATATGTACTGTAAACAGATTCACTTTCTAACGAGCCGTTTTTAAATTACGCCCCTCCTCCATTGAGGCCAGGTCTCCTATGATCAGTTATTAGACAAATAAGCCTCTCACTTTGTGCTTGCTTTTAATTAACTTACTGTAACTGGACTTTGTAGATAAACAGACTCAGACGTTTACCTGTGCAGCTCCTGTTTCCCATCCCTATAAGGTTAATTCAATGAGGGGAGATCCTTGGAGTGAAAGTAAAGATTTATGTGTGATACAGAAAGATGTGTATGGCGGTTCAGATCTAGGCCTGTGATTGTCTTGGATCCTTGGGAAGGGCTTAATCCATAGATGTTTAAACCTTAGAGCCTAAACAAGGCAACCCTATTCGTCAAGAGCCGCAACCATGCTGGCTTTCCTGTTCCTCCTGGATTGTTTGATGCCAACTACCTTAATCAGGAGTGCTCAGTCAATCCGAATGTTCATTCACCTGAGTCCACAAATCAGGAGCAAGCTTGGCAAGAAGAACTGGAACACAGGCCAGGGTTGGCCAGCTTTGGCCTAGAAGACACTGATGGTGGTTAACCTTTTAACACCACAATCTAGATCCGGCACTGAAGAGTTATGGCAATTCCAAGAAAGTCAACGCTGGATCTTAATTGTGGATCTAGATCAATGGAGTCACTTAATGTAACTCCAATTAATTCTGAACACTTTACAGTAGTAAAGTGTTTATGATGTTAACAAAAATGAACTGATTTTGACAGAGAAATCCAGCTTTTCACTGATATGTCACACTTAAGAATTAATTGTAATTTCATTGACTGCACTAATAGTCAAGGACCTACAGTAGTTCAGAGTGTTAATTTGCTGTTTAAGGCAACAACTCTCGTGCTAAAGGGTGAAGGACCAGTCTATGCTGAGGTATTATTCTAGGTGGAAAATGGGGTGTAGGAGAATGCAGAGACAACAATCCATGAATTTAATGGCAAATGATTGTGATTGGCTGAGAAGAAAGGTTGACTATTTAAATATTAGTTGAGATAGAGGGTCTAAGTGATAATGGTGAGTAGAGTGGACCCAGTGTACTTTATTGAAATTGAGCCAAAGCTTTACTAGTGTTTATCTTTGGTCAAAATGCACATACAAGGAAGGGACATAACAAAACACATTTATAACACAAAGCTGCTCTCACAGAAAGAACTACAATATTTAGAAAATTAGGTTGTAATAAAGGACTTACTTTTTAGCTATTTCAGAAGCCTCCTGGTTAGACAAAATCCTTCTTTAAACATTCACCCAAACTTTCTTACTGAGTTGTGTTCATCAAACACCCACGAAATAGCACATAGAAACACAACTCCCAAAGTCACTTTTTTGCAGAGGCAAAAAAACAACAAACTGCATCCACTGCTGCTTGGTATAAATATTGTTTCTGAGCAAGTCAATAAATCTAAGAAAGTGTGATGTTAAAGAATCTCAGAAAATAATATTTTTGGTAAATTCAGAGCACCCTAACTTTGATAAAGTATTAACCCTTTAACAACAGAACTGCAGTGACACTCTTTGAATTATCGTAACTCTGACCATTTAGCCAATTAGTGTAATACCAACGGATTCTGAAGTAGAGACAAGCAGAGCTGCATATGTGCAACACCTAACAGTACTAAGGTGTTACGGCAATTCGCGAGATTCTGAAGCAGAGAAAAACAGCTTTCAGAATTTGTCGAAATTACGCTAAACGGACGAAGAGTTAAGATTTCCTGTCGGTGGTGACATTCCCGGTGTTAAAGTGTTAACCCCAAGTTCCCTGACATCGGATGGGTAAACATCTGTGTCATACTCAAAAACATGAGAGTGTTTAAGTCATATTATTGTAAATCATACATCATTGAAGCAAGATCGATTGCTCAACAAGCTTTGAGTCTTCTTAAACTTGTTTATTTAAGAAGTATTGGAGTCAAAACAAATCCCATATGTATTCTGTACACATCAAAGACATAGAAAAGGAGCAGCTTCACTCAGGCGGTAAATTTTCTTCTTTAGCTTTCTCCTATGGATTATGAGCCATTGCTCTAAAAGCATACTGTGCTTTAAGCCTGTTGATGTGTGAAAACTTTTAACAAAAAGCTTCACGAGACCCCCTTAGTTTGCATTGGCTTCTACCTTTTGATGGGAACTCCATCAATTATGCATGAACTGAGCATCGGGGCTGAATTTAAACCCCAGTGTTGCACACCAGTGCCTCAAGATATCTGAACACACAATCAATAATTCTCCATCAGCCAGGGAGGCTACCGGGAGGCCTGCACAGCGCTCTTTGAAGTTTCCTGACAAGTTAAACCCTGTCCAGTTGTTTTTTTATTTATTTATTTATTTATTTTACGAATGTGTGCCTCTGAGGAAAATATGACGTGCTGCTGTAAATACTTGTGGCTCACTATGTGAGGTATTACAGCGTGGAGAAGTTTAAAAAGTTGGATTTTAGTCGGTCGCTTGTTAATTGAGAGAAAACACAGCAGGAATCACGGAAGAAAAATAGGGAAGAAGGAAAAAAATCGTTTTCGTTCTTGCACTTTACACTGATTTCAGCAGGGGTCCGTAAAAGTCACTTTAAATGCTTTACTATTTCAATCATTGCTCTTCTTTTGCTTTGTTTCCCCACTTTGGATGTTGCCGTTTGTGCCCTTTAGCACTATTCTCCAAACGCAGGCAGAGCCAGAGATTTAGAACAAAACTAATGAAGCGCGCCTTTTTCTTTTTAATTCCTTGAACAAGTCATTGATCATTTAGCCACACAGCTGTGTTAGCATCCCTTTGTGTCTCATTTAGGCCTTACTTTGACTGATACTCCAATTCTATCAACAACAAAAGGCCGTTCCCAAGAGGGGCGAGTCAAAAACCTGCAACAGAGTTCTGGAAACATGAAAAAGACTTTCTTTCCTCGATCCTTCTGTTTTTGAACAACCCTTTCTGTGTCAGTCAGATTGTCACTCTTTAGTTTCTTTCCAGACTTAAGGTCGTTGTCACATCTATAGAGTTATTCATATGGTGCAACCTCTTTGCAACCCACTGGGAGACATAGAAAGATTTCTTCCCCGTTTTTTCTGTGTGTGTGCATGTATGTTAGCACACTTTGGTTTTCAGATCCATTTTGTTTCATTGTTTCGGTTTTATCTTTTAGAATGAAATGCACAGTAATATATATGTAACTGTTGTGAACATTACTCACATAGATACAACTCTTTACGTAAAAAACATTACAAGTGAAATAATTTAGGATGGATTCATGATTTGGTTTTTCTTTTATTTTAAATATTTTAGCCTTATGCTTTTTTATGGTACACCAGAAGCTAGCGTTACCGCTAACTATGTCTTGCAGAGTTTCAAAAATACTTTTTTTTTTTTTTTAGCAATTTTCTCCTCCTGCAGCCAGTAACTCTACCCCTCCACACTCTGATAATCTTCAGTTTCACAGTGGATGCTGGAACATCAATGATTTCCAACTGAATCCCTCTAGTTTAACACAAAAAATGACAAAACCTCACTAGTTTATTTTTAAATTTTGTTTTTTTGATATTGTTCCTATTTTCAGGTTATAAATAAGTAGTGATCTCTTCCCAGATTGAGCTGATGCATTGCTGTGGTTCAGCAACTTTATGAAAGTGAAGTGTAAGTACTGTGTTCTTCACACTGGAGACAAGTTCCGGGGAGCATGCAGGGGTTTCAAATTCTCTTTTTGTGTCCAGCCTTTCTGACTTGATTGTTTTTACAGATGCTTTGTGACCATTTCCAGCATAAACACATTTAATTAAAGCTTCTGAGAAACAGTAATAATTGTAAAAACTTGCAATTATAATTTATGACAATACTAAGAAGTCACTTTCAGTTTGTCTAACCACATAAATCTTTTATTTACAGACAAAAACATATTTTAAAGCATTAAAAATTACAAAATTGATAACAATAAATTACAAAAAACGCTCAGACTTCCTCAAATAACTTTTTTTTGGTCTTAAAATCCCAAAGAGACAAACCACTTGATGATCTGTCCAGACAATGTCTCAGTCGCGTGATGCAAGAGCTTTAGCAGCACCCTGCAGGACAAAGGTCTTCCTGGGTTTTTTTGTTTGTTTTTTTGTACTTTGGGAGGGATAGAAAGCTTGCCTGGGAAAGTAATTGGCGCTCCCTCCGGAGCAGCAGTTAGTTGCCGGGCAGAAAATCCTCAGATAGTAACCATGGTGTCTAAAAGCTCTGTTACGGGTTATTAGTCGATGAACTTTAAAAGTCTTCTGTTGTCGTCTCAATGTGAAAGTCAAAGTTTCCTCTTTTAGAGTTTATGCTCCAGCTGTTTACACCTCACCACTTTTAGATTTCTTTTTTTTTTTCTGTGATTTCCTTGGAGTTAGGCTAAAAATTCTGGCCCTTTCTTGTCCCGTTCTGCCCTCTGCTCTGGATTCACATTTCAGATGTACATCTAAACAGTATTGACCACAAGGGCACCCGCTGACAAACACACAATGAACCGCGGTCAAAGGGGGGGCCGGTTCGGAGTCTGGATTTCTCCTCTTAACAACCACAGCCACGGAGACCTTGAAGTGAAACAGTCAAGTAACTGTCAGGCGAGACAGTGAAGCGAGGAGGGCAGCGGCAAGAAAAAGAAAAAAAGCGGAGAAAACAGAGGGAAAGAGCAGTGTATAAACAGACTCCCTTTAACAAGTTTGTTTTTTCAGGGTGTCGAGTTTCGGTTGTCTGTGAGGTCCTTCCTGTATGGTTTCTCACAGTGGCGATACATTTCACTGAATGCTGGGAGCTGTTAATTAGGCTGGCAAATGGAGCTTGTAATTTTGCAGAAAACAAAACCCAAAACACTGTGAATCACAGAAAGAAGCTGCAGCTGCTTTGACAAGGTTGAGATAAACACATATCCACTCACTCAGGCTTCCGGTTCCACTGAGCGGTCCGGTACAGTAAGGAGTGGTACGGTCCGGTCCAGTTAATTCTGACGAGCGTTTCCACTCAGTTAAGCCGTGCTCCCATTGAGCGGTTTGTTTTCACAGGGCATACGTGGTGTAGACCGCTGGCGTGTTATCATTGTAGTACAACGACTAGAAAAGCAACAACAATGGAGGTAATCCAGAAGCTCGTGTTTTTATTGCTATACTTCTGTTACATTGTATATAACAGGAGTTTAATGTCGTTTAAAAGAAGATTGTGGGCGGAATTGAAAACGCAAAAACACAAATGCTAACAAACGTTAGCTTATATGACCTCTATATTGGCACATATTAATTTCATCATCACTTCTTGCCAATCTATGGGTGGCTACAGCAGCTATGTACAGTGGTCGACATGGCTCACATAAATGCTAAAGATACAACACATTGACAAAAGTGGGAGCACAACAGCAAAAACTGACAACACGACGACAGAAGATGAAGAACATCGACAAAAGCCAAAACACCACAACAAAAGCCGAAGCAAAACGACGAAAGCCGAAGCACAACAACAAAAGCTTACAACATGACAACAGAAGCCGAAGCACAATGACAAAAGTCACAACACGACAAAAGCTACATCACAACAACAAAAGCCGAAGCACAACGAAAAAAGGCACAACACGGCAAAAGCTGAAGCCACAACACAACAAAAGCTAAATCACAACGACAAAAGCCGAAGCACAACGAAAAAAGGCACAACACGGCAAAAGCTGAAGCAAGACGAGTTGGGCTTCTGCCAACGACAAAAGCAGAAGCCTGCCGACAAAAGCAGAAGCCTGCCGACAAAAGCAGAAGCCTGCCGACAAAAGCCAAAGCCCAACGACAAAAGCTGAAGCACAACAACAAAAGCAGAAGCACGACAAAAGCAGATGCCAGCCGACAAAAGCTGAAGCACAACAACAAAAGCAGAAGCACGACAAAAGCAGATGCCAGCCGACAAAAGCCAAAGCACAACAACAAAAGCAGAAGCCTGCCGACAAAAGCAGATGCCAGCCGACAAAAGCCAAAGCACAACAACAAAAGCAGAAGCACGACAAAAGCAGATGCCAGCCGACAAAAGCCAAAGCACAACAACAAAAGCAGAAGCCCAACGACACAAAAGCAGAAGCCCAACGACAAAAGCTAAAGCCCGACGACAAAGCCGAAGCACAACGACAAAAGACACAACAACACAACAAAAGCTGAAGCACAACCAGAAACTAATGGATTGAATTTATTGATCACAGCAATGTCAATAAACATTGGAGAATTAGCTAAAAGAGTCTTTGGTGAAGTGGAAGGAGAAAGAATCAGGCTTTTGGAGGAAGTTCAGTCCATGAAGATCTTCACTTCCTTGTCCGAGCTGACATCCGATCAAAACAAAATGTCTGGACATTACCAATATTGACATTTTATAGCAGCAGTGAAGATTTACGCTAGCAAGACACAGATAATCAGATGGAGGGGGACCAGGGGCGGGGCTTCTCAGCTCAGCACCAAAAGCCACGCCCCCTCAGAGGAGATTATGGAAACAGAGGCTTCAGATTAACATGAAAAATGGGTTTTTAAGACATTTAGGTTGTGATATTTTGGTTAAAGATTTCATAATTAAAACAATACTGGGAACATTTTTTTTTAAATAAAAAAATTGTCAAGGGGGACTTAAGTATTGATAAGTTACAATAGTTGAAAAATGTCAACACTGAAGCTAAATCAAGGAAGGAAAAGTAGAAACACACATACTACTTTTTTCTTTCACTATTATACTGTATGTGACTATTATGTTGATTTTGTATGAAAGAAACACATTGCTCAGTAAACTGTGTTTCTAATAAAAGAGGATGAGAGGAAGTTCTGTACTTTAGTGTTGGTGATTGTGATCATCCGTTTATGACTTTGTGGACTGTGAGTTGGGGAAACGTGGGTTTGTGCCGGCCCGGTTGATGTATAGTCTTTCACCAAAAGGCCAAGGCTCTTGTCCCCCTCTTTTTTTTCAGTTTCTGGCTAGAACTCGGATGAAACTGAAATGAACTCTTTTATGTTGTGCGAGCTGCTTCAAATGGCTTCACAATTGAGCGTGGCGAGGCATTTGAAACAACTTGGAGGCGCCGCCATTGACTTTCATCTACATAAAATCAAGGGGCCGTTTGATCACTGCGGACCCACACAACGGCGTGAGTGAAAACCCCAGCGAAACAATAGGAGTTTCATCAGACATTGATTGAATCCTGTGAACTTTGCAGGAAAAAAGAAAAAAAAAAACTACGAGGGAGGCAAAAGTGAAAAGTGCAAATTTAGACTCACATAAGAACTGAGTTTGTACTTCTCTTGCCACGGTGGTCTTTGAACACACTTTGAATGGATGGTAATGTAGCGCCTAAGAAGGTTGGACGTGCCGTAAGGATTCCAGTTAAAGATAAATGTGGAGGACCTGCACACACATGTAGAGTCCATGAACCGTGGGGATGCACTACGGTGCTACAGGATCAATTACTGGCTGGTTGCTTGAGGGGTCAAGCTGCATCGAGTGTCTTGGGAGGGAAACTGATCGATGCTGACTGCAGAGGGGTCCAGCATAACACAGTGAAGGGTTAGGAGCAACTACTGGATATCTACCAATCTATCCACATGAAACTGGAGTCATTTTAATGTTTAACTATATATATATATTTTTACCAACCTATAACATGCTACTTAGATGAAATATTTGCTGGACATACTGGTTTGGTAGATGCTGATACTGCAGAAATGTTGTATAGATCGTCCAGACAAATTAATGCTCTTGGACATAAATGTGGAGAGACTTTAGTTTAAACAGTCAATGACTGCATACACCTGCTGTATTGGCTGCTATGCAAGCAACAAATAACACCAATAATGATCAAAGTCTAATATAAAATACTAAATTACAGCATTCACTCGCTATATTGCGCTTCACCAGTTGTGGTGTCGCTGTCTTGCAGATTTGTTCAGTACTATTTTTGTATGCCTTTTTTCTGTTACAGTGATCTGTAATCTGGCCGATCGAGACCCACATAGAATGTGACTTTTAATTCCACCCTTCTGCAGCCTGAACTATGACAAAAGAGGATAGACCATTTGAATTTTGCTTTAATTTTCTAAATGTTTAAATATTATTTTTTATGTAACGATTACAGACATTACTTATTTAAAATTTGGCTTTGTGTGGCTTTCTGGAAAACCATAAATGTTAACGTTTAGGCTGGGATTGTTACACTTTTTCTGTTACGCCGGGTTCACACTGGATGGGGAAGTGCTGCGGAGTGCGTGCGGAGTCCGCTCAGCAGTTCACACCAGATGCGCATTTTTCCGCGACGGTCGACAGGCGCTTCTGCAGGACCTTTTTTTGTTTTTGCCACAAGTCAATAACCTAAAGATCTCACCCCGTATTTCTGCTAAGAGGAACTGCTCTCTGCTTCCCAGCCGCCGCCCACCGGAACGCATTGCACAACCCCTCGCGCCGAGGGTTATACAGTCAAAAGATCCTATGCGTCTCCCTTAAAAAAAGCAACTTTGACACCCCTAGCCCTACAAATGCCCCTACAATTGGAGGGGTAGGAAGAAGCAGGGTAAGGGAAGAATTTGGATTCGGCCTCAGACACACAGGAACCAATCACTGCTTAATGACAACACCTGTCTTCAACATTGCAGTGTCCGGAACATGAAAAAACAGGGACTGAATTGATTTTATTTGGTCGGAGCTGGACTTGAGCATTTTTTGTGGGTGACATCACTCTCACTGAGTCCAATTCTAATATACAATGGTTGTAACGTATACAATACAAAACAGTACTTTCACTTTATTGGTTAATTATCTTAAAGCATAGTATGTATCACTTTGCAAACCTCCCGGTTCAGCAATCTTTCGAACTGAAACCTTTTGACAGATTTGTCAGTGGTATGTACCATGGAAAGTCAGTTCCTGGTCAGTAAACATAACCAGAATTTACACATTAAGTAATTTTTCATCAAATAAAAGGGTTTTAAGTGTGCCTTGTGGTCCAAAGAATACAGTACATAAATCTGTGACAGTCTCAATGAATTCCATGCGAATCGTCACTCCTCACATCGCTCCTGAATCATCCCCTTCCTTCAGGACATCTTTGTCATTTCCCATCCGTCCCACTCCCCCTCTTTCAAATGGCCTCTCTTCACTCTTTTAATTGGAAAGCGTGAGTTTTGTCACCGATCTGATTAAAGTCTGAGTCTCCGCACGCCCGGTTCCGCATGGATGGGCACATCTGCCCGTGCTCATCCATGCAGTCACCAAGGTGTCAGACGCAGAAAGCGCCGCACGTTTACCAAGACACACACGCAAAGCATTGTCACTCGGGCCATTAAAAGTAAAGCTGGAGTGATTATGATCCCATTTGGAGAGAGAACGGCTCTCTTGATGGCACGTCATATGGTAAGAAGAACGTTGGGACTTTCATTGTAAATGAGGGATGGGAAGAGCATTGACAAGAGAAGATGGAGGGAGGTGTGGAGGTATAGAAGGAACTTTACAGGTAATGAAAGACAGCCTTTATATATATATATATATATATATATATATATAATATATATATCCTCCTGACTACTAGCCATTGGCCAGTCAATGTTTTTTCCTATTCCACCAAAAACTACGATTCTAGGAGCCCAACCCTTCATATTTGGTATCATTGAAAAACCCCAAATGTCCTCTATAGATAACAAAATGTTTTGATTAAGTTATATGCAGTAGTCGGGAGATATTCCGGGTTAGAAATATTCTCTACATTGGTGGTAGTCAGGATAATATGGAGATTTACCAATTAGAAACGTGACAGAAAGTATTTCTTGAAAGCCAAGAAATGTATAGGTAGAATATAATATGGCATCACCAATAAAAAAACTTTCATTTCTTTAAAAACCTACTTTGTGTCAGAAAATATAAGGAATTCCCTTTCTTGACACAGTCGTAGTAACTCACCTATTACTGATGTCAACCTTGCATTGATCTCTTTACATCAAGTAGCTGGGCGGAACGCATTTGTGCTCATAAATGTCAACATTTTTCACTGCTTCCTGCTTGTTTCACACTCTACATAGCAGAGGATTTGATATTAAAGCTCCCCGTGCTAAGACTGTGGGAGAGGGAGAGCAATAAAAGGACACAAATAAAGCAGTTCTGGCAGAACTCCCAAGCTTTCAGGGAGTGAAAGATAAGCAGAGTGGAACTGTGAACAAGTCATCTCTTTACTTGCCTACTGATTAACTTACTAGTGTGTCTGTGTTCAGTATTCTCCCACAGGACGAAAAAAGCATAAAAAAAGCTAAATTTAATAAATGTTGTTATGGGAATTAAGGATTTCTTATGCAATAGGTTATGCCATAAGTTAAACATTTAACACATGTGTAATAACATACAATAAAGGTAAACCAGAAATATATATTTTTTGATAATTTATACAACTTTTCTGTTTTCTTCTTACTTAACTTAAAAATGGTTAAAAAATGTCTAACCTAAAGATCCAGATTCAAATTAAATAATTTAATAATTACTATAACTATATGTTTTATTAGAACGAATTACAAATGTATCAGATTTCTGCTAAAAAACATCCAATCGAACAATAAAGCAGTGTCACATTTTCACTAAGGTGTGAAGGAAAAAACTAATTTTATTCTTCAGATCAGCAAATTAGAGAGTTAAAAACAGAAGAAGCTCCTCTCATCTGAACAAATATCCATCCACAGTAACAGCCAGACACTGACAAATTGTCCAAAGGCAGAGAGATGTATTCATTTGTGAGAACTTTACAACAGCCTTCCATGGTTTGCATACAAAGGCAACACGCATCCCCAATGGGACCTTAATGTTATTCCAAAAAAAAATGTTCCTCTTTCGTCTTGTGCGTCGCTTTTTTTTATTTCTTTTTCATTAATCAGTTTTGACAGCTAACAGAGGAGTATGTTTAATATGAAGTTTTACCATGATTAATTTTGTTCAACAAGGAGGCACAGCTAATGCATTGAAATGTAACGCATGCTCTGAGTTTGGAAGACTCTCCAAAAATAGAAACAAGACTTTTTGTCCAAACCGGACAGATATAATGAAAGTAAGGACCGGTAAAGGTTGTTGTTATTTATAATACCAAAAAAAAAGTCTAATCTCTACAAATCTTCAATGAGCTACTAGTACATTTTCTTATACATTCAACTACTGGAACAATAAAGAATTATAACTTGAAGATACTTTTTTTAATCATCAACCAGATATATATGTGGCAGAGAAGCATCGTCACATTTTTATTAGTAAAATTTACATTTTTATTTTATTAGTGAAAAAATGAATCGCATCAATTGATTTCAGAAATTTAATCACTAAAAAATGAAAAAAAAACTGTTGAAAAGGTGATATTTTTAAACAATGCCTTATAATAAATAAATGCCAATTATAAATGGAGTTAAATACAGTATGATTTTTTTTTTTAATTACACATAAATGTTTTCTGTCCTAACAAAAAACTGTAAGGGGTGAAAAAACAAGCTTTCTTCTCTCTCATTTTTCTGATATAAGAACTAATGTAAGTGGAAGTGAAAAGAAATAAAGAAATTAAAATCATTTTTGAATATTTACGATATTGTGTCCAGGTTCTTCCTTGGATGGATGGATGTGAGGAAAAACACTTAACCAACATTTGGATCACTGTATTATGGAATTATCACTCAGTGTTTAACTGTTAGTCACACAGCTGGAGAAAATCAGGAACCAGAATTTATGTTTAGGCTGCGAATGTTCTGCTGAGTTATTGCTTGAAAATCTTTGGGGAATCAGCAGCTGTAAATGAGCCGACTATTATCTGCTGCCAGAAAACCATTAAATGCACATTTTCTTCCAAAAATTGCATCAGAAAAGTCTTTCATCCCCATTAAAAAGTGTCCAGGAGCAAACTGTTTAATTATGTATCGCTCCTTAAATAACTATTAGGGAAAACAGTATATTATAAGGATATTAGAAGAAGCAAAATTGGAGACAGTTTAAAAAAAAATCACATAAATCTCTCAACATTTCTCACATTTCTTAGGCCTGAACTGGTGGATGTGGTATATGTTTACATTCTCAACAATGCCAAATTTTTCAAAACTTATGCTGCTTTTATCACTCTAGGCTGATTAACATTAAAATACTCAGAATATGTGTTACTCCCAACCTTGTTTACAACATGCAAAAAAAGTACTGATACTGCTAAAACAAATGTTGCTGTAATACGCTAACCCCCAACGTTGTCAATAACACATAAGAAGACGTCATAGACCGTTGGCCGTTAGCATATCTACAATAGTTGTAACTTTCAACCTGTTAGCAAAACATAAAAAAACACAAGCCGACACTGCTACAAGTACCCGCTGTAGTGCACTCACAATGCTTTCAAACTTATTTTTAACATATAAAAAACTGAGTATTATCACTAAAACAAATGTTACTGTGACTACGCTAACATACAATCTTGTTAGTAACACGATAAAAACACAATCTGGTACTACTACACGTTAGCTGCATTAGCACAATTGTTTTGGGAAAAAATAAATACTATTGAGGAAATACAGTTTATTTTACAGACAGATAAAAGCTGCTATTTTCCTTATATCATCATTATTTAATCATTATAAAGAAAAGAAAAACATGATTTTGTGTGCTGCTCATAGTCTCTCCTTTGCTAAATTTATTCATAATTATCTTAAAGGAGCAATAAAAACAGGAAAAATAAATAAAACCATGAGGCAATATATTTTACAAAAATATTTTTAAAATAAGGCTACAGTTCCTGCATGGCGCTAAAATAAAATGTTATGGCTCATTGGCTTGTTTGTAATTTATCTATTGGAATAAAATTAGTGTGCTGAAAGTCTGCCACAGAAGCACCAGTAAACAGACTAACACACACACAGCAACACACAAACACACAAAGTGCTGACGCCGGCTCTTCCTGCTGTGTGATTTCACTCTCAGCTCCCATAATCTGTTTTATCTCAGGTGTTGTCGATAGCCGCTTTAATTAATGAGAGGATATTCTTACCGTAATTTAGCCGGCGCAGGATTATAAAACAACACATCACCCCTGTGAGGCACTGAGGGAATGAGAGAAAGTGGAAAAAAGGAAAGAGATTTAAAAATAATAATAATAAGGCAGTGGGACTCCAAAGGCATTTAAAATCTAACTTTCCCTCAATGAATTTATGCGTTTATTTTAAATCAGTGTAAGCCCAAGTGATAAGGAAAATACTTTCGATTTTTTTAATTTGTGTTTTTCTCTTTGTCAGCAGGTTTAGTTTTAAATAAATCTCTCCATGTGGTAAACGGCATTTACTTATATAGCGCTTTACTATCTTCTTAGAAGACCCAAAGGTCTTAATAGTCATGGTCGGATTCACCCACACATTCACACTGATGGAGGCCTAACACTGGTGCCAACCTATAACCACCAGGAGAGGTCAGGAACCAAACATGCAATCTTTTGATCAGAAATCGACCACTCTACCTTTTAAAGCCTAAATCTAATCCAACATGAGCAGGAGGCAAGAAAAAGTCAGACATTAAGCTGAAATAATTACCCTGATGACCAAGGACCTTCGTGACCAAGTGGGTGTTTGAGTTTATGAATGGGCTGATTCAGCAAGCTGACCACAAACAATGAATTCCCATGTCACAGGAGTAGTGCTACAGCATCTCCCAATTATTTCTTCTTTCTTTTAAGCACAAGTTACATGCATCCAGATGGTGCAAGGGTTTGGGTTGTGGAGGATTGTAGAGAGAAGAGACCACATCTTAAGGTGTTCTCTTGAGACTTGTTCGGTCACCTCAAAGGACATTGTGAAAATAAAACGTACAACTGTTGAGCATGTTGTAATATTTTCACAAGGCTAATGTAAATCGTATGGTGCCCCTTACGCCAGACTCTAGTTGTTAGTAATGGTACAGGGCACATGTAAAATGTTCACACAAACTACACTTTGATTGTCTAGTTTCCTCATTTTTAACATACAAAAGATGTTAGGACCCCTAAAGGTAAACCTGGCTCGGGTCTAGGGGTAAAAATACAAAAGGGGACAATAACAAAAACTGGACACTAATGAGAATAAAAGGAACACACTTTATTAAATAAAGGAAATCCTGTGTCCTGAAATGAGAGAACAAAAATCAAACAAAAAGACAAACCAAAGGGAACATTGGCCAAAAATGAGACTGCTGACCCAGCCATGTCGACCATCGGAGTCAGCAGCTCCCTGCTAAGGGCTGCCTGACTAAAATCTACCAAAAGAAAACAAACAAACAAAGCCTGCAAATCAAGACTACCAAAGTCCAACCCCAAACTAAAATAACAAAACTCAGCAGTGTAGGACGACAAAGGAGGAAAAGAACAAAACAAACAGCACAACTCAAAGTAAAACCCAAATACTAAACAGCCTACTGCTCTGATAGGAAGTTATTGTTTGTTGTCCTATGTAAATGTTGACCAGGGTCTACATCAGTCCATATCTAAGGGTGTATTCAGACCGGACACCTTTGGCCTGCTTACATAGCCAGCAGATGCCAATTAAGGTACACACCTGCCAGGTGAGCAGAAGGACTGGACTGAAAAAGGTCCAGCAGTAGCAGCAGGACGTAACAAGGAATGCACACTTATCACTTGGATTGCACTAACATGCTCCTTGGACATTACATAGGGTTTGTGGAGTAGAAGTAATGAAAAATCTCTACATGAAAAATCTTCACGTTAAGTCTTTGCTATTATCTATTACCCGCAGCACACCCATAGAAAAAAATTGCATGAAAGTTTTCACTCTATAGGTTCACGCTCTAAAACTTGATATTTTCTGCCAACCTGCGTGCACTGTACACGTTTCCTTACTCTTCATTATTTTGGACTGTTGACCCTAAATACTTAAAATCCTCTAACTTCTTTATTTCTTCTCCATATAACCGAACTCTTCCACTTTGATCCCTCTCCTTCACAAACGTAATCCATTTTACTGCGGCTAACCTTCATTCTCCTCCTTTGTAGTTGTGATTAAAAGCTGATTTCCACTGTCTGTGCTATGTCTCCATTGCGTTGCATTAACACAAAAAATATAATGTTTATTAATCAAACAGGATGTTTACATCGCCTCCGTCATGTCTGCGTCCGTCCCTCCGGAACGTAAGCTTTACGCAGGATTTTTATTTTTAGTCCATTGATCAACTTTGTGGCAAAAAGTTTGAAAAACGGAAAACAGGCCTGGGTTTCAAAAGTAAAAATTTCCATTGTTCTTTCAAAATAAAAATGTACCATTTTTATTTATTAAAAAAAAAACTTTAAGCTGATTTGCCTACGCAATAACACCATGGAGGCTGTTTCCATCGTGGATGACAAAATTTTAATTTTGGAAATTCAAAAACATGACATCAATTATGACAAAACATGCACTTTTACAAGAACTCAGTGAGGAAAGAGGGGGCATGAGGCCTGATAGCCAAAGTTACTCGACATGGGGGTGGCAAGACAAAACATTGTTCCGGGAGCCATGGGGGAGGGGAAATGACTCTGCGACGTAACCAAGACGATGTAAGCGGATGGTTGTGAGATGAACTCCCCACACAACACAAGGGGGACACGCCGTGTAAATCTGTGTCCATGAAAAAGCCTCAAATACAAAACAGACTTGCACAAATGTAAAAAATAAACAGTCACAAATATGTATTTCTGATTAATTAATCAATCATATATCAATTCTAAGGAGCGAATCTTCCTTGAGTTGATTCTATTCCCAAGTCAGACTCAAGTTAAAGTCTCTCAGACAGTCATACATCTCTGCCTTGAACCCACAGAGTTCATCCAGCAGCGTTTCTCCGAGCCTGGACAGATCATTACCGCAGTCCAACCCGCCGTCCATTTATCACCGTCCCCCGACAAACCAAGGGAAAGACGCACACCGCGTTATAAAAGTTGACATAAATTTAATTAAACGTCTGTACATGGACCTCACTTTGGATTTCAAGAATGAGACACACTGTCTGGAATTTTCTGAAAAGAAAAGGAGGTGAGACGAGAGAATGTGGGCAAAACTTGACATTTTCTACAAGACAAAACGGAAATAAATGAAACGGTCAAAAAAAGTTCTCTGATTTATTCCCATCAATGGAAAATGTTTTACCTGCGTTTTATCTTCTTGATCAGATTTGGAAAAAACAAGTTGCAACACCTTCTGTAATTATTAGAGCCATAAAGGCACATGTGAAAACATGTGTGATAACTGCACCATAAATCGAAAATAATTTTTTTTTTCTAAATGTGTTTCTTTTCTATTAAAACTCTTCACTGAAATGTTTCTGCCAACTGAAAACATATGAGTGAATTTGCCAACAAACATTTAAAAAATGAGAGAAAAAACATCCAGTTCTGTACATCATGAAGAACAGAGGTGGATTAATCATGGTAAGGGATTCCCATAGCAGGTTTTGTTGATGACCTGAAGGAAACCAAAGGGGGACAGTGACATCTGTCAGTTTGGACGTGTCTGGTGTTGCCTTCAGGAAATTATTTGACAGGATGCCATGTCTGTTGTGTGGATAGTTCAATGACAACAACCCAAGGCGGAACAACAGACACACGGAATGTGCGGAATATTGGAATAGAAAAAGCAGGATGGCCTGATTTGCTATGTCATGTGACATTTAGATTCTGAATTAAACCCAGAAGTCGATTTTGACACATTTTGTTGGCATGTTAAGATAAAAATGTATTTTTTCAAGCGGAACAAACCATTTCTGAGCTCAAATGAAGGAATACTTAACTTTGTGCAAACATTATGACATATTATTGAGTCAAAACTGTAAAGGTGACAGAAATTATTTTTTTTAATTTATTTTTTTCATATTAATGTGCATACTGTGTAGCCCAGGCATGCATCCTCAAAATTTGAAACAGACAGAATGGTGATGGCTAAATGGTTAATTTTGCGGTGAAATCCGTTCAAAAAATTCAGACAACACCAGATGAACATTTCATTAAAATGATTGAATATTAAACGTTTCTGTTCTCTTTGAGGCATCATTAATTTCTGTATCAAAAATCCTTTTCACTTCGGATCATTTTCCTGGAGATGCACACCTTTTCGTCTGTGCTCAATATTCTACGTTCAAACCAGTTCTTCTAATACTTTGCTCACTTCCTCCACCAGGAAATAGTCTGCTCCCTTTCTCTACCAGGAAATAGCCTGTTCCCCTTTTCCACCTGGAAATAGTCTGCTTCATTTATCTACCAGGAAATAGCCTGCTCCCCTTTTCCACCTGGAAATAGTCTGCTTCCTTTCTCTACCAGGAAATAGTCTGCTCCCCCTTTCCACCTGGAAATAGTCTTATTCCTTTCTCCACCTGGAAATAGTCTTATTCCTTTCTCCACCAGGAAATAGTCTGCTCCATTTCTTAACCAGGAAATAGTCTGCTCCATTTCTTAACCAGGAAATAGTCGGCTCCCTTCTCCAGCTGTCTTCCCAATATCCCCGTCTACTTGCACCATTCTCGGCTATGTTCAGGATCCATCCCAACATTTCGCGTAGATTCCTCACCAGAATGTTCTTAGGTGGATGCCACCGCATGCACACCAAATCAAATGAGTGCTTCTTGGCCCACAACTGGCTCACAACACAAACAACCGTCGTCTGCACAACTGTGGACGAGCCGGAGGAGGGGGGGGGGCTCTCAAAGCTAGCTAATCACCGCTAGCTATGGAGAAAGTGTTTATGTTGGCCTGGGGGGCGGAGATGACTCATCCTGGAGGGGGCGGTTCTCAACTTGTGATGTAAGCATGTGAAGACCTGCTGGTTTACATGGGTATGGGAGTGGCTGCTGTTGAGAGCGCAGGATTTTAGAGGATTAAGCCAGTTTATACTTCAAGGCGATGGGTCATCGCATCAGTCACACCCACAATCACGCGGTCCAGTTCATACTAATTACGATTCGCTTGGAAGTATTAACCAGCCTTTACTCGGAAATGTGTGATCAAAATACCACTTTGGGGTTCTTTATAGTGAGGAATGAACAGTATAATACACTTAAAGCTAAAAAAAAAACATGGTATGACCGCTTTAATAGTCTTTTATTTATTTTTCCTGAGTCAGGTTTTTTTTAGGAGTTTTTCCTTAGTGGGAGGGAGGGTCTAAGGGTGGGGATAACCAGTTTTATTTAGTCTGTTTTGTATAGAAATTAAATATTGTTTATATTTTATGACCAACTTCCTGCTTCAGTAAAATTAAAGACATGAATTAGTCATGATATTGGGCTATATATATATAAAACTGAATTGAATTGGGCCTGTAATAACATTTGTAACAGCACTTTTGAACGCTGTGTAATAAAATATCTTTACTTTTAGTCATTACTATGATCTATTTAATAATATCATTTATTAACTTTTCATTTGTATTTTTTGTCTTTTTAAATAAAGTTTTGGAAAAAAACTAAAATAGACTTTAGTTAAACTTTTTCTTGAGACCCTCAACTTTTATTTTTCAATTGTAAAACACAGTTTAATGAAGCCACACCGTTAGAAACAGAGGAGGGCATTAAAAAAACGATGGCATTTTCCCGCATTAAAGCGTTTAGACCAAACATGTTTTTTTCATCCTCTGGACCTTTGAAAACGTTTTTCGGCGCGTGACTGCGCCGCGCTCAGCAGTTTTGTGGTTTCCCGAAACATTCGGGAGGACTTGATTTGTTTTCCAGATGACTTGTAATTGCGGCGGCAACATTCATTTCAACCCACTTAAACATGAAAGGCCATAAAAGCCGCACACATTCGGAACATCATTTGAAGAATTTGAAGCAGCAGAGAATTTTGTAATTGGCAAGATTAATAATATTTACAACGCTGAGATGCAAATCTCTCTTCACTGAGACTCCATGAATAATTGAGTGCGAACAATCATTTTGAATAATTCATTCCTAAATAATCTTCAGTGTTTTTTTTTTTAATGACCGGAGGGCACGTTGGGTTTTTGCGACAGCATAAATGTGCTGGCAGTAATTACGGTGAATATCTGCAGCTCCTTCTTAATTGCTGGGAGAAGTTCCTTTGTGCCGACGGTCTCCTTCAGAGAGGAGGAGACAAAAGGATGAGAATAGCGAGCGAGTAAACAGTGGCGCTCTCGTTCCTTCCATCCATCTTCCCACTCGTATCCCCGTACTTTGCTTCCCATCACTGAGATTTCCTGTACCCACTCCCTCTGCCTTCAGCTCCTGAGTAGAATATTGATGCTAATGGAATTAATTACTTATAGTGTGTTTTCTTTCAGTATGTGCATCCTAACAGCTTGGGCTGCTGGGGGAGACTTTGACTGAGGTGGGAAATTAAAAAAAAGGAGAAGATGGAGATAAGTTGATGTGTGCAACGAGGCCTCCAGACCTCCTGGACCCCACCAGGAATACGGCTGATTAAAATCACAGCTATCATTAAAGCAGCGCCTGGCTCAACGTTTTTAATTGAGGGTTTTAAACAGACACTGTGATTTGACTGTAAACTACGGGAAGCGGAGGCCGAACCCGAAGGCGCTTTTTTGTCCTGTTTCTTTTTCGGCGGGCCGCCGGTGCTAATGATGGATCTTCCTGCTGTTAAGGCCACTGGTGTTAATGATAAACCAATTAAATTTTCAAAAAGGCAGGGGGGACGGGACGCACGACAAACACTCAGCACGGGCAAACATCTCGCCTTATTTACTTCCTCTGCTCCTCGTCCTGCGAGTGCTGCCTCTCAGTCGGCCGCGGCTGCAGCTAATTGTTGCCGTGTTTCCTAGTTTACATCACGCTAGTGCAATCAAATCCCCCTTTCACCAGTTTCATCCCTCTCATCTCTGGAGATTTGGAATCTAACGAGATTGCCTCAGTCCGGAACACAATTTTTTTCAGAACTGCTGCCAAAAAAAAACATTTTTTGGAAAAAAATCCATTAGGATGAAAATCGTGTTTTTGGTGTTTTTAACGTGTTCTTGTGGCGTGATTCACCTAATAGGAAAATTAGGCACAAATTGTTGCGATTCAGGAGCAGACAAAACAATTTTGTTGAACAAGAGTTGTACTAATTAACTACTGTCACTCTGCAGAAACTATGTCCTAGAAAACGAAAGTTTTTTTTTTGTTTATTTGTTTTGTTTAAATTTGGCTAAAAACAGCATAATCAGAATAATCAAACGGTAAATCAAATGTATTTTGATCTCTATAAATGGGGCTTTAAAATTAACGCTTGCTGATCCTAGCTACATTTTTGATCATTTAAAATAAATTTCCTGAAATTAGTCTAAAGCATGCTGCCCCCTGCAGGTTGAAACGAGATATTACAGTTGAATTTGATGATTGGTCAACTGCTGTAACACCCAAGTAATTTCAGAAGTTTCACGTCGTCATGCTCTGCAGCTGCAATGTAAAAGCCCCGCCAGTCTTTTATTCTGTAACGGTCAGTTGTTGTCATGTTAGCTTTAGCATGGCTCCTATGTGTATTACCTTCAATTGTCAAATTTACTGGCTTGTACAACTTTCAGGAGGACTTAAAGTTTGGCATCAGCGGTTGAGTGTAATTTCCGTTGAATCCAGCTAACTCCGTCCTGGTGATGGGATTTACAATGAACTATCACTCGGGATTGTTAGCTTAATACGTTAGCCTTTATTAGCTTATGATGCTAGTGTCATTTTACCACTCAAACAAAGGCCTCCATCAGAACTCCTGCGTCAGGAGAAGTTGAAGGAGAAAAATTCTCAACCTCCACTAAAAGATTTGTGGTTAAATTGTCATCACTTTGCTATATCTTAGTCTCCATATTGAAAGCGCAGAGTAACTATGTTACCTCAAGCTAACCTCACTGTCAATCACAGATCCAAACCACACCTCTCCCTCTAAGCCCGCCCCTTTTTTGCATATTTATAATCTAGGCAGTGAGTGGACTCAGCCTCCAAATGTGCTGTTGTGTTACGCTATAAAAGACAATTTTAAATCAAGAGAGGATTTGAGAAGCACTTTAAAGCCTTGATAGATGATGTGCACCAGTGCAGCAGCTATAAAGTCCCAAAGCTTTATCGTCAGCCTTTTCATATCTGAAAGTTCTTGGTGTTTAAGTCAAATTCTCTATTGTGCACATACAAAAAACAAAAGAAAGACCCACTCCAATCATCTTTTGATCTACTGTGAAAGCGTCACCAATGGTCTTTTTATCATGATTTTTAAATTCATAGCCAAAATAAAAAAAAATGTATTGTTTTGCATGACATGGGCCCAAATCTGAATCATTTCCCTACCCCTCTGACTCCTCACTATTGCTCCAATTTGCACGAGCATTTAAGATAGTAATGGTGTCTGAAAGTGTTTTTTGCATGATTTTTTTTTAAGTTATAAAACCACTGATGTGCTAACATAGATGACCGACCACTTTTGATGATGTCATTAAGCAGTAGTAACATCCAAATGTGAAGACTCAAGCTGTGTCCAAATTCCTTCTCTACTCACTATGTCAGGGGTCTCAAACTCGCGGCCCGCGGGCCATTTGCGGCCCGCAGGATGATGATTTGCGGCCCCCGTCTTCATATGAAAGATTACTGTTAGTGCGGCCCGCAAGGCTGATATGAATGACAGTTGTTATGTGCAGAGCTGAATGAACCAATCACAGTGAGGTATATGACTCTGGAGGCGGGACATCGGCGGTCTGTCCAGTGCCTCTGTCTATCATTCATTCCCTCTTTCAATCAGCTGGGCGGAGGAGGAGCCAGGAAGCACTATGTAGTGCTCTATATAGGATGTTCACCGTTTTCTAGTGCTGTCAGAACCTACAATTTCAAAATCCAGTGCACTAGAAATATCCCAGAAGTCTTTGCGAGAAACTAGTGTGCATCTATGCTCACTACATTAACAAATATAGGGCACAATGGATTGTGGTCAAACAATTTTTGCAAAAAGATGTGTTTAAATGTAATTTTTTAGTAAACCATCCTCATTTTCATCATCAGAACACAGTGGAGTCGCAAACAGACATTGTAAGAAAGTTTAAATTGATTTGATCTTCACTTTGTGAAATTGGTGGTGTCATATCTGGCGTTTAGCAAAGCTAAGGTAAAATAGTGAGCATGGTGTCCAACTTGCTTTTAAAATCCAGGGCACTAAATATTCCCGCACTACATAGTTTTTTAGTAGTTGGGGATTAGGGTGGTAATTTGGATATAGCCACTATTTTCCCATATCTCTCTGCTTGGAGGGATAAATATATGTGTTTACGGAGAAGACGTAGGGGTAGAGAAGCAGTTCAGATTCAGATATAGCTTCTGCAGAGCAGCATTGGAAATCTGCTTCTGAGTTGTGGGCGGAGCTGTTGGCACAGAGGAACCTCCCTCACCTTTACTGAGAGCTCTCTGTTTACACGCTTTCCTGCTGGCTTACATCCACAGCGCCACATTACCGGTACGTAACAAATACAAAGAAAATAATTCATCTGCTTCTGATTTGCAACAATTTGAATAAATAAATACAAAAAAAAAGCAATTTTAACCTTATTTTTCTTTATAAATGCCCTCCATCATGAGAAAAATGACAAAAAACATGTTAAAAACACAATTTCCCTCAGAGTGGGTCTTTAATTACCTCAAACCAGAGAGTAGTGGATCAGAGACATGAGGCTGTCCAGGCTTCCTCTCCTGCCCCTTGTCTTCTTCACTTCTGCAGTGTCGCCAGAAACTTAAGCAGAAGCCTTGTTGCCCCCCCATCGATCTGCGTGTTGTAATGATGGCTGAGAGATTGCTTGCGCTGGCAACTGATCTGGGAGCTACAGCGGGATTAAGGAAGGCATGGATTGCCATTGATTTCTATCTGATACAATCATTTCATTTGAGCTCAGCTCTCCTTCCTGTTGCACTGCTGAGATCTTTTAATTCCCCCTCACACACCCCCAACAAAAAAAAAAAAAAAAACCCTAATGCGATAGCATGCCACTCCAATAACACTTCCTGTTGTTCCTGTTGTTAAGATAGAATTTATTAATTAAGGTCAATCTGGGGATTGAAAGAGATCTGAGGTGGAATGAGGTCCAGGACAAGATCCGTTCTTGAGCAGAAATTTGATTGTCTCAGGATTAATCCTCATGTTACAGCACTTTTGTGATCACTAGGATTGGTAGTTTTTTGTAGAGAATAACTGGTTTTACTTCCAAAAATAAGTGTGTGTCAGCTGAATGGCAGATGTTTATTTTGGTTTATTTTATATTTTCTTTCATCCAAGAGACCCATAGATACTCATACTACACAAAGTGACATCATAGATTACAGATGAGTTAGATGAGTGAAGAGTATTAATGTGGCCTCTCACCACTTAAAACAAAAGATGTCAACAATGGACAGTGGTAGAAGGATATGAATACAGGAAACACAAATTCCTGATAGTTACTTAAGAATTTCATAAATGACCTGAAATATTTTTTTAAAAGGGAAGCTTAACCTGACAAACCAAAAATAAAAAATTCTGACGAAAGACGCTAACCCTGAACTAAAACTCTTTACAAGGAGTCAAGCCGTATTGTATGAGCTGGTTGTTCACAGAGTGCTGTATCCAAAATTATTAGCATAAAGTCAGGTAAAAGGAAAGTCATCTAGGAAAATCAACGCCACCAACAGGAACGACTACAGCCTTGAGAAACCTGTCAATGGGAATTGAGTTTGGAGTCCATGCATCAAGACGCGCTACCTACTGGGGAGTTCTAGAGCTTGACTGTTTCAACAAAGAAAGATCTTAGGAATTCAAGGTTATATTTATTGTGATACAGAAAGACATGCAGGAAACAAGTTAATAATCATTGGGGGTTGGGCTCTGGGCGAATGACGTAGGGTAACTATGACCATAGATGAATAAACCCCCTAGAGCCAGGACAGTGATGGTCTTAAGGGCCAGACCGTTTCAAAGAATGGTTCCTTGTAGAGAACAGGGTGGAGGAGGGTGGACGTAACTGTGTGGAATGCAAAGACAACTATCTATGAATTTAAAAGTGAAAATGTATTTGTTATTGGTTGAGAAGAAGAGGAGGGGAATTTAGCCATAGGGTCAGAGTAAAGGCCTAATTGATGAGCAGCAGGTAGAGTGATGTAACAACCCTGGAAGTGAGGTAGATCTACATTTTTTAAAAGCCCTCCTCATGTCAAGACAATCCTGAACAAGAGACAACACCAGATGTGTCTTACCTTGGCTAAGGAACAAAAGACCTGCTCAATGGTTCGAAAGTCTGTATTTAGCTGAAAGTAAAAATTGTACGTCATTGAAAATCAAGTACTCTGAAAAGTTTAGTTGGTAGTTATTACTATCAGGCGATGCTTTGGGTCCTGTGTTATCTGCTGTTGTTGGTCCCCTGTGTTTTCTGAAGTCCACATTCAACACAGTGACGTACCAGGGACTTCTAGAGTACTCCATGCTGTCCTCTACTGACAATCTGTACAAAGACATTCATCTTCTTAGTCGCTTCTCCCTTTTAGGGTCACAGGGGTGCTGGAGCCTAACCCGGCTACTGATGGGCGAGGGCAGGGTATAACCCTGTACAGGCCGCCAGTCCGTCACAGGGCCTCAATCACACACCAATACACTCTCACATTCACACCCTATTATTTGAACTACTGTCTTTATTTATATGCTAAATATTCAATGTAAATACTATACTGTTAGTTAAAATAACATTCAGCTATTTTTGCTGTTTTCATAACTTGATGACATTTTCTCTGACAATGATGGTGAATGTTACACACAAGTGTCAGGCTGACACACTTTGCAAGGGGGCTTGTTTCCCAGCATGCTCTTCAATTAGTCCAATTTATATATCAAGGCCTGGATTCACCTTCAAAGCAGGAGAGCAAACAGCAAGGCTGCTATTGATTGGAGCCCGCTTTTTCCTCTCAGACATTGATTAAATCTCCAGCATTATTTGCAATACAGACCAGGGGAATGGCGTTTTTGCCTCGCTCCACCGTTACCTGTCAGTATTTCTTAAAGACGAGCTCACCGGAGGTGGAGAGCTGCACTCTTGCGTACAGACTTCCTCGACTCCAAAGCGATCCCTTTAATGAAGGCGTCACAATGCAGAAAACACAGGTGTATAAGAGAGAGGTACCAGGAAGTGCCCTCTCAGTCTCGACCTGCTTCAAAACCACTACAAAATGACGGCACCCCCATCTCAGTGTTCGACCGCCCCGATTGATTTATCATAATCAACTCTGGACCAGGAAGAAACCAGAGGGGGCATGTGCGGCAGGGGAAAGGCACCTTGGGACTGTGCACACAATCACGAGCCCCTCCATCAATTTGCACATGACAGGATCCAAAATCAGAGACACACAGCTGCCACTGGTGAGCGTTGGAGACGGGGCACGAGTCGACCGACCGAGAATGGATAGCTGAACATCCGAGGCGTGCGTGGATGGATGGTGATAGCGGGATAAAGAATGGTGGCTCCCAAGGGTCAAGACAGCTAATTAGCTTTGTGAGAAAACAATAACGCTAACAAGGCAAACAGACTTATTAGAGCTCTCCCATTATCCTTGCATCTCTCTGAGGAGTACAGCAAAGTGATAGTTTGAAAGACAGATTTTTTTTTTTGCCTTTTGACCACTGCAGTTGTTCTCATCTGAAACAACACTCATCAATTTAAAACCACCATATATAC
>NC_050533.1:11923163-11926170 GCF_002922805.2 Oryzias melastigma
TTTTTCGTTTTTTTGGAGCCAAAATGAAATGGTCCAAATCAAAAGCCAACATCACCCTACACTCTCACAATACAAACTGTCAACCAAACCACAAAAAGATGCCCAATAAACAAATAAACAAACTCCCAAGCCATATACCATATTATGAAAAAAAAACTGGCTACTCCACAAAGGCCATCACAGAAACCAAATACATCCCGGACGAGCCCCCAACTTGTTACACCTCTGTTTATGGCAGGGGTGTCAAACTCACGTCTTGCTGGTTTTCCAGAATCCCTGCCTTATCTGCTGCTGATTACCTGGATCAGGTGTGTTTAGCCAATAAGAAGCTTCTATGGCAGCTTGGTTGGAAAACATGTAGGACACCGGCCTTCCAGGGCTGGAGTTCGACACTTGTGGTCTATGGGATTATTCAAGAATGCAACATCGAATGAAATGCTTTGACAACTGAAAATTCTCACAAAGACCCCAAATTTTGGATTTATTTACAGAAAAAAGAGAAACTATTTAGACAAAAATGACCAAATTATAAGAACTAGTTTGAATGAACAAAGAAGAAAGTTTAGTTCTGCTGCTGCCAGCTGGGGTGGCGAGGTTCTAACAGAATATCGCTCAATCAGGTGATGAAAGACAAAAAAAAACAAATATATTAAAACAATCAAAAAGTGCAAAAAAAACAGAATTATGCCCTAAGCATTCCTTATAACCTGTTGCTTGTGACATACCCATAGAAAAATATATGCATAAACATTTTCGCTCTACAGACTCACCAAGTGGTCTGCGACCTTCATATTTCATGTGTTCTTCTTGCCCATTTTCCACCAGCAGATTACCTATAGCCATAAGGACAGTTCTGACTAATTCCTCATTTGCTGTTGAATGGGGAAATTCTGATGGAGGTAATCAAGTTCATTGCCCACTGAGCAGCATGAGCTTGTAGAATGATACTTCCACGCTGATAAGACCGGCATATGGGTACACAAGGCTGTGTGTCACGCCATGCATAAGGGGCCACGGTGTGGAGTGAGAGCAGATGCAGTCCTCCAGGGGTGTGGCTGGCAGCTCGCTGGTTTTCCTTGGCCTCTGTCCATGTTCTCCCACCGCTACAGGACTATAGGAGATGCTTTTAATATGACTTTAAGTCCCAAAGAGCTGGGGGGAACCGAGGGATCCAATTTAATACCGGCCAGCTGCCTATTCGCCCGCTCACAGTCTGCCATATGCAGCTCTCACTGTGAGTGAGCACAAGTTTCCATGTTGTGAGGATTCATGCATGAGCAAGTATCAGTAGTGGTCATTATAATCACTTGCTCTCAAAATAAAAGTTTTGAGAAAGTGAGGTAGGTGACTGTTTTTAATGGTAAACCTGGTCCAAAGACTTCTAAGACCCCATTTATACTGGTCCGTCTGCACTGCATCTACATTGCGTTGTGTCTCAGTTACGTTGATACCAAAAAAACAGAACATTTGTTAATCAATCGGAATGGTTGCATCGCCTCCATCATGCCCACATCAGACATTCGTCCCTCTACAGAGCAAGTTTCATGTTCTTCTTCTAAATAAAATACCCACATTACTTTGGAGCTGCTTGCGTCTGACCTATCATTCTACACGTGGCTACAACAAATGTATTTACGGTGATGTGCCCAAGCGACAATGCACCTTAATGCCACGGACAACACTGTTACCCATGTTTGCAAGGGACACTGAAGGTTAAATTCTTGAAGTACATCATTTATGACACAAAACATGCATTTTACAAGAACTCAGTGAGGAAGGAGAGGACATGAGAGCCAACATTTGATATTGATGGTGAGTAAAATCTTCTTTGTTTCAATGCTTTCTCTTGTTACTACTTTTCTGGAAGCAAGGGGATGATCTGGAATTGCAAAGGAGACGCACCACAGTTTGGATGAGGCGTAACTCCACTAAAACGAAAGTTAAAGCCTGTTTCCAAGCTTCTGCTCCAAACGTTAGAGCCGAGGTTTGACACCGGGGCACTAGAAACCAGCTACCCCAGCCTTCACAGTGACCTCCAAAACCACTGTGGGCCTCTCGAGACAACCCTGAACACATGGATAGCATTTATAGCTCACATTCCCATCGGTCATCCCATAACATATACATGTTTTTAGGGCGCTGTATTTTACAGTGCATACTTTAAGCAAGGAAAAAAGAGACTGGTCTCACAGAGACTCTTTTGTATCGCTACGCTAAAGCAAGCTATATTGATACAAATGCACGGAGGGGCGATGAAAGAACAAAACCACCGAAGATAAAGTGGTTTGGAGCGGCTGTGCTTGTGCGTGTGTGTGTGTGAAGACTAATGATGCACCGCATCTGATGGGAAAGTCACATCGCCAAGATGGATGGTCGATTATGGAGAGATCTCTCTGCTTATACTGGGCCCGATGTGCTGTTATTAGCATTCATATAAATGGATCATACCGAGGCAGTCTCTTCGCTCCTGCGACTCCTATTAGATATGCAGCCTGTCTCTTCATCAGCTAAGCAGTCACACGGGGGAATTAGCATTTGTGTGTGTGTGACAGACAACGGGGCTCAGCTCATATTTTGGCTTGACCAAATGTCTCAATAATCTCTCTGCCCTATCGGGTGTCCTAATAGTTTTTTTCTCCCATGGTTGAGTATGTGTGAGTGTGCGGGGCTGAGACTATAAAACTGAGAAACAAGGATTTGACTCTAACCTTCTGTGAGCACACTCTCACATGGGCCTGGTTGGTCCAGGGTAGACTGTCTCCTTGTTTAATTTGTTGTGTTTAATTGGACTATGGTGGGCATTAAACAAGGCAACCACGGTCCACCTAAAGTACATTTTTTAGGTTTTTCTGTTTGTTTGTTTGAATGATTCCTCAAAAATCCTTTGGAAGTTAAAATGTCAAGAAGTAAATTTTGTAAAAATGTCAGGATTTCAGCAAAGATTTGATAAAATAGCAAAAAATAATTAAAAAAAATCTTAAAACAAGTGTTTCAAAAGGGGCGCTGA
>NC_050533.1:11926228-11961118 GCF_002922805.2 Oryzias melastigma
ATTACAGCGGTGCCTTTTGAGCATTTCACAGGTGCTGGGCCCAAAAGGGGGTGGGCCCACGGAGGAGTTTTCCCCATTCAGATACCATCGTAGTGCCAACCATAAAAGATGCAAACTAACCATCTGGCGGCGCTGTTACCATAAGGTTCGTTTCGACTGAGCAGTAGGCTACGATCCGGTTCAATCCGGTATTTTGAGCCTTTCCATTGTAAAATTGGACCCATTAAACAATTCCAACCCGTATCACTTGGAATCGAGGCTTTTGACTCTCCAGGGTTTAAAAGTGGGTGGAAAAGGTGGGCCCCAAATGGGTTTTTCTGCAGTGTCCATGGTGGCCCCAACTGTGTTTGCCAGGGATAGGCAGCCTTGGCGGCAACCCTGCTAGCTCTGCTGGACCCTAGGGGGGACAGCATAGTGAGCTACGCTGTCCACCGGGGCGACTGCCCCCTGATTGCCCACAAGTGCCAATGTGGGCAAACACAGGTGGGGCCACCTTGGAAACTCCGGACAAACCCAGTTGAGGCCCACCTATTCTCTCCAAACCATATGGGGCCCCCTTGGCCTTGCTGGCTGGGCCTCATGGGAGTTTGGTTACAGCACTAAAGTTTAAGGGAATTGACAGACAGGCAAGTTCCAGTTCCAGAAACCTCGCAGCTGAAGAGATGGACACGTTTACCAGGCAGCAAACTTAAGATTCTACAAAACTTATTTTAATTAAAGGAATGTTTTATATAATGTGATTTGTGAGTATTTTATGTTTGTCTTTTTAAGAACATCCGAACGCTCCTCAGCCTCTGCCGGATCACAGTAATGGGAAGCACGGTTGTGCGTCGAGAGCACACTTTTGCCAACGGGCATTTCTTAATTTACAACCTGGCAGAACTCAGCACGGAGGAAGCCCGCCATCCAGGGACGCATAAATCTGCGTAACACACAGGTTATTGCACTTTTTATGCTGAAATTCTGCTTGCCTCTGAACGCCACAAACAGTGTTTTCCTTTAACTGCGCAGTCTGTTCTACACAGCCACCGTTTGTTTTATGGACTCACCAGTTTGGCTCAGACGCAACAGACAGACCGGGAAAGATGCAGCCGAGCATAATGAACAGCTTCTCCTCCGTGATAATCTGCGCGGGGAACACCAGCATCCCGTCTACGAGGGATGCGGAGGGGGGAAAAGAAGTGAATTATGTAAAATGTGGCGCTGTTTTGAATCTCGTATTGCTGTGGTAAATCATTACAGAGCATCATCGAGATTTGCCGCTGCAAACAAGAGCGTTTCATAAATCTGTGCTGCTGTAATTGAGTGCACATGCGCCAGCAGAAACACCCTCTTAATGATGCTGAAGTGTCTTCCTTTTGGGCTGCTCGCCGCCACTCTGGGAGAACTTGTTCGTGCTGTAATTACACACAACTTAAAAAAAGCGTTAATGAACTCACACGCCGTTTTTTTGTGACCTCCAGTGGGCCTCAGAGGAGAAATTGTTAATTTATTCTCAGTCAGATGAAATTAAAACATCTAAAAAAAAAATTCTTCCATATATTAACAATTTTGGCCAGTTTTTCTACTACCTAAACCTATTTTAATAGATAATTTCTGCTTTCAATGTGAAAATAATCATTAAACTTGAGAGAATAAACCTACGTAAACTATAGTAGACAGTAGATTAAAGCATTTCCTTTGATCTCCTCAAAGTTGGGCATTCTACAATGTCATCAGAATTAAAATACATTTCCACAATTCATTTTTCAGTTTTGCGCCTTAAAAATAAAGAAGCATGAAGCCGACCAGTAGCAAAACTGAAAGAAATGTTTGCATAATGCTTTTCCCCAAAAAAACTTTATTGGGAAAATATTAGCCTAATATTAAAATTAGCAATAGTAGCCTCCAAAGGCTTACATTGCATTTTGTCAGCCACTGATAGTATATATAAAACCATAATATCTTTTAAAATATTTTTTTATTAAATATTATAAATAAGGATCCATAGGACCAGCTGTTACCAATCAGCTAATAAGCATTTTGTGGATTTCCCAAAAAGTGAAACACTTTAGTAATGTGTTGGATATCGGTGCAAAGCCGCTATGAAAAGTCGCTTTTCTCCATGTCAGAGTTAGCTGATAAACATTAATTGTGTAAACTGTCAAAGTATGGTCAAAGAGGGGGTTCTTCTGTCCTGACAACCATTGGTCTAAAGCCACACATGACCCGCCTCGAGGATTATATTTGTATAGTCCATATTACAAGGTTTTATGGAGCTGATCCAGAATACTTTGTCCGATCCAACCTTTTATTAAAATGACTAAATTCCAATTTAGTTTTTTGATCACTTCCTTCCTCATCAATGAACATGCAGAGGTTAGCAGGTATAACCTCACACATATGGAGGGTTAAAGGATAACCAAACCCCAAATCAACTGTTTTTGGCTGTTGACTTCTATAAATTCTATAAATTATAAATTTGAATGTGCTGTCTGTAGGTTGTTACCAAATTTTTGACCAATTAAAATAAACTTGTTAAATTTTTGAAAATATAGTCAAAAAAAAAACATCTGTGTGCTGCCTCCTACAGGTTAATTCGAGGTATTATGTTTAAATTCCATGACTGGTCAAACCATTTAAGACTCACGTCATGATCTGCAGCTCCAGAAATGATAACAGTCCTGTTCCCCAGCCCCACCCCCCTGACCGGATTTTAACATTTCGGCTGTGGGTGGAGTCAGCCTCCAACTTCCCTGTTTGGTACCCTTTAAACACCAAACCCTTCATGCAGATGACCCCACTTTTAATGTAAACATGCCACCGGTGGCACAAGGGTTCTGGAACTCCTTTTTTGACCAGATCACTCTGACGGTTCAATGAATGGATTCTTAAAACAACTAAAAAAGACAAAAGATTTTGCCAAAGAACCTCAATAAAACATCTGATTTCCCCCAAATCTGCCGATCTCATCTGCACACTTTCAAACAAATGTTTGCAAAGTTTTCCCTGCATATCATAAAACTTTTTTAATCCTTTAAGTTTGGGTTTTTCTTTGATCCACAGACACGTTTGTGCGGTTCGTTTGATGAGTCAAATCCAAAATATGGTCGGACAGAGCCTGGAGTGGAAGAGCAGGAGATGCTGATAGGGAGGCTCCGGGTGAAGGGTAGTAATGGGGTCACTCGCAAAGGTAAGGACAATAATCCATCAGTAACCTTTCCTCCCACTCCAAAGCCCCGCCGCCACATCTGTAGAAGCGAGCGGGGTCTCGTAACCTCTCCGGTATCAAACTCCAGCGTCTGTTGCTTGATGAAAGCCAGAAATGCCCCTCCAGATCTCACAAATCCCAGTTTAACTTTCCAAAATTTTTGCATCATAGACTGAGCCCAGTCTGTCTTGACAATGTTTAAAGCCAGAGGATTATCCTTTGGGCTCAACAAAGATTTTGAGGCCGCTGCCGTCTCACTGTGGGTTTTACGAACGCTTTTGATGGATACGCCCGATTCTATCACGCAGCTGTGTACTGTAGGTACAAGTGATACCCTCTGGAGCGCTCTACAGCTTTCTTTTAGCGCATTGTAGTTTCATGTTAATTGTAGGCTCTGTCAGGCTGCCAGCTGGAAAGCACAGAATATCCCAAGCTGTCATCAGCAGCTTGTACTTAAGCCCCCGAACTTCTCTTATTCACCCCTATATGAGATGTTCCACAGCGAGTATAAGACCTGTAAAGTAGAATTAGTAAGTCACGCACAATAGAAAGAACTACAAGCCTACAATTAAAACTCATTTTTCATTCAGACTCTGAATTAAGGATGTTTTGGGATACCTCTTTTTTGTCTCTTCGAGGGTGCCTCGATGCCGAAACTTGGCCGACCTCGCCAAGTGAGAAGAACGAGAGCTTTAAACCTCCGGCCAGGTTTTTTTTTTTTTTCCCTGGAACAAGGCAATCTCCTTCGCTCACAGAGCCTGCATTTTTAATGACAACATCTGCTTCGGTGGCCCTCTGGTGGAACCGAGGGTTGCTTAATCACACAGCCGAGCCCCTTAAGTCGCTCGCAGTGGGATCAGCTCAGCCCAGCGATCGCACAGACCTCGCCACCTTGCAATGCAGCAAAGAACAAGCTGGGAGAGGGGAAGGAAATGTTGGAGAGGTGGCAACATTCAATTTAAAATCCATCCATAGCATTCAGACTACAATATTTTCTGCACCGGACTGGAAGGCACACTGTCAAGGAATGATCTCATTTTCAAGCTTATTTCATATTTAAGTTGCACCAAACTATAAGATTCGCGCGGCGGGGAACGGAGGACGCATCCATTTGGCGCCCTCGTTAACCTATGGTTTAGTTTACAGCAGATGCGAAGCGCCACGGTACTCCATGGCCAGCTCGCGCCGTGTTTAAATCGTTTCAGTCTCTCATCTATTTTTTCGCGCAAGCCTAGAGCGATCCATGTCAATCCTGGCAGGAATTTACGCCAAGACACATGACAAGATCGGGTCACTTTTCAACATATAACCAATTTTTCACATTAAAATACTACTTATCTTATTTTTGTATCTAAACAGACTAGAGATTAAACTAAACACGCAAAATAAACCAGACACACACACTGAGACACACATACGAATCAATGTAGTGGGCCGACATTGGAGCGGGGGGTGTGGTTTTCGGTATCTAAAAACACAATCAACGAGAGAGCAGTTGGCGACAAGTCAAGATGGATGATGTCAAATTCATTGTAGATGCTCTAAATAACCACAGCTGAGCAGAAACTCCTGCTGAGCGTCGTGAAAATATATTCATCTGGTGTGAACTGGAGGTGAAGTGGATCCCGCGCGTACTCCACTTTGCGTTGCTTCCATGCGCGGAGTGAATCCGGCGTTAGAGCAGAGATCTCCAACCATGACCAACAGACCATGGATCCGTTTAACTAGGACAATATTTTCATGGAGCATGGGTTGGTATTTTAAAGCTTCCAGTTTATGAAAACCTATTTTCAAAATAAGTGTTATGTCATGACTACAGAACACGTAGCGACCCAGACGCTGGAACCCGGAAGAAACACAGCAGAGGTCTAGCGTGGAAGGCAATAATTTTAATAATGTGGTGAGAAGGTTGGGTCCTGAACAGGACAGGAAGCAGGCTCCGAGCAGGAGGCAGAGGTTGGAGGCGTAGTAGGCGATCTTGTCCTCCAAGAGGGAGATGGCCGTCTTGGACGCAGGAACGTGAAGCAGAGGCAGAGGCTCGTGGTGTGACCGTGGAAGGAGACCCGACTGGAGATCCGGAAGTGGGGAAAAACATGCAACCACTCGAGGTAGGAGATTCCTGAGAGAGAGTGAGAGAGGTATTTAGACAGAGTCTCGGCAAAAACGTGGCAAGACTGTGGCGTAGACGAGGTGGCCGAATATGCACCATCAGGGGCAACGGACTGGCGGGGAATGAAGGTCCTGGAGCTCCTTAAGTAGGCAGGTGAGGAGACGAGATGAGTGGTTGCAGCTGGGGATGATCAGCAGCCAGGTGGAGAGGAGGGGAGAGTGGAGAGGGGGAGGAGACTGACAGAGGCACCATGACATGTTACTACAAGTCTAAAAAAATATGAGTGCATTAGACTTAGATTTTTTACGCAGATGATGAAGATTCAATGAAATAAAGTTGTTGATATGAAAAAAACAATTCTAAAAAAGAAACTTTGCATGTTTTATTTTCCCTGGAAAGAATGTCTTTGTAACATTCAATACAGGCTCCAGTTATGTTTAAGGGAAAAAAGATTCATTCTTTTTAAAAACTAATTTATTTTTTTATTTTTTTAATACAAAGCAACATTTTCTGCGCTAAAGTTTCTGAATAGATGCTACTTGAGCCTTGCTGTAGGAAAATTCTCAAATATCCCTTTTATAAGTTTCCACAAATCAGCAACTTTAGTTGATTAAATTTTCATTCTCTGTGAAATTTTTTGAACTTTGTGATGAAGATTTTCCTTTTAATATTAAGTAGGCTAACAACAGGACGCTAGCTTCAGCGACGTCCAACTTTTAAGATGTGATGGATAAAGGAAAAAATATGACGCAACCATCATTAAACTGGTATTTTCTAAATATAATATAAACGTGAATCAATCATGTCAGTAACTTTGTTATCTGTGTACAGTTGAGTCCGTCGCCGTGTATTTGCCAGAGCGGCTTCTGCTACATGAGAACAACTGTCTCAATAATGTCGAGGAAAACTATCAGTTTCATCTGTAAACAATAAATTTATTGAAGTTGAGTGCTCTGATTCAGTTTCCTCACTGACTATTTTCTCCCCAAAGACACTTTCCAAATACGTTTTATTGTTTGGTTTTTGCATTTAGCTTTGAGCTACTAGCTTATGAATCTAGTTAGCCATGCTAGTTAGCTGTTTTGTCATTTGACCCAGACGGATGTTGTGAACAGAATCCGTCAGTCTTTCAAAATAAAGCTTCGTCCAGGATCAGAGTATAAATAAAACGGAAATAATCTAATCTTATTTCTGTGACCCACGGACCAGTGCCGGTCCACGGCCCGGGTGTTGGGGACCACTAGAGGATGTCTGCCCATCGGGCAATCACGTAGACCACCCAAACCAGTGCCAGCAGGACCGCCAGGGAGTGCAAGCTCCAGAAGAAAAGTCCCTCCCCACCACGCCAAGGAGCCCAGCATAGGGCACCGCCCCTGGAAAGCCCCTCCAGCCCCAGTTGCTGAAGTTGGTATACGATTTTTTTAAGCTTCCACGTTGACATTTGAGGGTTATGGAAAATCTGGTGGACAAATAGCATTTAAAGCAGCTCCAGATACAGATGATGAAGAACTTTACCCTCAAAAGTTAAAGGAAACTGGAAGCTAAACATAGAGAAATCAGCCTTGTCCGAGAAAATACAGTCTAAGATTGAATCGGTTGTTGGCCTGAAAAAAGTTGGGGACCACTGCTGTAAGATACTATGACAAGAACCAGTACACAACTAAACACTTGTTTTTTAAACTTGTTTTTGCAGTTATTTCTGATCTAGAAGGTGGTAAACCCTCAGATAAATGTATTTCCACATGTGTGTATTTACAAACTATTTATGAGTTTAGTGGATTTACACTTGTGACCCTCTCAGACCCGTGAGTATGGTGAAATCTGAGCTCCTGGGATGCCATCAGCCTTCTAGCCTCTGCTTGAACTTCCAAGCGCCAATTAGGAGCTGCCATAATGAAACCTGAAAGATGCACTGAGCCAGACAGCTTCATAAACATCCTCCTTGCTCATGACTGCTGCTCACAGCCTCGTCTCTCTTCTTCTCTGCCCTGAGTGCGGATGTAAGCCTGTGCAGCGGGCGTGACCGCGTGTTGGAGTGATAGAATCCCCCCTCCAAGGGATGCACTCCCATCCTGACACTGACTCTCATAGTTATTGCACTTTCTATTCTGTCTTTCTCACTGCCTCCGACTACATTATCTTATCTGATTACTCTTCTCGGCTGCGATGTGCAGACATGCTGGAGACTGCAGTGTAATATAACATGCCTCCGTATGACTTGCGGTTGCCACATGAGATATGCCAGCGCACACGTCATACCGGCGGTAACATCAGACTTGTCTGCTCGCCTCTGAGGCTCTGACAGCTTCATTGTTATTAACCGTACACCGGCTCTGAAGCAGAGACAGCCCGGCATATCAATGCGGTAGCAAAACGCTGTAATTACGCCATAAATCAAAGCAATCTACAACCAATTTCTCTGCAGACCTTCATTTCATGTGCACACAGAGGCTATCTTGCCCCTTGACTTGCACGCACCTGAGAAGGGAATAGGGGATTTCGGACCACTCCTTGTGACTTCTCTGTGTTTTCCAGCAGAAAGATAGCTTTCCCAGCTTCGGATCATAAAGTGGCTGTGAAACCGTAGCCGACCATAAGCATACAGCTCTATTAAATAATCCACATTGTTTTCAGTGGCCTACAGGGACAGAGGATGGTATAAACATTAGAAGCAAGAACAAGCGTGCAGGAAGGCTTTTTTATACCCTGGAAACAGGTGGGATCCTCACTTCTCTGCTTTCAAACAACCGCTTGAGTTAATAGCAATATCAAACTTTCCTTGAAGTATGTAATGTCTTGTCTTTTTTAAAGTTAAACAGTACCAGCCCAGAAATCCCCTCTGAATTCTGAGTAAATTCAACAGCTGTAAGTTGCTTTTTTTTTAGCTCCATGAAACTGACAGACTATCTTGCTGCAAGGCAGGACCGATCATTGCATCAGGCAGACTGTGAAGTAGAGGAGTTAACTTTAAATGGGCCACCGTGTTGCACAAATCCATCATTCTGGGAGCGGTGTGACTTGTTTGAGGTCAAAAGGAAAGAAAAGAGCAGTCGTTTAGGAGGGCAGAAAATCGAGGTCAGAGGGAAAGAGGGCAGGGACTGTGGGATGATGGGAGTGAAAGTGATGGAAAAGCCTGGTCTCACAAGAAAATGTGGAGCAAGGTGTGATGGTCTACATCAGGGGTCTTTGTGACTCTGGAGCCACATGCAGCTCTTTTACCCTTCCCTAGAAGGAAAATGTAAATGGTACAAATGCTAATCCTTACTGGTATAAAAGAAAAAATCGATTCAGTGAAATATTGCAATAATTTATTTGCCGATACTTGTATCGATTTAAAACACTGCCAAGGCGATATTTAAAGAATTATTTATAAGCAAACGTGTTGTTCAGTCTTATTTTGTTTTTTACTTAAATATTTCCTAAATTACCAAAATAAAAGCACTTTAAATTTGCTTGTTCATGAGATAAAGTAATGTTTTGATCTTTAAATAACATGTATCTTACTATTTTACTTTTGTGATAAATGTGTTAATATTCAGATAATTCTTAATATTGTCTGGTACTATCTTGGGGTATATCAGGATATGTGTCATCACATGACAAGTGTATCGCAACACGTATCGTATTGCCTTACCAATACATACCCCTTCTAATCCCACCTTTGACTTTTTTCTATAAATATAAAACTTAATTTAAAGTATGACAACATTGATATAGAATGCAGTATTATTTGACCGATACATGTAAGAATTTTTTTACAGCCTTTTCCACACTGAAAGCTGCATCTAAAAGTCTTTTTTTAAAAAGCAAAAAAAAAAAAAGCGACATTGTGTTTTATAATCTGGGGGACCAATCAATCAAACTCTACTTGACTTTAGTTAATAATTATGAAATTTAATGAACCAAGTGGGATTTAAGTGTGTTTTGTTTGTTTTCTATTTTCTGATCAATACATTTCATTATTTCTGTCATAAGTTTGAAATATTAGTGTGTTTTGTCCTGTATTTTTCATGATCTATGCTTTAAATAAATTAATATATGGGATTAAACCTAGTAGTGTTTACTGATGTCAAAACAATTTTGAGAAGTACATAGCGGTCTGTCAAAATGTGTTTTTTTCATGCAAGTTTTTAAATCCCTTTTTGGGTTCTACCCAACAGCATGTGCTAATGTTTACCCGTTGAAAGTCAAACCAGTTGAACCTTGACCAACGACCAGGATGGAGAAATTCCTAATTGAGGTCCAGCCGGAGTTCTATGGCGTCAAGTCTTTCTTATATCGGAATTGAGCAGTGAAAGAAAAAGCCTCAAACACGATTCACAAGATTTGCACAGTTTCTTCCAACTGTGGCTACATGCGCTAGTAGCGGGTAGCATCAGTCAAGTGTGAAGCCATTTGCTATAAAAGCGTTTGAGATAACCAGTTTAGCTATGGACTCACCAAGCAGTTTTACGACCTTGACATTTCAGCCCTTATTCACCCATTAGCGCAGTTGTGACTAAGGGCTAACCTAAGATTTAGCATTTTCGTTAGCGTTATTACCCCACCCACAGGTTGCCCAATTCATTTTGCATTGTTTACTTTAGTTTTGACTGGAAATTTTTTAGCTAATTTTTATCTTGCTCACATTTTGGAGTGGCTTAGCTAACATAAATGTTAGCAATTTAGCAAGGATTATTTCATTATTTTAGCATTAAAACGGATGTTTTAAAACATATTTAACATTTTATACTTTTGCTTAAGCATACTTTTAAGTTGTTTCTTTTCCATAGTAACCAAGCGTTTTTGCTAGTTTATAGGCAATAGTGCTCAAATGCTATTTCTCAGAAAATGTAATGAAGTCACATCTTTTTACTACACTTTTCCTCCTTTTCCACCCTGTTAAATATTCAATTTAAATTTAAATTAATTTTTTTTTAGCACTTTTCTCATAACTTAACAGAAAAAACTACACATTCTTTCTTGTAAAGTAGAGTGAATTTGAACATAAAGAGGTTCTTTTTCAAGCCAAAATCCACTTTTTTATATATTTTACAAACCCTGACCATGTTTAAACTTCTTTTCATTGGTAAATACTCAACCCACATGTAGGAGTGTTGATCCAGAATGGGTTTTTTGTATCCCAAAGCAGATTTATGCTCCAATACTATTTCAAATAGCAGTTTTTCATTTTCACCGCTCCATGTGAAGAGTGGAACGCCTGTCTCACAGATTTCCTCCCATGTTATAAATGACAGTACGTGTTCATGCTGCTCTGGTTGTGTTTCCATGTGGAGTTTGGTGCATCTGTAATAGAGATTTAACCTTGTAATAGTATATCTGCCTTTGGTTGCTGGACATCCCTCAGGTTAACCCAAAGGTCAGGAGGCTCTCAGATTTACAAGTTCCGCTTAGCTCTCTCTGTGTTTGAAGATGACTCTGCTGCTGTTGATCTACTGCCATCCCCGTGCTGTTGTTATGGTCTGTTTGACCATGCTGCACCGGACTATTTACTCTGCAAGTAAACTTTACACGGCGGGAATTATCACTCCCTTTGCAGCAGTCGTTGAATGCAAATGAAATAGCAAACAGGTATATATGTTGCGCCGTAGAATACAGCAAGAGTGCAGTATTTATAGTCGATGCGCCTCTGAGACACGAGAATCTGGAAAAGAAATCCCAGCACCCTTGTCTTCATGTTTCATCACTTTCGAGTGATTGTGTATGTGCATGTGGTAAAGGAATAAACCACACTGTAAATGCAAATATATAGAGGTTTTTTTTTTTCTTTTTTTCAGTTTTTGTCTTCAGGCGAGAGCTGCACAGTTTCAAATTAGCTGACTCCTCCACGGATTCCCTGAAAACATTTCACGTTGAGGATTTTCCTAATGACAACAACAAGTCATTAAAATGAGACACTGCTTTAAATTCACTGTTTATTCTTCTCTAATGTTTTACTATGGGGACCCTTTAAATGAGGTATATACCTGCAGGGATGCCACTGTATGTGAGCACGTCAGGTTTTCCATGACTATCTTTGTATCGGCCTGTCCGAGTTGAATAATTTGACAGTCGGAAACCTCTGAATTCTGATCAGGAGTGTTGTGTTATTGGAGTAGTGTCAATCTTGTATTTGAAACTTGAATTTCTTGAACTTTTTTACATTACATTTTTTTTTTTTGTTGTTGTATATTTTTCTCTCCCACATGGTTCCATACGCATCTCAACACATGGTCCACCAATTAATACACAAAATATTCACTTAACTTTACGGTGACATGATACAGTTTTTTTTTTTTCCTAAATGAAAACAATAGATCAGGGGTCTGCAGCCTTTGCAGGTAAAAGAGCCATTTGGGCGTGTTTGGTACTGATCAAAACCGAATAGGAGCCACAAAACCTTTTATTTAAACCCTTTTAGATAAAATTTGATACTCCTTAATAATGCATTTTATTTAATAAGTGCCTTTCAAAACACTCAAGGACACTGTTCAAAGTAGAGAAACATAAAAACACAATAACATCACCTAAAATATATATATATATGTATATATTAATCAATATTACTTTGCATCATTACATTGTTGTTTTTTTTTATAAATATTGATTAATAAATACATAAATATTAAGATAAATGGGATTTTTTCAAGTTTTTTCTTCTTTTGACAGAAGCTCATATGACTTTCTTACAAAATAAAAGACTTCCTGTCCCAAACAGGAACATTCAAGTGAAACAAATGTACTCCAAAACAACACAAGACAAAAATGACATTTTCTCTTATACTTTAGGTTTACTTTGGTGAGCCGTCATCCTTTTTCCAACTTACTACTGCTGTTAACTGGAGCATAAATATGAAACATGATTGGTTTATGATCCAGTATAAAAGTATATGAAGACTACACAAAAGTTAGCAATCCTTACTTTTAAAAATTACTATCATGGAGGGGTAAAAGAGCTGCATGTGGCTCCAGAGCCTCAGGTTGCAGATCCCTGATCTAGACTTATATTATTCATTGGGCATTTAAAACTTAGCTTTTAAATGAAAGTATCTTTCAACAGAGAAACACATTTTTGTTCTTACTGGCACTTCTTTGGATGGATGTGACATAACAGCTTCAAACACAAAAACCTATATTTTGAGTATTTTAGGCTGTTGTGTTCTTTATGGTTAAAAAAAAAAAAAAAGTGTGTATTTGCCCATAGACTAAGGGTAGTTGTTACTTCACCCTAACCTGAGCCTTATTTTAGCTTGTGTAGCATTTTTGTTGCCATTTTTAACATTGTTGAAACAATTAATTTAGCATTAACTAAGCACTTCGACGTTTGTTTAACATTTTTTATGTATATCTTGCTCACAATTTGGATAGCTAGTGACTTAGCTAGCATTGATGCTAGCACTAGCATACATTATCTGTTCCAGAAACTGTTTATGGCTATGTTCGAATTCCCTCGCTGCTCACTGACAACTAAAAAACTATAGTACTATAGTAATACTATTTAGTACCAAGGAATTTAATAGCAATGCTCACTATTTTATTTTTTTAAACGGAAAATATGACGCCACCAATTTTACAAAGTAAAAACCTTATAAATATGTGCATTTTACAAAGAGTTTTTATGAATCCATTGTATTCTAAAGATTAAAACTTGGATAATTTGTTGAAAAAAGTAACTTAAATACTTTTTTCCAACAAACATCATTCAACTGCGATGCATTGTGATCTATATTTGCTAATCTAGTGAGCAATAATGTACAGTCATTTTTCACAGAGACTTCCAACAAAAATGTCAATTTTGGAATCGTATTCGGACAGCTCTACAAAATGGCAAATGCACAACACGACTTAAATATTTTCTGTGGGCCACCTCGATACAAGTTTAATCATTTTTCCCCACAGACAGTCTGTATCTACCCCTAAGGGCAGTTGTTACATTTCTAAAGTGAAACCATTTTAATCAACATATTCAAACGAACACAATACTCATCTTCGTTAGAGAAAAAAAAGACATTTTTTCACTTGAACCTAAAAGACAGGATTAATCATGTTCCTGCAACGGAGCGGGTTACTCCATCTCTGCCCAGAGAAGACATCAAACGTGCTCTCCCTGCCCGCATGCCTACTGTTTCCCCTGGAGAGACGAAGATGGGTTAGAGAGTGGAGACTGGCCTCTGGTAGTGCAACTCTCTGTGGAGTCCATATTGATTACACCTGCCACCGGCGGCTAGCTGGAGCTGCGTGCTCTGACAGCTGGCAGCACAGGCCGAGATGGATAACTGCTCCAGTCGGGCTGAAGCCAGCTACATCATCACTTGGCTCCACAGAAGGTGTTAAGAAAGCACTTATTTTTCTGTCACTGGTTCAGTTTTCCTTCATGATTATGAGAATTTTAAGAGCATCTTGCAGGTTTTTAGAATATTTTTCTTAATAATCATGGGTTTTAGTCTGTAAAGCCCTCATTTTTTAATTGGGTTCTTTTGGGAATCATTATTTATTTTCTGTTTTCCCACCCATCAGTAAATCATGCTTCACTTGGGCTCTATTGATTGATTCCCCAAACTCACCTTTTTTGCTTCTTGTCAAATAGTCTTTGGAGCTCCAGTTGAGACATCTTATTATTAGGTTTCAAGGTGATCCTTCTCTTTTTGTTACCTTTAGTAACTTGTAACTATAACTGAATTACAGTTTCAGGAGATATCTAAATATGTATTATTTTATTTTAATCTGTTTTTGTGATGTAATTTGTGCAGCTACCCATCCATGTATCCATCTTGTAAACCTGCTGAATATCTTTCAGAGTCATGGGGTTGCTGGGGCCTATCCCAGCTGTTGTAGGGTAAAGGCGGCGTACACCCTGAAAAGGTCGCCAAGTTTATCGCAGGGCAATTTACATTCATTATTTCAATAATTATTTATTTTTTATGTTTATGTTTTATACTATAAATTTATTTGCGTTTTAGACATTTTTGTATTTTTCATCCATCTTCAGAACACACTGAATACCTGTCAGAGGTGGAGAATTTTCTAGCTACTGTAGAGTGAGGTGGGGTCCAGCCTGGACTTGGCACCAGTCGGTCATGAGGGGAATTTCTGCAATTAAGATTGTGATAATGATTATATTTTAAATTTGAATACTTAATATAATAAATGTAGTGGCCTTTTGGAACTCTTTTTTTGTCTATTTTTGATTGCTTTAGTGGAACAAAGTTGACTTTTCATCCTTTTATTGAAATACAGAACTATGAGGACATACTACAGAAAGTGCTTTCTAAACAAAACTAGTTTGGATTGCTTTAGAAAGGCGTGCTTTTTTAAAATATTGGTGCTGATGGACTACTGTGATAAACACGTAAAAAACATATTTTTAAAATACGATGGAGAGACTAGCTTTGTTTCTATTACACATATGTGCAAAACTTTATCAAAATTCTAGAAATGTTGAAAAAAAACACAATTTTGCAATTAGACTGTTTCCTTTGAATCCTAATTATACGTATAAACACAAACCAACTCACACAATAATTCATTCAAAAAACATGGGGCCATTTTTCACGAGATGTACACCCCCATGTTGTAGCCAGACAACGTTAGTAAGAACTGATTGGTCTGAATAATTGTTTCTCGCCAATCAGGAGTGAGCTTGTTGGAAGTCCACACCCAGTAACATGAATGGAGATGGACAAAACAATGCTCAAACGAAGTCAATTCAGTCACCATTTTCCCGATGTACGGACATCGCCCGATTTTTAAGTGATTGGTCTGAGAATCTGTCAAACGCTTCGAATGTTGGACTTGGAGCCACCTGCTTTAATCGAGGCATCTAATTGGCTAAGTTATAACTTGAAGAACTCACATCGGATTAGCAAGAACATCGGTAGCAGAGTAAGATGGTCTGAAAAAAACTGCTTCTTTCTCAATAGAAGTCTATGGGATTTTGAATTCTTGGAGACGGCGGGTTCTTCCTATTGGAACCATATGGGGGAGGAGTTACTCAGACTAGTTCTTATACAGTTAATGGATGTAGCTCGAGTTAAACTTCAACCTGCTCCTTTTCAAACACCTTTATTGGGAGTTGCACATTTATACATTTTTTGTCAGAGGGTAGGGACTTCCAGAGTTGCTGAATACTCTATTTTCTATGAATAACTATTTTAACCATTTCTAATAATGTACGCTCTCCTTATTTAATCATTAAAAAGTCTGATCTGGAACAAAAATCTTTGAAAAGTCAGTTACACCACTAGAAAACTCAGCTAAGAAGCGACTTTCGGGAAAATCGGGGAGGCAAATCCTTTCCCATCAGCCACTTTTTCAGAGTCCCCATAGTAGAGACCGAACGCTGTTGATTATGGAGACGAGCAACTATAAACTCAATGTTTTCCAAGGTGCAGTGAGGAGACTGTAAAGCAGGCGCAACACAGGAGAACCAAAGAGAGCAAACTCAAATTGGCGTAGAGGGATTCCGGTGGCTTAGTGAGGATAAGGAACCGGCTTCTAGTGGTGTGTTTCTCTCATATCCTCGTCTCTGTACCTCTCTGCGCCTATCGCTGCGCATTTTCACGCCCCAAAAGCCTTATTTACTATCCTTTAGTTCCCCGTGACAATAGCAGAGGGAAACAAAAGTTGATACACGATTCTTGGTCATACGGTTTGGTCGCACCCAATCACTCTACGCAAATGTTCAACACGCGGACTTAGCATTTGAAGTAAATTGATATCCTGCACGGCGCGGCGCCCCACTGAAGTTGGGCAAACATTTGCTCTGCTTAATGATTCATGTTCCCCAGAATTTCTTTGTCGTTCTTCTCCTCGTTCCACGGCGCATCTGCCTTTTGCTCATCAAAGACCGGCGGCTCCCCAGACGCCGCCACCAGAATCCCGGATCAAGTTGCTCCACTTTTATTTATGTGTCACTCCGTGTGTTTTTAAATACTTTTTTTTCCTCCTCACCGATGAGAGCTTAGTCTGTTTTGACCCAGCCATTATTTCTGCGGTAAAGACCACAAAAACAGACCCTCCGCCGTCTCCGGAGAGACGGAATCAAAGGCGGGAGGCAGAGGAGGAAGGAGCGAGGGAGTCACTTTAGGTATTTTCAGAGTCAGTCATCCAGTTGGCTGTCAGCCGCTCAGCCTCTCAACTGTCTGTTGATGCCTGATGTCGTAGGAGACATGCCTGAGCATTAGTGGAAGTGAAACAAAAATAAACCGTTTTCAAGTATAGAAAGAGACGCGTATACACAGCTGTGCAGAACTTGGTTGGCGTCGCCTTTGATTTATTTCTCTGGAGGGAAGAAGGACTGTATTTGTGTGTTTGAAGGGAAGAGGGGAGGGTGGGATAAAAATGCGGCACGCACGGAATACGTTTGCCACAGGAAATCAATTTATGTGAAAGGGCAGCCAGGCTAAGAATAGGAACGTATGTTGCAATTAATTGCCCAGATTTGGTAGGAAAGCGCGACAAAAGACTCCAGAGACTCCGAAGTTTGCTCTGTTGTTTTGTTACTGTAACATTCGTCTGGTCTAGTTGTTATTGTAGCTTTTTTTGGAACATTTTTGTACCGTCAAATCTCAATCAATTCCTGTTTGGCGACTCATCAACGCCACTGCCTGCTGTCTCCTTTGGCAGGACGAAATGATTTATCGCGACTTCTCAGCAAAAGCAGATAGACAATAACGGTTTTGTCACACTCCAGCGGGTTCTAACTGGGTTTTTTCAGGGGGGTTCGAGTAGAGGGGGGGTTGTAGGGGCCTTACGGGGGTTGATGTGCTGTTTTTAATGAGATCTCACAGCAGTGTTTAAATATTTAACCGTTCCTGGTGAACCTTCCCCGGCAGCCGCCAGGCAAACCTGGTGAGGTTTCATGCAATCATCACAGACAATGCAGAAGCTATTCCCTGAAAACATCAGAAAAAAAAGAAAATGAGCCCCTATACCTGAATATATAATGGCATTATGAATACACAGCCTGCTGTTCCTAATACCTGCACCAGAAATGCCTGTGCCCTCACAAATAAGCATTCAGACACCATGACAAACGTGTGAGCGCTGTGATGAAAAGCTGCTGAATTATACATCTGTTTTTTAATGGGATATTTTCAAAACTTTCCTTCCCCCGCAACAATTCCTCCATCTCTGCCTTTTTTTTTTGGTGCTTTTTCTTCCTCGTTTTGAGTCTGCAAGTTTTTTTTTTTTTTTTGAGAAGCATTTCAGCAGCGATCAGTTCAACTCCCACTCCCTTCATGTTTTTACATCCCACCACCCATCGCTCACACAGAGCGGAGCTGGGGTGTCTGCCACCACCTGCAGTGTTCAGAAAGAGCTCAGTGATGTGTGCGGAAGAGGAGAAGCTGCAACACCGGCCTCTTTTTCTTTTTTTTTTACATTCCAAGCTGGACGAATTTTGTTAGCTTTCATTTATTTTTTTATTTATTTTTGTTTCCTGTCCTGATGCAACTGTACAGTGGAGTATTAGGGCCACCAAAAAAAAAAAAAACAACTAATATTACCAGATTTAAAGTCAGGTATTTATGATTGTAAATCTTGTAAATTAAAGGATACAAATATAACCAATATAGATGGAGTTTAGCCTGAATTACAGAAGGGGTTTATACAAATATGCATCATAACCCCCTATTGTAACAGTAAAATATGTCCAACACAAGAGGTATTCAACTCTTATTTGTCTACTTGACTGTTAGACAGAACAAGTTAAAAGTAAAAGAAAAAGAAAAAAAAGCTTTTAAAATTTACAGTTTTTTTCTCGTCAATTTAAAGTTGAAGTGAGCATACAAACCAGCAAGTTTACGTTAAGTGGATCAGCAGACGGACTAAACTTAATTTGATCAAAGCGTCTTGGATTTGAACAGGTAATCTAAATCTTTTTGATAGCGTTACACATGTTTAGGAGCTCCTTTGTTTGATTTATGGTTTATTAGAGTTTTATTCATTGATGGGGGGCTAGCCAGACCACTGAAGTCCGCCTTGATGAAGACTTCCATATCCTTGTAGCTGATCACTTCCAATCATTTCTTCCACCACACAGTCTGTGTGATGCTTCTGACTGAAGAGACACTGTTTCTGGCATTTTTAATGCTCTTATGCTAACGTTCACACTATTTTCATTATTCTTTGTTGTTTTGTGTCAAAACAGGGCATTTTATTTGGAGGAGGGGTCGAATGTAACACTTTTTATTCCCTTTTGCTGTTCCTCGTGCACATGACAGTTATATGACGTAAGGTGACAAACGGGCATCTGAGTATGTGGATGAAAAGGGCAGAATAAAGTGGCAGTAATGCAAACGTGTGACTCTGAGTTCCTTCTTTTAAATATGACACTCAGTATTATATTATATGAGTCGCTAAAAGGTTCAGAATTTATTTGTTTTTTTTAAACCTAAACAGGTATAAAGGTTCACAAAATGCTCCATGTCTTCCGATAAACAGACTACTTTGGTGTTTCTCTTGCAAATTTATGACTTTTTTTCTTATAAATTTATGATTTTTTTTTCTCGTAAATGTACATGTTTTAAAGTCCTAGGTTTATATCTTTTAAATAAAAATGAAAAACTGACAAAAGAATGACAAATTTAGCTCATGACTTTTAAAGTCATAAATATGACTTTATTCTTGTAATTTACAAGTTTTTCTTGCAAATTTACGACTTTAAAATTGTAATCTTTTTGCTTGTAAAATATCCCAAATACTATTTATCCTTTATATTTATATGTAGGATATATATATATATATATATATATATATATATATATATATATATATATATATCCTACATATAAATACATAGGATATATATATCCTATATATCCTAATATCGATAATTTAGTGCAAAAAAACATACTTTTGATTACAGTGCTCCCCCACGTATTTGCGTTTCCCAATACGCGGTTTCACGAATTCGCTGATTTTTTTTTCAGTCACGTGACACTTCCACTTTGTCACCAAAACTTAAGACAACTTAAGACGCTTGTAGGGAGGAGGTGCTGTGGTGCTGAGGTATATATCTCCGCACAGTGGAGTGCCGCGGAGCTGTTCTGGCATCAGCTGACTCAGAAGCGACTAAAGAAGATAATCGCGGAGGACAATTATCATCTGAACCGTGAGTTTGGTATTTGATGAAGGAGGAAAAAGACGTTCCTGGTTTTAAGGCACAGAGAGTCAGAGTGACACCCTACATCTGCTTCATAAATTGTGCTTTTGTTCTAAATTAAAAACAAACTAAAAAAAAAACTCTTTATGTTGAGCAATACTTCAATGTTCTTTAATAAATATTTACAAAGCATGATCACAAGTGTTTTTGATGAGTATGGATTGGTAATGGACATTCTTGGGACGCGGGGGATGGGGGGGTTAGACTGGGAGGGGGGAGGGGTGGTTGTCCATATTAGCGGATGTCTCCGGTCCCTAAGCCCCGCGAATAAGATTACTATTTTCCTTTTTCTTTTTATCCCAAGCTTTTTAATCTGTTTCATTTTTACTCCGGAGCTACGACTTTTGCTAACACAAAAAAGCTTTTACATTTTTTTTATTTTTTTTTTTATGCCACTTGATGATGTGGGAGGATGGCAGGAGCGGTGCGCATGTGCACATGCCAGCTGGAGGAGTCTGAAGGGACCCGGGGCCCAAAGATGACAACACATCCCCAAAAAGTCCCGTCACTTTCACCACCTACTTTGTAGCACCCGTCTTTTCCTTTTTTAGCTTTCACATCTCCCCTCCCAACACAATCATAGGTAACCTATCGCTGCTTATATCGACTCCCACCTCCCCTCAAAAAAGAGAAACAAACCAATGATTGAAAGGAGGATTATTAGCCCCTCCTAACCTGCCCCCTTTTCGCTGTGTAAAATGTTGTTTATTTGACGAGGGATGTATATAGACATTGCTGAAGGGCCTTTAGAGTTTGGCAGGCGCTCGGTGCCAAATCATATGCATGACTCCTCTTGCCATGCCGCTTCATGTGCCTGCCAAGTGAGGTTCACGGAGGCTTTTGCCAGGGGACCCAGACTACTATTCCAAGCCCCCCACACACACTCATATGCATTTAAAAAAAAAAAACACCTTCCATGCTGGCCTCTCCTCACCCCCTACCCAACCCCAAACCTGTACCAACCCCACGCCCTCCCATCCAGCACACTCATTATTAATGATCTGAGGGACAGCTTCCATTTGATCTATTAGTTAGGACGGGACTGCTCTGCTGCCGCATCCCCGCTGGATCTTTAATTATTTCATGGAGGGCTTTCCTCCTTCGCCGCTGCTCCTTCTCTGTTGTGCAGATAAAATATTGAAGTTTAGGAGTGTAGCGCAAAGTGGCTTCATACAGGGGTGGGTGGGGGTTCGTTTGAGCGCCTCTTCTCTCGCACTGTTTATATGTGGACAAAGTGTCTGGGTTGACCTTCTTCTGCCCAGATGGGTTTCGCTTTATTTTTCCACTCGGCGCTGGCGGACTTTAAGCCGCAAATTTAAAGAAATTTAAAGCTGGGGCCCGCTTTTTTTTATTTATTAACTTTCGCCTCAGCCCACAGCTCCCCCTTTGACACAAACAGTGACTGTGTGAGCTGAAACTCACCGAGTATCCAATGAGTTGTAAAGTTCCCCAAAAACAAAATCCTTTTTGACAAATGCGAGGGGAATTATTCACCGCATGTGTAATGCACTGCGATTATGGGCCATTAATGTCATATTACGGCGGTGCTGAAAGACAGTAATGGCGCAATATCAACCGCTTGTGTTTGGTTGCCAAGAAAATCAGGACTTAACAACACTTGACAGGGAAGTGTGGCTGAAACCAGAGGCAAACACAACTTTGCACTGAAGTATGATATATGGCACGAGCCATAATCGCCTAATGGCACATTCACACAGTCGGCACGCTCTGACACCTCATCCAGAAGGAATCCATAAACATAATAACACCTTATTTCACTTTATGTTACCACGAGATGCAAGGATTTACATCCCCAACTGTCATGGAGTAGCAAGAACTGGCAGCGGTATTCGTCCAGGCACTTATGTGGGGGAGCAGAGCAATGACATTGATATACAGCGCTCCATTAATTGCCATATGAATAGGGTCTGCATTTGGTTGGTGCGCTGCTGATGCATCACAGTAAAAGAGATGGGTCACTCTGTCTTCTCCAGCCCCAAGCTTTGCCAGGCTCATAATTACTAAAACCCCCAATTAATCTTCCCATCACACAGGCCAAATATACACTTCCTACCGTATAAATGAGCTACGGCGTGTGCACTTAGCAAAATGTGCCTGTGTTTACAAAAGTCGTGTGGCCTTTTATGTGCTAGGCCATAAAGTAGAAGCGGCGAGGCCCAATCTTTAGTGGTTGCTATTGTGAAGGCAGCCGTTGTGGATAAGATACTTTCAGGAATTAGGTTTTCTCTTTATTCAGAAGGAATGTTTGGTCCACACAGTTTGGCTTTCTCAATAGAAAGCTTGATATGCACCAAGGTTAAAGGTCACATGATTTCCAGTGAGGTCAAAGCAGACACATTTTGGTCTACCTACAAGACTACAGTTTTGAGATATATCCAAATTTACACACTACTCACTAATTAGTGCACTATATAGGACATTCACCAATCTACAATTCCAACAATCCAATTTCCCTGAAAATTTCCCATAAGTCTCTGCATCTATGCTCACTAAATTGTCAAATATGGACCACAATCATTGGGTTGGACAAATTTGTCATTTTGAAAAATGTATGTACTATATTTGTTTGCACATGGTCTATTTTTGAACTTCCGTCATAGTCACCGAACACTTAGGCGCATTGAGCCAGACAAAAGAGTAAAGACATCTTTACTGTAACTCTAGGGCCATGTCAGAATTCCTTCACTATTCACTATTTAGTGCACTATATAACACATTCGCCATTTCGTAGTGCTGTCTGAATGTAAAATTCCAAAATCCAATGCCCTAGAAATTTCCCAGAATTTTCAGTAAAAAGCATTGTGCATTGATGCGCACCAATATGGACCACAATGCATTGCGGTTCAACATTAAAAAAAAATAAATAAATAAAAAGAAGTATATATTTAGATAAAGCATCTACGTTTTCATCATCAGTACAGAGTGGTTTCATAAATAGTTGTCGTAACATGCTAGTATTGATTAGATTTTCACTTTGTGAAATTGGCGACTTCATTACGCTTTTAAAAAAAAAAAAAAAAAAAAGTAGTGAGCACGGTGTCTGAATTGCTTTTAAAATCCAGGGCACTAAATAGTCTTGCACTATGTAGTTTTTAAGTAGTTAGGGATTAGGGTGGAAATTTAGACATTGCCTAGAACTTCGACATGCAACACGTTAGCCACATGAGCATAATCACAAAAAAGGATGCCTTACAGTCCAAAAAGTAAGGGGACTTTATCTTTTGTAAATTTTCCAAGTTTTTGTCAGTAGAACACAGTAGTTTCCGAACTACATTTAAGATGATGGGAACTCGATAGTCCTGAACTAAATAGTCTTTTAGGGGTTAGAGAGCAGTTCCCAAATTTAGACATCCTCTGTTTTGACCATAGACATCCATAAACAGTACCCATCATCTTTGATGTTAACTAAGAGAAAGAGTTTAAAGTTTCCGAAAAAAGTCTAAACAGCTAATATAACACCCTCACATCTAGAAAAAGAGATTTTTTTTAATATAAAGTTTGATATAAAAGTTTTTTTTTTTTTTTAAAGATGTGGATAATGGAGAATAACTTCCTCCTGAAACCAGTCCCTAGTGGTCATTTGAGGTACTGCATCATTTCTGATTATCATTATTATAATAATAATAATGGATTGGATTTATCTGCCCTTTTCCAGACGCTCAAAGCGCTTACATTGTGTATCCATTATTCATTCACACATCATTCGTACTTGGTGATGGTAAGCTACTGTTGTAGCCACAGCTGCCCTGGGGCAGGCTGACAGAGGCGTGGCTGCCAGTACGCGCCTACGGCCCCTCTGACCATCACCGGAACATTCATACGCATTCAAACACCAGTGGAGCCACACTGGAGGCAAGTAGGGTTAAGTGTCTTGCCCAGGGACACAACGACACTTGGCTGGCGGGAGCCGGAATCGAACCGCCTATCCTTTCTATCATTGCCCGACCCGCTCTACCACCTGAACCTTCTTTGTAAGGTTCAAATTTGGGAACCAAAAATGGTGTTGTGGAGAAGCAAAAAGTTAAGTAAAACCAAAAACAGCATTAATAATACGATTTTTAAGCATTTAGATTAGAACAAGAAACGCTAAAATCCAAAAAACAAAAAATCTGGAAAAAGTTATTAAAGAGTAAAGAGTGTTGAGAGTAAACCTTGTGTAATTTGTCGATTCCTTTGACTTTATACTAAAAATACCTTATTGGTCACCTTTATTTATCTACTTTGGTGGAATAACCACCACTAAACATGGATTTGAAGTGTTTGCTAGCGGTTAGGCCCACTCAGATGTAAAAGTCCACCAAGCAAAAGTTGTAAATGTTTTTTTTTTAATGTATCGCCGACCCAACCAAACAGTCTGCTGGACCATTCCAATCCCAACTAAGCCTCATAGTCGTTTTTGATTGCTCACTTACTATGGATGATGCAGTAAGCCTTCAAAGGTGGCTTTGAAGGCTTACTGCATCATCGCATCACCTTCGGGTTTTTCATCATCTCACCAATCAGACAGGAAAGTTGTAACTTTGGGGGGAATTGTACAACAATCTTGATCTTTTAACATGGACTAATGATGAAATTGGTCAAGTTTGAAAGAAAACAGGCAGAATGTTACTGACTATAAAGTGTATGCTGCTGTAAATACTATTGGAGATTACTGTAAATGTTAGTTGCTTTGATGATAAATGCAAAATATTTGGATCCTGGAACAGAATTTTTCCTTTATTTTTATGTTAATACAATTTCACTGAACAGAGAATTTTTTTTGTCTGAAAAAAGTTGGGAATCTTTATTTTTTTTACAAAATGAACATAAAGACAATCAGAATGTAATTCACTTGAGCTTGTAGAATCTTTTTTGATGCAACATTTTGTTTTAGGGCTACATTGTGATATTTGTAGCTCATAAACAACAGTGTGTACAAGTGTGGTCATCAATATATCAGTGCGTGTTTGTGCGTCTGTGTGTGTGTGTACATATTAATATGTATTTGTGTCAGCATGCAGTTCTGGCTCCTGGCCACTCAACCTTTGCTCATTGTGAACACAGTCTGTTCTCCACACTCAGATCTGGCCACCTGCTCTCCTACTGTCACATTAGCAACACCTTACTGGCACCCAGAGGTCAAAGCGGGTACTGCATCCAGTGGAGGACAGTAAAAAAAAAAACTCTCATAAGTGGCAGTTGCTTCTAATTAAGAGCAGGGTTTGTTGGAGCACTTTATCCGCCGAGGGGCTAGCATCCACGGTGACACACGGCGGACCACTGATCCTCCGATAAGCCTCCTCTACTCTGCAGACAGACAAAGCAGCCAACAAGTGAGCAAAAAAAAAAAAAAACCTTGAAGTGCTTAAATACCACAGATGGACTAATCTAAAGTTAGTTTCAGACAATAATGAGGAATTAGGAGGATGATTGACAGTTCTGGATCTCTCCCTCTTCTGGGAGCAGCCGCCGACTGTCTGTTGTTTTAATTCTGCGAACCCCCAACATCTGGCTGTCCCGTGTGGACTGTCCATTACGTCGGCACTGAAGATGAATGAAAGTAACCATCGACCTGTCTAAGTAGCGACTAACTGGGCGAGCGGCGGCTGTGAGTTCTGACCGGCTTAATGGAGCCCAGCAGCTCAGCAACTAATCACCTGCTATTTCTCATCAGCCGCTGCCCCCCCTCCCTTCCCGGGACAGTAATTGATTGTTAAGTGTTTGACACATCTTACTGTGACTGAGGAGACCAGACGTGGTACGATTACTACAAGAAATGTTCAAATCAAGAGTGAGATGTTTGGGTTTTTTTTATTGTAAATTGTAAATTTGGAGTGTGAGACCTCAAAACTATTGTATCTCTGCCATATTTGGCCTTTTACATTTTTATTTACAATATTTTTTACTTCTTTTTAAAACAGAAAATATAAACCTCCTAAATAATTGTAATTATATAACATTTTTGATAAGACGTTCTGACTTAAAGACCCATTCTGATGAAAATATTTGTGGTTTTTTTTGCATTTTTCTCACAATATACAAAGTTAATTAAGCTCCAAATTAATTTCTGAGGATTTAATTAATTAAATTGTAAATCAGGAGCAAATGTGAAAGTTCAGTTTGAGAAAAGGTTATTTGTGATACAGAAAATCCATTTAAGTGGACCACATCTCCCTGCTCCAGCTCCTAGCAACAGAGAGGGGAAGTGGGAAGTTGAATTTTTAATGAAGCACTGCCGCTCTGCAGAAACTATGTCCCAGGAAAACGACATAAACATAATTAAAAGACCATTGGGAACACTTTTACAACAGATTAAAAAATGATTCAAGTGGGTTTTTAAACCAGGTTTTAGATGAACAATTATTTGTAGACATGTATAATTAATTATTATATATTTGTAAAAAAAAAAAAAACACACTTTAAAGCTTTAAAAATGATTTTGTTTTTTATTACTGCATATTTTGAGTCAGAAAATTATTTTCGCGTCTCCAAGATTCGTATAAATGATGCTGGGTTATCACTTTTCTTATGAGCTTTTTGAACTTAGACTGTACTTTCTTTCTCTGCTTCAAACGCACCTACGACTGGAGAGGTACGGAGAAGCCGTAAAGGTGAGGGACAAATTCGGATTCGGTCTTAGTTAGACTTTTCCTGTCTTGTTCAGCTTTATTAGTCAATTTTGAAAGAGAAATTCTGATGATCAGCATAAAGAATTTGGCAGTTTTAGCTTTTAAGACAATATTTGAAAATGAATTAGCATGTTTTTGTGCTTTCAATTAATTTGAAAGTTTAATTAATATTTTTTGTTGTTTAATGTGCTTTAAAAAAAAGATTTCCACATCTTTTATTGATAGTTTTACCTTCCTTTAGTCAATAATATAGATTCAACGGAAAAACATCTTTCTATATATGTAATTTCTGGAATTTACAGTTTTTTCTTTATTTTATAATTACAGATATTAAGTCTTAAACGCTTATTAAAATCAAATCTCTAAATCTCACCTCAGTCTGAAAAGCTGGTTGCGGTCCAGCTGTTGCTCTTCATCAGTCTTCTCCAGACCTCTGTCCTTCAGCCTCCTCTTCCTCTCCTCAGCATCCAGGGTGAGGAGGAGGACGAAGCTGGGCTGCAGCAGATCACTGGGCCAACTGTAAACCTCTGAACCTCTCTGAGGAAGGTTGGAAACCGGACCACTTGTTGCCGTGGCGATGGCATAGGCCGCCGTGCTGTGCCAAAATCTGCAAACACGAGTAATGGATCATAGATTGGAGCAGAATGATGACAGAGTCGACGTTAAATATTCACACAACTTTAAAAGAAAAGGGAAAAAGCGTCACTCCCCCCCCCCAACAACGTCTCAGCTGTCTCTACCTGTCAACGATGACAGGTGTCTTCATGCCTTCTTGGGCTATCTGCTGTGCCGTGATGTAGTTCCCCAGAGCGTAGAAGGCTCTACGGATGAGAGGCGGCTCCTGATCAAAGAGGGCTCTCCAAGGGGACAGGCACTCAGGAGGGGATCTCAGCAGTGCGGCCCCGAGAGAGTCCCTCAAAGACTCGGTCAACGTGGTCTTACCTGAGATGGAAGGCAGACAAAAACATCGAAATAGTTTGCTGTTTATGAAAAAGAATAAATAATGATGAAATTTCCAATGAGGAGAGAACTGCAATTAACTGTTTCCATGGCGACAAGTAGTGTTAATATCAGATTTTTAGCCATCAGCTGACATCTATACATCAATAAACGGTTATGAAGTAACAGAATTTACCCGTGGCGTCCAGTCCCTCGATGACAATAACAGGAAAGTTTGGCTTTCGGCAAACTTCCGGTGAGCCAGGAAGCATCTCCAGAACAGACGCTGCCTCTGGGATGATGCCGCCGCACTACAGAACACAGAAGACTGTATTTATAACACTGCAAAACAACTGTCATTTGACAAAAAATCTGTATTTGAATTGAAAACATATTAAAGTCTCATTATAATCATCTTTTAATCTATTTTAAAATCATTCCCAGCAGTTTTTTAATGATGATTTTTCCATTTTTAGTAATTTTCAAAGACATAGTTTGTAGAGTGGCAGGAGTTCTTTAGAAATTCGCCTCTGAGTTGTGAGTGTCAACACGGAGCAACCCCACCCCCTTTCCCCTCCCCATTGCTAAAATCTGTTTATACATTCTCCCTCTAGCCTACAGCCCCACACGCCCCCTACCTAACATTATCAGAATGATCACAATACATCAATTTAAACCTTAAATAATTCTCAATATTTTACTCTCCATTATAATATATTTTGTCAAAATTATACAAGTTAGAAATAAGTAAACGATAACATCGGGTCATTAATAACAATAACATAAATGATCTGGAGGGCTGGATAGAATTACGATATAAATCTTTTAAATATATTTTCTTTTTGTGATTACTTGAAAAAAGCCACCTCAACTAAACTGGAACAAACTATTCCCGCCTCGACCACAAGAGGGCGCCAGAACCCACCTTTCTGAAAACGTCACGCGCCTCCTCAAAGCTGTAGAAGACGTCATTGTTTATCATGCTGAGTGCAGATGGGTGGGATTCAGGTTCATCTGAGGGCACCACAAAATAATCTGACACGGTCTCGTCCTCTGATGGAGACCACAGGCGCTGCGTCCAACGCTGCCCGCCTCCACCCGCAGCAGCGTAGGAACACACCAGCAGCGGCTCGCGCCGCCCCAAGTCCCGCAAAAGTCGCTCTATGTGAGCGGAGGATTCAGCGCTGCTTTTTAAAAAATACCCCCTGATGAAAGAGTCTCTAACGCGGGGCAAAAAGGACCCCATTCTGGTCAGATCGCACCCCGGGGGCAAATCTCTTGCCAGCTTGTCCCTCAGCTCCGGGTAAAACTTGGCTGCTTTAATTCTGTCCCCGCTGCAGACAAGCACCGAGTAGCACCTGTCCTCCTCCCGGAGCCGCCCGAACACCCGCGGCGCCCGCTCGCCTCGGTGGCGCTCCTGCAGGCGAAAGTACAGCGGCTTCTCGTCGACTTCCACCAGAAAAACCCGGGAGGACCACCGCGACAGGAGCGACTTTGCGTGTTTCGCCATGCTTCTAATCTGCAGACTCTCCTCCAGCAAAGTTTGAAGGCATTTAAGGGGATGTGTGAGCCATGCGAGCTCCCGTAGATGTCTGGAAAGTGAAACTTATGGCGCCAAAGAGGCGAAAAACGAAACTTAAAATTGCGCAGACGTCATCAACATGCTTTATTCTAGAGAAATGAAAGGCAACAAACACACTTATGCAATAAAATTAAAAAAGTTTTTATAAAATGTTAATTTTTAGGATAGTATGCTAATACTAATATGCTAATGCATGTACTTAAACAAATGACTATTCATTTGTGGAGCTATAAAGTGGATTTCTTTGTTCTATTTTAAGAAATAGTTCTAAGACTTCTCCCAAAAAAATATTTGCTCCCTTATTCATGTATTTTTGTAATAATATCAATTAATCAAAGTACCTAAATGTATTAAGTATTTCACAAAAATAATGTGGGTTAATACCAAATTTTACAGCTGGGTATGAAAAAGTAATAGATCCTTTTCATGTGACGTTACACAAACTAGCTAGTGTGGGAAGTGACTTCCAGTTTTCAGGTTTACAACTGTAAAGCTGACAGCTGAACACTGTTCAAGCAAGTTTACGTAAATAATAAAAGGTAACTTAACCAACTGTAACTAAAATTTGCACAATAGTTAGTAGTTTCGACATTTCTGACGTTTTTATTTTCCCAATAATACAGGCTAGTTGTCCCCTGATTACCACACTACCACCACCATGCTTAACTATAGGAATTTCGCTTTTGCATTGATATAGTTTATTTTGCAACATATCTTTGAAGCTATTTCTGTTCAATTAGTCTATAGAATGTTGTCTTAATTTGTCTTAATGGTAATCAAGATGTTTTCTGATCAATGGGAGGCCATTTTTCTTACATCAGCAAAGGTTTCTTATTGCTTTTCTCCCATCTCTTTTTAAATTGAATTCTGCACTGTAACCGGAGTTTCTGATTCCCAGCTGCTGAATCTGCTAGGCTGTAGAATCATTAACTTTTATGACACACTCTTATAACACGTCCGCATGCTCTTCGTGTTTCAGTCTTGCTGGTTTCATTTTCCTTGTTGGTAAACAGAAACTTAGGCGCTCAGCTGATCACTCCTCCCTCCCACCCTCCGTCCCTCTAGTCTATTTAAGACTGGCTCTGCTGAGCAAACTGCAGCTCACAGATAACAACTCACAACTTGTGACAGGATGATGCTCCCTTCACTGGCCGAGTCTCTGAAAGCGCTGCTGCAGCTATGCATCAGCACCATCCACTCGATACTTGCCGGCGTCTTTTCAAAAGTCTGTTTCTGGAACGGAGGGGCAAAGAGAGGGATAAACTCTTCGACTGCGAGCGAGGAACTGGACCAGAAGAGAGAGCAGTCTGCGCCCATTCCTACAAGCGTTAATTATCACTTCACTCGCAAGTGCAACTACAAATGTGGCTTTTGCTTCCACACTGCAAAAACCTCCTTCGTTCTGCCTCTCGAAGAAGCCAAGAGGGGACTCAAACTTCTGAAAGAGGATGGTAAGTTAGCTATTCTTTTGGTTTTACTCCTCTAAATATGGAAAACTGAATTTTCTTTTTTTCCCCCTTAGGGATGGAAAAAATCAACTTTTCAGGAGGAGAGCCCTTTCTACATGAGAGGGGTGAGTTCTTGGGGAAAATGGTCCAGTACTGCAAGGTGGACCTGCAGCTCCCCAGCGTCAGCATTGTCAGCAATGGAAGTATGATCAAGGAAAAGTGGTTCCAGAAATATGGTAAGAATTCATTGCATTCTCTTTAAACATTGATTGTCAGTTATTCATCAAGCATTCTAATTGTTTTGACAAAAATTAAAAATTTAAAAAGTCCTTTCCACACTTTTTCAAGTTTTTTTTATATATTTATTTTTGCTAGCTGCTTTCTCATTGGCTCACTGTTAAAAAAAAATTGGACCTATCGTCTTCTAAATGTACATACAAATGGGCAGCATTCAATTTGTACTCGGATGGCAGAATTTTTAAAAAGTAATTGTCTTTGGGAGAATTGACTAAACACATAGTCAGAGAAAATAAACTGCATCCACTGCAACCTGCTATTCTTTTGGAATAAAAAGCAGGATCTTCATAAGTCAAAACATTTTCACACTTTAGTGCATGTTTATCTTATGGAGTTGACACAAAACTGTTGCGACCCAATGCTAGCGCATGTACCTACAGTTGGAAGAGGCATGATGCGAAAATGTCAAATTTTGTGAATCTTACTCCAGGTTTTTTTTTCTCTCGTGTCTCCATTCCAATACTTGGTGTTTTATAATTCCGATTTAAAAAAAGAACAATTATTAATATCTCCTTCATGATCATTTTTTCATGTATTAAAAGGTATACTACCTGTGCTTCACTACCACTTATTGGTAATTGAAAGTGGTTGCTCGAACACAAGTTGCTGAGGCTTGACTGGTTCTAAACAGCACTACGGACATATGCAATGGAAATTATACATTTCCTCTTTTGTTTCATCCATGGCATTTAATGAGCGACATTTGTACACAGTTAGAAGCCAGAAGGTCTGTTTGTTTCTTGCAAGGGCATTCTATCATGATGTTAGAACATTTTGATTTTGTTAGAACATCTTGTCCATTTTTAGATATAAAACCTTATGTCAATATCTTAAGTTCCTGATTAGAGTTTGTTTGTATTATTGTATAAAAGGTGATGGCTCCACCTAACTTTATTCCATTGGATCTAATGAGTTTCCACCACACATATTTCTAATTTAACTGGTTCACCACAGAGACATTTAACCCTTGTCTTATCCTTTGTGCCCCCTTGTGGCCTACTTAGCCTATTACAGCCAAACAAATTCAGACGTCAGAGGTTCAGAATGTCTTCAGGAAGAAACCATTGCAAAGTCATAACTTAAAAGTCAAGCAAATTAGAATTTCAACTTTTATATGATTATTATTAAACAAGTATAGCAAACTGGATAGGCACGTTGGTGAAAAAGCAAAATAATTTCAGGTCTTTATCCTCAAATTGCCTTTGTCACAGACCTGTTTTCTTGTCTCCTATAGGTGACTACTTGGACATTCTAGCAATCTCTTGTGACAGTTTTAATGAAGAGACCAACCAGTTGATTGGGAGGACTCAAGGCAGGAAGAGCCACCTGGACAGCCTTTACAAAATCCGCAGTTGGTGCCAGCAGTACAAAGTGGCCTTCAAAATCAACTCGGTCATCAACACCTTCAACATCGACGAAGACATGACAGATCAAATCCAGCAGCTGGACCCTGTTCGCTGGAAGGTAAAGGAGAGGTTGAACTAAAGCCTCAATTCCACTGAGTGGTATTGTCTCGTCCAATATAATCCAGTTTAGGTGAGCGTTTCCACTCAAAGTTTGACCGTCACGGCGCATTCGAAGTGAAACTAACAACAACAACAATAGAGGTCATTCAACAGTTCGTGTTTTTCCACTTGGCTTATTGGTACTTTGTATATGCAAAGTATTTAATTTTGCATGAGAGAAGATTGCGGGCGGCGAAGAGGAATATAGCCGCTTTCTTGGTACTGGCTTTTGTCCTAATGACCCTCCGCCAATCAACAGGTTTTAACAGTAGCTCCTCACTAACCGGTGTGTTCCATTTTTCTATTGACCTACAACCAACGGGGATTCCAAAAATGGTATCGTTCATTCAGGTTGATTAGGTTAATTTTTTATAGAAACACTCAAAATTCCAGACTGGACCGGACTGTACCGCTAAGTGGAAACAAGGTTTTAGAGTACGTAAAGCTGTGAGCTGAACCCCGCTCTTCATGTGTGTTTGTGTGAAGGTGTTCCAGTGTCTGTTGATTGATGGAGAAAATGCAGGAGAAACGGCCTTAAGAGAGGCGGAGAAGTTTGTCATCAGCGACCAGCAGTTTCAGGAGTTTCTTGGCCGGCATAGCAGAGTCTCTTGCCTGGTTCCCGAGTCCAATGAGAAGGTAGGAAATTGAGAACTCTGGTAAATGTATTAAGAATACATTTGTGTCACATATTATTTAAATTATTCATAGCTGTTGTTCACCTTTAGAAACATCCTGTAGGGGTTCACCATAGCTGGTTTGGCAGTGGTTTTTGTACCAGATTCCCTTCCTGATACAATCCTGTATTTTATCCGGGCTGGGGGTTAGGCACAAGGAAACTCAGACTTGAGCCCCCTTTTGGCTACAATAGGGTGGCGGGTTTGCCAAGGGACAGTCTTGTTGGGCCAGTACTAAAGTGATTTAAAACGTACTTGGAAAACAGGAAATATTTTGTTAATTGATAACTTCACATCTGAGCCATTAGAAATTACATGTGGAGTCCCCCAAGGCTCCATCCTCGGACCACCTCTGTTTAATATCTACATCAGGGATAAACAACTTCGAGGGCCGCAGTGTCTGCATGATTTCCAGATCTCCAAGCCCTACTCATGGCCTGGCTCAGGTGTGTCCAACATATTAGAACATGTCAAAGCAGGGTATGTTGGAAAACATGCAGGAATGTGGCCCTCATGGCCTGGAATGGCCTATCCCTGATCTACATGCCCCCAGTACCATTACCCAGATTACAAAGAACAACAACATTAGTTACCCTAGCTTTGCAGACGACACACATTTATACTGTATATTACATTTACACCAGGAGGCCCTGTACAGGCTCTTGGTAAATGCATTGAGGACATTAATGACTGGATGTGCCACAACTTACTTCAGTTAAACAAAAACTAAACCGAGGTTATTGTCTTTGGGTCTGAAGAAAAAAAGTTTGATCTCACTACAGAGCTTCAATCTATTCATCTAAAAACTACCAACCAGGCCAGAAACTTAGGTGTAGTGATAGACACAAACCTACATTTTGATAATCACATTAAGGCAGGGGCTGCACGGTGGCGCAGTGGTTAGCGCTCTCGCCTCACAGCGAGAAGGCCCAGGTTCGAATCCCGGCTGGGACCTTTCTGTGTGGAGTTTGCATGTTCTCCCCGTGCATGCGTGGGTTTTCACCGGGGACTCCGGCTTCCTCCCACCGTCCAAAAACATGCTTCATAGGTTAATTGGTGACTCTAAATTGCCCCTAGGTATGAATGTGAGAGTGACTGGGTGTGTGATTGAGGCCCTGTGACAGACTGGCGACCTGTCCAGGGTGTACCCCGCCTTCGCCCTTCAGTAGCCGGGATAGGCTCCGGCACCCCCGCGACCCCGAAAGGGAAGAAGCGGACAAGAAGATGGATGGATGGACATTAAGGCAGTCAAAAAATCAGCCTATTAACTTCTAAAAAATATCTCAAGGATTAAAGATTTGATGTCTAAGCAGGACCTGGAGAAACTAGTTCATGCCTTCATCTTTAGTCGACTTAATTACAGCTGAAACACTTTAAATCCAGGTTAAAGACTTGCCTGTTTTCAGCTGCATTTGACTAGAATGTATTCAGAAGTTTACATCTGCGCTGCTACTCTATGCTTCTTTTAAATTAAAATCTTTTTACTTTCTTTTAATTTTATTTTAATGATCACACCTTTAATATTTCTCTTGACTGTTTCTTTCAATGCTTTATGTAAAGAACTTTGAATTATCTCTGTACAAATAAACCTACCTTGCCTAGGGACCCACACTACACTGGATTAAGCTGATCGCGCCCCCTGGAAAGCAAAATCTGGTTTCCTGCCAGCCAGGGCCAACTGAGCCATTAAGAATAATACCTCAAGACACTTTGATAATTAGTTTGCTCTTGGAAATATGCCAGGAAGAGGAAATGTTTGTGTTTATTATTTTCCGTAAGAAAGATGTTTACTGTAAAATATTAAGTCCGGTGATTCTTCCCTATTTAGTTCTACTTCCCATCTTGTCTATTTATGACGTTTTTCATTTGTGAAGCTGTCTTAACCTTGGAGAACCCAAGAAACATTTCCTTCTGGGTTTTAAAAGTTTAAAATGTTGTTGTTATTTGTTCAGTTTGGGTAGCAGGAATCAACAGCGGCCAAAACCAACCAAACAACCATCCAAAAAAAAAGCAATTCAACAAACAAGCAAGTTAACAAACATGCATCAAACAAATAAATATAGCATAAATAAATAAATAATAATAAATAAATAAAACAAAAACAAAATAGAATTTGACCTTGTGGGTTCTCCTAGGATTGAGAAAGTGACTAGAAATGTGACTAGAAAACCAACTAACCATTACAGGGCTTGTTCCATGAGTGAGTCACTTTCTAATTGACTCCAATGTAAAGCAGCCCGACTTTATAAACATAATAAAATCTTGTTAGATTCAATACCCATTGAATGGGAGTGGGGGTTCATTTTGATTGTAAAAAAAAAAGGGAAAAATTCTCCCAGAGTCAACATTTCCCACCAATCTTCCAGCGAACTG
>NC_050533.1:11961201-11967024 GCF_002922805.2 Oryzias melastigma
TGTGATTTTGGGCTATATAAATAAAATTGAATTGAAAATTGAATTAATTGACTCCAATGTAAAGCAGCCCGACTTTATAAACATAATAAAATCTTTTAGATTTAATACCCATTGAATGGGAGTGGGAGTTCATTTTTCCCTTTTTTTTTACAATCAAAATTCTCCCAGAGTCAACATTTCCCACCAATCTTCCAGCGAACTGGAAAAATTGTGCACAAAAGCCAGGAATTTGGACATTTGACTTAGTGTCAAAGTTATTTCTGCGAACACAAAACAATTTTGAAAACCGAGACAAAAGTTTCTTGTGAGTAGAAGCGATCAGACTTTTGCCTCCTACAGTTCTGGAGAATGCTGCTCACTCCCCTCATTTATTCAGAAATCAGTTTGTCCTGGTTACAAAAAAGAATGAATCTAAGGAATGCGAGGTCAGATAGTCAATAATTAATGTCTCTTTACAGCAGGGGTCTCCAAACTTTTTCTTGTAAGGGCCACATAACTGTTTTCTTCTCTAATGGGGGGCCAGGAGTGGTAACAGACAAAGTGTAACAACCACATCTTAAACGTAAAGATTTACAGTTTTCCAGAAAGCCGCACATAGCCAAATTTTAAATATTTTTCTGTAATCTTTACAGAAAAAAATAATACTAAAACATTTTAAAAACTAGATATATAGCATTACCTGCAATAATGGTAGGATGAATGCTGTAAGCTGAATGGAGCCACTGAAGATGCTAATACTGATAGCTGAAGATGCTGAAATTGATAGCTAAAAACACTAAAGCTAAAATATTAGCTAATATATTGGCTAATATTAGCTGAATTTTTTTTTTTTAAATTCAAAATTTGCCAAAACAGCTAGCATGTAGCTGAAATATTAGCTAAACTTGAAAATAGCCTAAAAAGCAAACAAAAAAAAGTTTAAATTATCCTAAACAGCTAGCATGTAGCTGAAATATTAGCTAAATTCCAAAATAGCCTAAAAAACAAACAAAAACAGTTTAAATTAGCCTAAACAGCTAGCATGTAGCTGAAATATTTGCTAAACCCCAAAATAGCCTAGAAATCCTCAGAAACTGCCAAAATAGTTGAAAAAGCTAACATTGAAAGAGCTGAATATTTCAATAGCTAAAATAGCTAAATAGCTGAAGCGCTATGGACGTCCAAAAAATGTACAGAAGAAGGATAATAGTAATAATAATAATAATAATAATAAAGAAAAAGGGAATCATTTTTGGTCTTTTCTCGCCTGTCATAGTTCAGACTGCAGAGGGGTGGAATAAAATGTCACATTCTATATGGGTGTCGATCGGCCAAATTGGCAAAAAAATGTATGCCTTGATGTTTGGGGGGCCGGGCCAAAAGTGAAGGAGGGCCGGATCCGGCCCGCGGGCCGTTGTTTGAGGACTCCTGCTTTACAGGGATGAGAATTTTCAGTTTGAGTTCCTGTAGCAGTTTTTATCAGCTTGCATGTCATACTCCTTCAGCTTTTCTCAGCTCTGCCTTCCTTCAGACGGTACGCTGAAAACCCCAGCAAAGTAGAATTCAATGCAGTTAGGATAATAATATACACTCTTAACACTTAGAAATGCAGGAAGCATGACCAAATAGGGTCAAACCTTATGACATTACCATTGGCTGCATAAGAAAGCTGGAGAGAGATGGTCAAAAGATGATCAGAGTCGAATTTAAAGTGCAAAGTTTCAACAACTTTTTATCTAATTTATCCTTTTCTCCTCCACAGATGAGGAATTCCTACTTGATCCTGGATGAATATGTAAGAACTGATTTTGATCAAACCCTCCTAAATGAAATCATGGCGTTAAATCAAGTTTATCTCCATATTTCCAAACACGGCGCTGAACCTGCTTTGTTTTTTTCTGCAGATGCGTTTCCTGGACTGTCGAGATGGCAGCAAACATCCGTCCAGATCCATCCTCGATGTGGGAGTGAAGGAAGCCATTTGCTTCAGCGGCTTTGATGAGAAGATGTTTTTCCAGAGAGGGGGGAAGTACGTTTGGAGCAAAGCGGACATGAAGTTGGAGTGGTAACGGCACCACGCTTGACCCCCCCCTCTCTGGGACAATATGTAAATAGGTTTCATCTTTGCACCTATGGCTGCGTGTGACTTTAAAAGAAGAATTCAATCACAAATATTAATAATGCTTTGATTAAGGTAGAATTCTGACTTACTGTTATATTTTCATATTTGGCTGTTTCTGCCTTAAGGTCACAGTGTTGTTGTTGTTTTTTTTAAGTTTTGTAATAAGCTAAGCATGCATTAACGTTTTTGTAAATAGAAGCTGAAAATCCTTAAATGTAAGCTTCTGTTTGAGAAGAATAAACTTTTTAAACTGAGCATGTTTGTGTGTTTTTATTTTTCAGGCTTATTGATAAACAACATTCAACATATTTTCACTATTAAATATAAAACTATTCGATTTTATGAGAAATTGAAGATTAAAAGAATCTGTTTTGTCTTGAATTAGCTGTTAATGCATCAATTTGAGCTTCTAAGTGCATCTTAAAGACCCACTCAGATCATCTTTTGATCTATTTTAAGTGGTCTTTTACAGTAATGCTGATGACACTGTTTTTAGCCAAATTAAAGAAAAACTGTGTCGTTTTTTAGGACATAGTTTCTGCAGAGTTCATTATAAATGTAGTTAAATTCTTTAAATTCTTCTTCTTGGTTGAAAAACCAAGTTCAAACTATCAAAAGTAGATTTTCATTTATGAAAAGAATTTAAAAATGTGTCATTTTTTTCTGCCATTGGTGGAAAGCCCTTTCCGTTGCTGAGAGCTCTCTGTTTACAAGCTGTCTTGTTGTCCTAGCTTAGAGCCCTTCGTACCCCTATCTAACATTTCTATTAAAAAAAATGCATATATTTCTTTATATTTTTGTTGCACTGGTAATGTTAGGCTGGAGCTGTCAGTTAGTGGGAGAGCAAACAGAGAGCTAGAAGGGGAAGGGGGCGGGGTTGCTCAACGTCAGCAACTCAGGTAAATTCCTAATGAATTCCTACAGAAACTATATCCTAGAAAATGACAAAAGTTTTAAAATTTTGACTAATAACAACTTAATCATAATTAAAAGACAACTGGGAACATCAAATTTTTGGAGGGTTGTGCTTGGTACCATTTTATAGATGATGTCACCATAATCACACTTGGGTGTACGGCCATTTTGACCAATAGGTGTTGGTTTCACGGGCAAAGGAAGCTTTTTTACAAAACAGGAAAACTATTGGAGCTTTAATGTTGGGTTGAAGGTTATTGATATCAGTGATGCAAAACAAACATTATAAATTATCAGAAATGTACTTACATTTTATGTAGCATATTCTAAGGCCGACCTGTCATTGTGGTCCAATAATTGCTTTTGGTGACATAAAGTTTTATTTAAAAAGCCAAACAATTGCCAGGAAGTCCTTTAGTAACAGCAAACATTAATTAGAAAATGGACAACCTTTGATTCCCTACAATAATGTAACATTTTATCAGTTTTGAATGGTGATAAAGCATCACTCATGTGCTGCTAACATCTAGAGAAAACAGATACATGCATATTTAAAAAAGAATAGTTAAAGTGGTTCACAAGATTAATAAAAACAAATGACTAAATATTTTAATAAAATATATTTCCTCAAAATGCACTTCAAATTCATTTTCTTGGTAGAGAAACAATGTCAGACAATCTAAAGTAAATTTTAATTTATAGGAAGAATGTAAAAATGTTTATTTTTTTTCAGCCCTTTATCCTAATATAGTCGCCATACATAATATGGCGTCATTTTTATCTAAAATCTTTATTTATACACCAGAAGGCGAAAATAATCTAAAAAAAAAATAAATGAATAAAAATAAATTTTAAAAAACTTAATTTTTCATAAAGTTTTCCATAAAAGGCTTCAAAACATTAGTTTGGGTCTAAATTGGTCTCTGAATGCAATTCAGATAAATGTTTTTTTTTTTTAAATTGTCCTCAATAGGTGTAAATAAAGTTTTATATGTAGTTCGTGCATTTTGTGTTATTCGCTCCTCAGAAAAGCACTTGCAACCATTAACCAGCAGGAGGAGCTCTCTCATTTTGAATGGGGAAAAAACTGTTGGTGCTCAGCTGTCCTGTAGGAGGCAGCGTTGGACGGAGGAACGACGGCAGCGTCTGTGGCAGACTAATGGCGTCCATCCAGTGAGAAGCAGCTGATTTCCTACCGAGCACGGCAGCAGGAACGGTGGAGAGGTAAACACACCGCCCCCGGATTTTTCTGAAACAAGATAGCCCGCTGCTTCGGCGCGAGGACTCTGCCACGGGCTGCACGCGCGGGGATATCTGGGAAATTTGTTGTTCCAACGGACAAAACAAGCGAAGCTGAGAAGGCGGCGCGAGCTCCCAGAAGCTTTTATTTATTCAATTTCTTCTCCATTTTTTTTTTTACATTTAATTTATTTTTTATTTAATATTTTTTTCGTCGCTGCCTGCGTTTATTCGGGGCCTAAATTTGGGCCCAGTCGGCGACAGTAGCAGGTCAAATGTTTCCACCGCGATGTTTGACGGACACATAATGAGCATCACCCCCCCAGAGATGTCCTCCCACTCCGCCTGACTGCCTTGCTCGTTAATCCAATTCAGCAGATCATCTCCTCCTGAGGTCACAGCATCGAGACGGCCTCCTCTCAGCCAAGCAGGTAAGACTGACTCCCCTGCTCCTCCTCATCCTCTAACCAGGTTTTCTTGCAGCAAACAGCTGGATTATGGGGAAAAATTAGCTGCAGGTGGTTGTTTTTTGAATGACATCACTCAACTCAGACTTCCTGGGAGCTAATGAGACACAGCCTTATGTCATGTAGTCCAACAGGTCAGATCTCATGTATGGGAGTATAGTGACCCTTAAACCAGGTGAGCAGCCCTCCTGTTGTCCTGGGGGGGCTCTAACCCTCCTACCCCTGAAGGTTGATATCCAGCTTCAACCTTCGGAGCTTCTCTGCCTCCTTTTTCACAGAAAACTGCTCATCCCACCCCTTTCATCAAAAGGAGGAAAACAACCACAAAAAAGCATCATGCTGCTCCTCCCTTCCCCTCACTCCTGCAAAACAGAAGGGCCCTCAGCAATGGGACCCCCTCCCAGAGGGAAGCTGTGATGGAATGAGGTTAGGATGACTTGATCTCCGTGCAGTGTTGGAGCTCCAAGCGCACAGGGAAAACATGCTTGGCTCTCTGCGGTTCCCACTCCACACAGGATGGACCCTTTCACTGTAAAAGCACAGAAAAAAAACAATTTCTTTTGACTTTATTCAAGTGTTGGTTGGTTTATCTTCAAATTTTGTGAACATACCGACATCGAAACTTGAGTTAAAGTCAAGTTCACATTTTTAAGTTATAAGGAAACATTTCCTCTGTGCTTTACTGTGAAAGGGTCCATTCTGTGTGAAGTGGGAACTACGAAGGGAAAACACGTTTGGTTCTCTGTGGTTCAAACTCTACACAGGACGGACCCTTTCACAGTAAAAGCACAGAGAAACTCTTTTTCTTTTGACTTCAAAGCAAAAATTTGTTGACATTTTATCAAGTGTTGGTCACAGTATCTTCACATTTTGCACCTTAATTAATATACGCTGGCCAGGTCTGTACAATCAATTTACTATGAAATCAGCTTGTGTGATATATGTATCACAAAAGACAGCATTAACCACGATGAATGGGTACCTTAATATTGGCGATGTTCCGATCACATGATCTAGGGCTGGGCGATATGACGATAAAAAACCGTGTACGATATCCAAAGCTGACGATAGGTCATTTTTAAGATATCGTTATATCGCGAT
>NC_050533.1:11967989-11968223 GCF_002922805.2 Oryzias melastigma
TTCTGTGTGAAGTGGGAACTACGGAGGGAAAACACGTTTGGTTCTCTGTGGTTCAAACTCTACACAGGACGGACCCTTTCACAGTAAAAGCACAGAGAAAACCTTTTTCTTTTGACTTCAAAGCAAAAATTTGTTGACATTTTATCAAGTGTTGGTCACAGTATCTTTACATTTTGTGCCTTAATTAATATATATTTTTTTACATTTACGCTGGCCAGGTCTGTACAATCAATT
>NC_050533.1:11968228-11972234 GCF_002922805.2 Oryzias melastigma
AAAATATCGTGATAAAATCGAAATCGTGAAATAAAATTAAAAAAATCGTGATTTTATTTTTTTGCCATATCGCCCAGCCCTAACATGATCTATACTTTAGTACTTTTTTTTTGACAGTAATGCTAGGCTGCACAATAAACTGGAAATTTATTGCAATATCTGCAAGTGCAAAATGCGTATTGCAAACAATGGCATAAACCATGATAAATGGCTGTCCTAATATTAGGGATGTCCCAATCCAATAAACCCGAAATTTATTGTGATATCACCAAGTGCAATATGCGTATTGAAAAAGATGCATAAGCCCCGATAAAACATTATCTTAACATTAAGGAGGAATGTCTAGATCCCATCATGTGACCTGTATTTTAGTTAAGTTTTTTATTATTTTTTTTTTTGCTTTTATGCTAGGACTACACATTAAATCTAATAATTAACGTGATATCAGCAAGTGCAATATGCAAATAGCAAAAGATGACGAACCGCAATAAATGGTTATTTTAAAATTAGGAGTGTTTTAATCTCATCATATGATGGGTATTTTAGTTTTGTTGTTTTTTTTTTATGTTTTTTTTATACTAGGCCCGAACAATAAATTGAAAATTTACCACTATATCAGCTAGTGCAATATGCGAATGACTTCTTAAATCATGATAAGTGGTTTACCTAAAGGTAGCGATGTACTGATCCAGTGATTCTTATTTTAGTTTTTTTTTTTTGTTTTTTTTTCTTTTTTTAACATTTAAGCTAACCCTGTACAATAAATCAAAAATGTATTGTTATAGTAGCTTGTGCAGTATGCGTATTGCAAAAGACAGAATAAACCGTGTTAAATGGCTACCTTAAAGTTTGGAATGTCGCAATCTGATCACTTGTTCTTTATTTTAGTTTAGCTTTTTGCTAGGCCTTCTACTCAGGAAATCGAAATTTGACTGAAGTTGTTTTTAGGAAGTGCAATATGCATATCGCAAATGATGGGACAAACCGCAAAAACAGTTTGCCCTTAAAGTTAGTGATGTCCTGATCCAATCACGTGATTGCTATTTTATAGGTTTATTTATTTACTTTTTTTTTTACATTTACCCTAGACGTGCACAATAAATCAAAAATTACTGCGAAATCACCTTGTGCAATATCGCAAGAGGGTTTAAACTGTGATTAATAGTTACTTTAAAATTAAAGATGTTCCAATCCGATCTCATGATTGGAAATGGGCCCCAATCACATTGTTTCAGACTTGATTGAAATGGGAAGTTGTTTCCCAATCACTGTTTTTATGTTGACTTTATCATGATTTTGTTAAGCGCTATATATTTCAAGCTCATAATTATAGATATATACTATAGTAGAAGTCTCCATATCATGAACGGATCATGATACTTTATTGCCGTAAATCACAGCACTAGTTTGAGTGAGACGATCACAAAAACAGTTCAGTAAAGTTAGCGGGATATTCACAGATTCTGAAATCAGGGTTCAAAAACTCATAATAAACTCTTTGTTTTAGTGCAAACAATGACCTACAAAGGCATTTCAAAAGAAAAAAGGTCTAGTTTTTCTTTTTCTCTCTCTATGCTGCCGACAAGGGACCATCTACGAAGTTCAACCCATAATCACTTAAAAACTACCAAAACTAAGCAATGGTTATTGATATAAGCTAGTCATCATCATATTTATGCTACAACAACAATTTTAGAAGAAAGTCAACAGTAGTTTGTAAGAACTTTAAATGGAGATCTGAACCACATCTGATCATAAATGGTCGATAGCTCTGTAGATCGTTGTTCTTTGGTGTGTTTACCCGACATTCAATTTCTGTTCTACCTGTTTCCTATTGAGACAACTCACAGTAGAAGTTATTTTTACTTTTTATTTCAATAAAACTGTTGCAGAGAAATGGAAATGATGTATTAGTTGCTTTGCTAATTGTTCATGTATTGCAAGTCATTTCGTCATTGCAATATTGATCACTAATATCGCAAGTTTTCCTCTCACCCTGCAGCCCTAACTTAGATATTAATAGTCAAATAAAAACATTCGAAGAACAAATTTTCTTGAAGGTCCTATCTATGCTAAAGCACTAATTCTGGTCTGGAGGTCACAAAGCAGCACCTACTGTAAAGTAGATTAGTAAGGTAAGGTGGCATCCCTTTAGTTTAACTACGGTTAGCAGCCTCTAAAGCGTAAATCCCCACTAGTGGTTTGCTAAACTGAGTGTCTCTCAGGTTTATAAGGGGCTGAATGTCAAATTATCTCATCAGTACATTTGCTTTAGTTTTTAAAGTATAAGTGTCAAAAAAAGTCAAATGTAATTGCATGAAGTTTAATTTAATTATTTTGTCTGCTCGAAAAGTTGTAAAATCTGTGGATTCTTTTCATAAATGAATCTTAAAGTGCCTATTAAAAGGTAACAAGTCATTTTAAAACACAACTTTTAAATTGTATTTGTTAACGTTTCAGTTCTGCTTATCTAGCTGGTAGAACGGTTTAGTTTTTACATTTGTTAAGTCTTCGTCACATGGTTTTGTGGGTTTTTGGGTTGTCCGGGTCCATGGAGAGTCATACATTAGTGGCTGTGTCTCTAATAAGACCGCACGTGTGTCTTACAGTTCCTTTAAGGCTTGTGCATCCACCTTATAGGACATTAAATGGAACGTACTTGTGCTGGGCGGTATGGAAAAATTGTATATCACGATTTTATATCAGAATAACAATACATATCACGATATACGTCAATGAAGTATATTTTCAGTGATTCTCTGAAAAAAATCGACAAATGTAATTTTTACTTTTCTCTGACTTTGTTTTTTCAAGTCACTTATAACTGAATTACTACAAATGAGGAACTTTGTTTTAGGTGTGCAACAGTTTCAAGTTTCTTATTAGGAAAACACATTTTTGCCCTAAAGTTCAGCATTAAAATAAAAAAAAAAATAGAAACGATAGAACGGAAATTGCACGATAGACTATTCTATCGCCCACACGATATGAATCGTCATATCGCCTAGCACTAGTATGTACTGTTGTTGTGTATGTGATAAGTGTGTTGTGAAATATTTGTAAGGCTAATGTAAGCTGTACGCACTTATGACGAGCGAGTAATTGTTACACTTCTTCTGTTAGCCTACAAACTGACCTCGGCCCCCATCAGAGAAGAAAACAGTTATGTGACCCTCACAAGAACAAGTTTGGGGACCCCTGGTTCAGACGTACATTTCTCAGTGACTTAATTTAAACTGCAGAAACACTCCGAATAAAGTCCTGAACACTGTTGACGATATAAACGCCAATCCAACGCATAAATGTGGCTAAAATTAGACCTATCCACACCTCCTCTGCAGGTTATATCTGGTCATATTAAATATTTGGTGAATTCTGTGGCTTAGCTTTCTTAAGACGCCTTCTAGGTATCGTTTCAGACATCGTAATGCTCTGTCTTTATGAAAGAATTCCTATATGACCCAGTAACCTTCAGATGAGAACTCACTGAGGTGTCGTTTGACTTCTTTGAGTGCTGCCAGGCCACTGAGGGTTTATGCAACAGTCTAAAGGCCATTTCAGTTGGGGAGGGAGGCACTTTTCAGGTGCGAGTCAGAGGGAGATGTTGACGAGTCAACGGTGTTTGAGTCCAAAATAGCTCAGCAAAAAGTGCGTCTGTGATGTCCAGCCAGTTCAGCGCTGCGGATTTGGGCGCCGTTCCAGGAATTGCTTGAAGATGAGGCGGGGTTGTTATGGACGGGGGTGTATTATGGGATGCTTGCGCTCTGTGTTGCATTCTGAACAGGCTTTGGTTCTCCCGGGCAGGTACGACATGTAAAAGGAGACGCTCTTATGCAACGCTCCTCAGAATCCGTGGACACTTTCCAAGATTTGGCATTTAGGTGGTGTGGGGGTTAGTGGCTCTGAAAAACCAGCGCCTGTCACAATTGACCAAATTAAAAAATACCTAAAGCATCTTAAAAATTGTCTTCAAATAATTTTTGCTTTTATTTTGCTCCATAGTGTC
>NC_050533.1:11972388-11996205 GCF_002922805.2 Oryzias melastigma
AAATTAAAAAAATACCTAAAGCATCTTAAAAATTGTCTTCAAATAATTTTTGCTTTTATATTGCTCCACAGTGTCTCTTCTTTTGGAGATTTCTAAAACTACTGAAAATTACCGTTCCAAAAAATTGTATTCCAGTTTATCAAGGAGTGTCCAACTCTTGTGAAAGGCTTTCCTTTCTGTTGAGGGTACACAAATACCCATATTCGTTTCAAGGTCTTTGGGCATTTTTTTGGTGGTGTTGTTTTTAAAACTTTTTTTTTCTGCGGATATTGGACAGCATAGAACCTTAAGCTCCGTTCTGCTTATGTTTGGTATTTCTCAAAGCTTTGAAACAGATTGTATGTGTTCTGCGTATCTCAAAGTCTCAAAATCTTTTCCATCAGACTCGGATATCTTGATGAGTTCATTTATGGAGGACTTTAAGGGAGTTGGTTGCACCAGAGTGAGCAGGAGGAGATTTATTCTGATATTTGGTGGGTAGATGTCAAACCCTACGCCCCTTTGAAGAAGTCGTTTTTCTTTCTACTCCCTTCCATCTCCGTTTTGGTGCCCGTGAACAGGATGCCGGATCATTTGGGTTTCCTCCCGAGTCAGCCTTTGACGACAGCAGCTCGTCCGTTGGCAGCGAGGAATGTTAGTCCTGTCAGGAGGGGAGGGGTGGTGCAGGGTAGCGAGCCGGAGACAAAACACTGTTGTGCTGCAGCGTGCGCACAAGGAAGGCCCTTATGGGACCCAGATCCTGGAATGACACCAACTCCATACTGTTGTTTTGTCTGCAGAGCTGTAACTGAGTGACTGTAGGGAATAGCTGGGTTCACGGTGGGTAAGATCTGACAGATTCCACGCTCCAGAGCGTCTCTACTCCCCGAAAAAATAAAGCGACTACAACATTCGCACTTTACCGCCGTCTCTATAACATTTAAGTGATTAAAGTGTAATAAGAGGATAAGAATGAGCGTCAGTCGAGGTTGGTTAAGGCTAATGTGAACAGGCACTCTGTCAGTTGTGGTTATTCTGTTTTTCTTTTGAGCTTGTTGCATATTTAACTGTCATGTTGTGAGATGGCTGTAACTGTGGGGCATTTGACACTTCGGTGGAGTGTTTTGTTTACTTCTTCTCGTCTTTTCTGCTTTACATTTGGTGTTTGGTTGTTAATGAAAATACTAAAAATGCAACACTACGCTTTCTTCACAATTCGGTTCAGACCTTGAATGTTTTGTCACGATCTTGTTTTATTTAGTATTTTTGTATTAGAAAACAAAAAAGAAACATGAAAAATGTCAGAAAAAGCTTTTTTTCAGTTTTCTAATAAGCAAGTAACAATGAAGAAAAACCTTTCAGTTGGCTAATGCTAAGTAAACCTACAATAATGCAATAAAACGGTCAATAACATCTTTCTTAAGTTTTGCACAACAGCAGTTTGAAACTTTCAACAAAGACCTAATGGTATGCAATTGTGATACAACGATTCACTTTCCCCATAATTTGGTTTAATGTTGTAACAAATGTTTTGGTTTTAAACCGAGAATTTAAACCAAGAAGATACAAGTGCTTAAGTTGAGATGCTTTCACTCTAGGATGGTTTCATTGGTTCATATGGGATGGCTTATTAGCTTCACTGATAGATTTAAAAAAAAATAATACATTTTTGTTTCTATGTTTTTCTTTCTTTCTCACAAGTGGTTAACTACCTAAAAAATGTCTGGAGTTCCGACAACTGCTCACTTGGATCCAATAAACAAGTCCTCATCAGGAAGTAAATGAAACACAATGGTAGAAACTTGCAACTCGCGCTACCCTTCCTACTTTAATGGAATTATAAGCAACTCCACCTTCTTACTAAGTGTATACCTTAAAGACCTAAAACATTTTCTTGCTTAACCTCTTAGGTCTCGAGCTTGTCGGGGTTGTCTACATACGTACAGTTCCGCACACAACTCGGATGCAAATTTTGACTATTGCTGCTCTACAAGAACTATGTCCCCAAATACGACATTTTTATTTTTTTTTATTTTATTTTTATATTTTGGCTAAAAACTGCATACATACAATTAAAAGAGCACTGGGAACCCTTTTAGAATAGATTAAAAGATGATCGGATTGGTTGTATAATTCTGGCAGCATGTTTTATGTCAATGCAAAAGCATCACCATCTTTTGATTTGATACCGCTCTTTGTTCCAGGGAAAAAGCAGTGAACATTCAAGCAAACTGTACCAGAGTCTGTTTACACCAAGACCAATGAAATGTAACGGGGTTGTTTCATTTTAACCAAGTGTTCATTCATTTTGTTAGTTTGTTTCTTTGGTTTTGACCAGGTCCAGGTTTTATTTGTTTGGTTCAGTTGGTAATGTCCACTCATTTTTACATTTCTCATGCATTTAACTAAAGTCTAGTTAGACGACAGTTCAAATTCCCTCCATTAGCAAATAATGTTTTGACAGCTTCTCTCCCCTTTTAGCTCCGATTCAAAATCTAGGAACCTACAGAACCGCCAGTGTGGTATCACAGTGAGCGTCCAACATCATGAAGCAGCGAGAACTTGACAGCAGAGTTGACCTTTTGCCCCGGCTCTATGCATCTGTCAATAGAAATGGGCTCGTCGTGGAACTCCTGTCATCTTCGCTTAGACTGGGAGACGATGACGTGCGCCGAGACGAGAACAAGCTTGTAATGAACTTGTGCCAAGTCTCATTTGAAGTTCACGGCAAACTGAGGGGGGACGGTTTCTTACGGCTTTTATGTCGTTCCATTTTCAGACGGTTGTAACAACCACCTCTTACAACAAACTGCTGTTTAATGTTCCATTTGCCTCTGATGCTGTAAAACAGCCTCATTTCTAATGGAAAAATAAATGCATCGGGCTTAGCGCCATAGTCAATGTTCGCCAACATTGACTTTTGAGAAGAAAACAGGCTTTAACTTTAAAAAATGCTGTCAAAGCTTTTACTGGGTAATGATTCGCCAATGCTGCTGCATCTATTCACAGACACTTTTTCTTTCTACTGAGGATGAGTTGAGCCACTTTTTCTTCACTTCCTCTTTCTTTTTTTGTTTTGTCACACTTGTGTAAAACCGTTTCCCCTTGAGTAACTTCTCTTACTTCCATCATGTTTTAGTTTGATTGCTTTTACATTTTATGGACTTCTCTTTTGTAAAATAAAGGTAAAAACCTTAAAAGAAATGTAACAAACCGTATGTTTGTATCTGGTTGTGAAAGACTGTAAAGGTTTGGGGTTCCATGATGCTGAAAGTATGTTCGAAAAAGAATGGCTGAGTTGATCCTCATTTCCTAAAATCAAAGTTTATTGGGTACAGATACTTCTAGCGTGGGTCACTTTGGTCTGTATGATAGTCTGGTTCATTTGGACAAGTATGAAAGCTCACCTGAACATTGACGTTGATTTGACAAACCTACCAAAACAAAACCTGTAGTGTGGAATTAGATCCACATATCTTTGTTTTTGTTTTTTTGAATTTCTAAATGTAATAGTCATAGTAAGAACAAGACTGGCTAATTGTTTTTCTTGGTACTATTGCTGCCCTCAAACAAGCAAGTGTAACTGTAGGTCCTCTGGTCTGCTCCTAAAAGTGCAGTGTGAAAACAAACCAAACCTGAAGGAGAAGGAACTTTTTTTTGTCTCCTGGAGTTTTCAGACATATAAGGGCTCCTATGGTAGCATAGATCTTCTTAACAACGACAGTCCTTTTTTCTTATGGTACGTTCACACCGGGCTTGGAAGCGGCTACTTCCAATTAAAAGTTGATGTAAACGCGCACGTTTATGCGCATTTTGGGCTTATGCATTTAAGATTCTCGTATTCAAGTAGTGTGGCAAAATATTGATATTGTGATATATCACGATATTTATCTCTGTGATTGATTTTTTTTATGAATTCTTACCAATTATCGTTTTTTTGTTTTTTTTGAAGAGGCTGTAAACATTATTCCGTCATCCTTTGGTGAGATGTTCCTTTGGTGTTTGATGGGGGCGTGCGTTGCAAGACTGGCTTTTGTGGGCACCAATGTGCCTGTCAGCTACCTGAATTATTTCATTTTTGTTCTGTTGTTTACAACAATTTTGCACCAAGTAGTGGCATGGCTGTTCATGTTTACTATTCCTAACACTGGATTTTACAGATAATTCAAATTCAGTTGGTGCTAATTCTTGTCAAATACATAATATTACTGATTTCAGCAATGTTGCACAAAAGTGTCTATTATTTGTTGCACAAAATAAGACAAATTGTTTATTATGACTGTGTTCAAGGCAAGCTAAGAAATAAATAGCTATATATATTCTCCTAAAAAAAATTCTGTTTTTGCCAATTATCGTGATATTATCGATATTGTGAGCCATATATCATGTATCACATTGTATTGTGAGGTATCCAGTGATTCCCAGCCCTAATTCAAGTGTTACACAAGTTTCTAAGTCCATTATCAGGCTCTATGTACAAAGTGTACAGCCATTGAACATGCGTTAAAATTTAAACCAGTTGAAGTTTGACCAATCAGGGACTAGGTTTTGGTAGTGACTAGCATCCTTTTCAATACATAGAAATACCAACCATTCAAAAATTTATCATGAAGAAGAAATTAATATTTGTGGATTGTGTCTGGGTGAAATTATATAACACCAAGTCTTTCATATAGTGCTCCAACTGTGAGTACACGAGCTAGTATCAGGTAGCGACAGTCCAGTGTGAAAACCATATACTAAAAATGCATTCAAGAATGCCCGTTCAGTGTATTCTTGAACGTGTATTACATTTCCTTATAGACTGTATTTTGTACATAGAAATTCATGTGGACCACACCTGCATTCAAAACCTTAGCTGTTTGGTATACAGGTATCAAGTTATCTAACAGAGAAACAACCAGTGGACCTTAAATAAAAAAAAGAGGCTTTGACTGTAAGCCTAAATTAGCAGGATTTCCTTTTCTGAGTTTAAGTCATTGTTAGCAGACTAAGAAAAATTGCTGAATATTATATTTCTGGACCATAACGTTTAGGTGCACCTAAAACATCTGTCTGAATGTTTTGGTTTGACGTTGGTAAGCTACAAAACTGGACCACTTATAGAATTATCATATCATAGTCGGGAACTTGATGGAGTGATGCACACAGTTATAATAAAGTGAAAGAATAAGAGTATTGTCTTGTATTTGTTCTGTTACAACTGAACAAAAGTGAATGTTATTGTCAATAAAGTTGGACTTATGTGTTGATTTTTCCCTCTGCAATACATAACTTATACAGAAAAAAGGATAATAACACAGTTTATTGGAGTACCTCTCTGACCAATCACTTGCCTCTTGGCTTAGCTAGGCGTTCTGGTTAATGTAGTCATACTAAGTTATCTGACTTTTTGGTTTTGCCTAATACGTCCTAAAATCCGATACTCCTTATGGTCCAAAAATACAGTATTTCTTGCTTTGAAATGACATAACGTTTGCAGTTTTTTATTTGGCACTAAAGTTAGCTGCAGCTGTGACCTTCTCGAGTTACAAATGCAGCTTCTCTGCAGCATCCATCAGTCTGATGTTTTAACCTCTCAAACGTCTTCTCTAAGACGTCCCCTTAGCGTCCAGGTCAAACCGTGAGCGTCTTCTCTGTCCAAAGAAAAGCCTGAGCTCTCTAAAGGGATCTGAATTTAGGTTAGAATAACAGACAGGTTCATCTGGATCATTGCTCAGCACAGAATGGCTGAGGTGTGGTTTCATGTTCTAATTCAAGCTATGGCCTGCATAAGCCCATGACCTACATTCTGTCCTTATTGTTCTCAGAATGGAAGATAGCTTCAGCTGGATGAAGACAAATTTGTCAAATGTCGGTTACGGATGTTATAAAAAACACCTCATGTAGATTATTTTCATTTAAAACTAAAGACCAAATGTATTTTATTGTTATTTTTGGCTTGCAACTGTTTTTGTTGTGACTTTTTTTATTTCTTTGGATTTTAAGTTGTATTTTTGAATATTGTTGGTTGGCTAAACCAATCAGAAGACAGCACCATTACTTTATTTGCCTACTCTTATAAGAAGCACAGTCGATGAAAAATCTGTATTCAAAATTATGTAAAATATCAGCCGCACAATAACCATTAAGCGCGATAAAAAAGACATTAAATCAAAGATAAGTACTTTATTAACTGGGTTCACAGTAATTCTTGAACTTGGGTGTGATGTGCTACACGTTAGCCACGTCATAGTATTGACAGTACCTGTAACTCCCAACCTTGTTTGCAACATGTAAAAAACAGCCTGATACCACTAAAACAAATGTTACTGTGACCACGATAACTCCCAAACTTGTCAGTAACACATAGCTAAAAACACAGACAGACTCCACTATATGTTAGAAGTTTCAGTGTTTTGATAATAGTGTTTGCAACAAATTAAAAACCGGATGGATGCTGGTAAAACAAACATTACTGTGTCCAAGCTAACACCCAGGCTTGTTGGTAAGGCCATGTCACAGATGAAAACTGGTCATATGTGAATATACGTGGAAAATTTTGAAAAATTCTGGTCTTTATGAATTTTTTTCATAGATGTATCCCAATTGAATCACGTTAAAACCACGGAATAGGTACGACTTTGACTTTGCTGCTGGGAAGCTCCGTGTAAAGGGCTCAGTGCACGTCCAGAGTCTCATCCCCATTCACCCAACTGGGCCCCTGGCCCTAAACATTTTGTACGGCTCAAAACCGGATTTGCATAAATCTGTCGATGTCCTCAACAGAATGACAAATGCAAGAGCCACTAACTTTTATGAAGTACATATATCACGCATGTATCGCGAAATAACTAAATTGCATTCATGGACGATGTGCTAATTGAGCGTAGCAGTAGTGTGACACGGCCTTAACATGAAGCAAAAAACGCAGATACCACTACACGCTAGCCACATTAGCGTGTTTACAATAACACCTTGAACTAAAAAAAAAACAGGTCGACATTTGACAGAATGCCGTCAAAATTGCTTCGACATCAGTAAACACAACTAGAATTTATCCATATACAAGCCACATAAAAGTTGAGCCTTTCAGGTGCGAAAAGAACGAAAACCATTTCTATGAGGTTATTTGTTAAAATGCTAAAGAAAAAAATAATCACAAGTTCCTTTGATCTTTCAAGAATAGAAATGTGTTTTTATGAAGCTTTCTGTTCCTCTTAAATGGTTTTGTTTAGTTTAAAAGGAAGCATATTTAGGAAAAAACTTCGGTCTAAAATGACATTTTCCTTTAAGTATAATTATTCATACATACCCCTCTTGGATTCGACACTTCCATTATGAGGAGGTAAAAACTGCTTTTAACAAGAGCCATTTTTCTTATCAGCCAGATAGAAGACTTATTTTTTTCTCTGCAACCTTTCGTTTTTTCACATCCTTTCTTTGCTGCAGTTGGAAATTAGAGGCCTCACTAATTGGTCACGAGCTTCGTGGTCGAGGAGGAGGTGAAGGGAGGAACAAACTCCCTGTTTGTTACAAAACTGGAATGTAAAAATCGGCCACTTCTTTGACTATTAAACCTTTTATTTTTTAGCTAAATTTCACTTCTTCAGACATTTAATCACCCCTCTTGAATGTTGCGTCGTTTTTCATTAGTACTCATGATTTAATCAATTATCTCAAATTATGTAAAGCATTAGTTGTTTGTCTTGTGTCTCCCCAAGTAGATCATCACTTTTTGTCCTTTTTTTTGCTCCGTATTTGGATGAGAATGTTCTTTTCTCGCCTCCGGCAGCTTCTTGCCATTTTAGTGAAACACAAACTCGATGGTGTCAAACGTCTCTTCCAGCTCGCCTCGCTGGATGCGAAGAGCGCGATCTTACGCAACGGCGAGATGTGACATTATGTAATTGACACAGACTCCTGAAACGGCCGACTCAGGTGAAAATGGAGAGCGGCGCTCGGGTCTTGCATTGTTTCTGCGCGTCCATTAGCAGAGAAACCCGATCCTCCTGCGCAGAGAGCTGTGTTGTGGCTGTTATGTTGAACTAACAGGTGAAGATGGGAAAGAAACCACAAAGGTTGAGCATTATGGGTAATATCCAGATCTTTTCCTGACATTATTTTTAGCCATTGTGGTTGGCACTGTTGGGAGCAGTCAGATGGCTCGCCAGGAGAGCTGTTTGGTTTTGTTTGTTTGGTGTTTTTTAAAATAATCTAGCTTAGTCATCACATTTGGAATCACTGTTGTGGGTCCAACATATCTATTCAATTAGTTTTTATCAAACACACTCAGATGTTGACATTTTTTGTTCTAATGTGTATTTTTCTCTTTCAATTTAGGAAATAAAAGGAAAGAACAAAAATGTATTCATAAAATACAACAAAATCTACAACATCATTTTGGTTATCATACAATATTTTCTTTATTTGATTAGTCAGCACTATTTTTGCTGCTTTTATTTTATTTTATTTTTTTTATGTTTTTATTATAAAAAAAAGCAGCACATGTTCAAATGACATCAAGATTAAGTTTGTAGCACAAAGTATGTCTGGTCTAAACGCTTAGTCTAGTTTTTCAATAAAGTTTTCTCAATAAATCAAAACAGTCAATAAAATCTTTTTGTTTGTTTGTTTAATGCGTTTTTTGTGTTTTGATTGAAGAATATGGGTTTTCTTCCCATATTCGTTTGTCCGACTTTTTCAAACTGTATTTCATTTAATACTAATTAACTGCAAGTAAACAAAAACAATGCATCTTTATCTATTAGTCAATTGACCATCCTACCATAATCAATAGTGTGGATGTCCCCAACACTGTTCCTAATTGAAAAAAAAAATAATTAATTATAGCGTTTATTCCTCATTTCTCACAAAACAACCTGTCAAGTTTGATTTTGTTTTTAATCAAAAGTGAAATTTCCTTCTTAAGTGTCAGAAAAGGGTAACCTTTTTAAAAAAATTAACCCAATTTGTTTCTCACTGTTTTATTTTCTCATTAAGTTACTGTTTGAAGTTGTAAAATAAGGCTTAAATGATTAGAATAGGACTTTTTTTCTGGTAAAAACTACACAAAAGCTTTTATTTTGAAGTGAAACGTCTTTCATGAAGTTTTTGTTTTTGTGATGTTGGTGATTCCTTCTCAGTTATTTTAGTTAGTTATTTTAGCATTTAATTCGATAGAAATTCAAACGTAATATTAACAGAAATATTTTTTTTTATCAAAAGTGAAAGACTTCATGAATATTTTTGAATATTTTTGCTTCATTCGGACTCAAACTGATCTATTTTCTTGTCTTTCTTTCTTGTTTTGACTTTTTCACACTTGTCATTAACCCTTTAACAGCTGAGGCGTCTCTGGTGACGCTTAAACACAAAACAATTAATGTACGTTGATCGTGTTAACAATTGAAAAATTACAGTAAATCAAAGAACATAAACACTTGAGGTCCGCTCTAAAGGGTTAAGATTCTCCTGATTGATCTGTTCATTTAACACAACTCCTCAATATCTTGTCAGAAAACTGTTTTATCAGCTGAAAAGGGGTTTAAGGTTGTGTTCCGACTGGACAAATCCAGAGCACATTTTCTGTCTGAATTCACCCAAGTGCACCAAGAACCTCTTGGGCCAATCTTTCCAACTGGTTTCGGTAAGTTTCCAATTGGTCTGAGCTCCTTATTCTGAATACACTCCGTGCTCGGAGTGGAACAATTGGGCCAAAACAGCCACCGTAGCCGGGCATTATGGGATTTAAACAGAGAGCCGCGGGAAAACGTGGAAAAACAATGCAACAGCAACTCGTTGAAATGAATCATGGCTTCTCACACTGTTTTCCTGACAACCTAAATGTCATAAACAATTATCAGCGTACGATCATAGCCGACGTCTCCTTAGCAACTGTCTTGCAGCATGCTTCAGCCTACTAAAGTGTTGTACATACCGTTCCCCAAAAATGGTTGCAAAGCTTAGGACTTCCATCATTCTTTCTCTCATTGCTTTGTCCAACCCTTGTATGTCCTGGCCAATGAGTGAAGAGATCTATAGTCACATTGTTTTGTTCACACGCTGATTAACGGCAGTCTGAATACAGACCAGACGGAAGGTGTCGATCTTGACTAACGGACTTCTCTAGTCTGAATACTCCCTAAGGTTTTCTCTGGTTGCCATGTGAAGATTTCCCTAAAAATAAACCTTTTACGTTAATCTGCATTCAGCCGTTTGATTCTTTAATGACTCGTGAGTTTTTTTGTGCCACCTCTACAGCTGATCATAGAGAGGATGTCATCGTAGAAATGATGCAGTCAGATGACAGCAGCATCGAAGGTTTCGATTGGCTTGTATATCATTTTCCCGCTCGGTGAAAAAGATTCATGGATATATGGAAGATGAGTTTTTGAACTTCCTGCACCGCACACAGACCGCACATGAGTTCGCAGAGCTGGGGTGTGAACTTTTGAACCCCCCCATTAAAATGTTTTTCCCCTGCTGTTCTTTTCTGCCACCAGGCAGCCACACGTGGAGCCAAGCTGCCACCAATGAAACCCAGCTCCAAACGCACCTTTTTTTTCTGAGATATCCATGCTCCCACCCCTCCTAACACAAACCTTACTCCCAAATTCTCAGCCTGTTGCTAAGCAGCAGAGGCAGAGCTCGACGGGGTCGACGGCGCGAGCACAGGAGCACTTCCTGTAAACAGCGGCGCGGCTGCTCTTTGCTCTCAGCTGCAGAGACAAGACGGCCTAAAATAAACTGTTCCGGCTCTCAGCAAACACATAGAGAGGCCCGCTGGATGAGGACGGCAGACGCTCTACGCCTTCACCAAGAAACAATTGCTCTGAAAATCCTTTAAAAAAAAACAGGTTCTGTTCATTTAGTTTGATGCCGTCAACAATATCTGGCTTAATAAATGTTTTTATCACAAAATAAATGACAAATTATACGAAAAATGAATCCAGCCAAACTTTGACGGTTGCTCCTCCCACAAGCGGCCGGGGCGTCAAGGCTATAAGCAGTAAAAGAGCAGTGGCAGACGTGAATTTGACGCGCAGATTGCGTCCGGTGTGAATGCAGCTTTACTCAATCTACTTGTCTGAATAACCTCTATTGCTCTGATACCTTTTTAATGTAACGTGTTCTTGATAATCCACATTTTTTTTTTCATTATATTGTTACTTCGGTGCTCAAACCCGACTTCCAGGTTGTGAGCAAAGTTGAAGAAGTGTAATCAGTGGAGATCTCCTAGTTACACTTCCAGCCTAAAGTGAGTCACGTGGGGATCCTGCTTTAACCCTTTAACACTGGAGATGTCACAGGTAACACCAAAATATCACGCGCTCCTTGAAACACAGTAACTCTTTGATCATTTACGCAATTAACATATTTACAACAGATAAAAACGCATACAAATTTTACATTTACGCACAGTTGCTTCTCTCTGATTCAGAATCCGTTGGAACTGCGTTACCGGTCAAAGAGTTATGGTCATTCAAAGAACATTGACGCTTGAGCTCGGGTGTTAAAGGGTTAAGGTGGGTATTCTACACCAGTGGGGTATCTACCCCTGACTCAGCACCCGGCTTGCTAGGCATTTGGTTGAAGTTGCAACTCCCAGGCTAAATAATCCTTCAGGAAGACAACTAACTGAATCCAAATTGTCAAAAAGAATACATTTTTTTTTTTTTTTTTACATGTGAACCCCTTTCCAGTAGGAATTCAGTGTTAAGCTTCCTGTTTGTGTGTCATTTTGTTGTGTAATTACGGAAACAGACGGTTCGTTCCTCCACGCTAACTTTCCTCTGCGACGTTGCAGCTCGGTGGTGGTGAAGATGACCACGGCGCGATACCGCCCCACGTGGGAGCTGGCCGTCGACCCCTTGGTCTCCTGCAAACTGTGCCTTGGAGAGTTCCCGCTGGAGCAGATGACCACCATCACACAGTGCCAATGTGTCTTCTGTACGCTGGTGAGTTTTTGCCCTCCGCCAACAGCAACAGACTTTATTTTTCCTTCTTTTTTTTTTTTTTTTTCCAAGCTGTCAACATAACTTGCCGGTTTCCACCAGCGCCAGTGTGTACAAAACACTAATTTCGCTGTGAAGCAGGAAAGGGGAAGTATGCAAGCAGGATTTATATGATGAAACTAGAACCCAGAACTTTCCGTAACACTTCTGAATCAGTAAAAGACGGCAGTCACCGTTTGTTGCCATAGCAGTCGGTCCGGAAATGAAGAAACTAAGGTTATGTCTCAAACCCCTGAAAGCCAGTATAGTGCAGGACAATCAAATACTCTGGATTTGAATGCATTTCAGGCACACACTCACTAGGGAACGATACAAAAACTCGGTGCCAAGTTTGTACCAGCACAGACGTATACGATAGCGCTGGGAATCACTGGGTACCTCACGATACGATACGATACGCGATACATGGCTCACGATATCGATAATATCGCGATACTTCGATAATTGGTAAAAATCCTCTCTAATTACTAGCATTATATAGAAGAACATGTTTTTGGGGAGAATATATCCACATTTATCTTTTTTAGCTTAAACTCAATCATAATAAACAACTTTTCTTATTTTGTGCAACAAATTATACACACTTTTGTACAACATTGCTGAAATCAGTAATACTGTCTTTGACAAACATTGGCAACAACTGAATTGGAATTATCTGTCAAATTCAATGTTAACAATAGTAAACATGATCAGCAGTGACACTACTTAGTGTAAAATTGTTGTAAACAACACAACAAAAATTAAATAAGTCAAGTGGCGACAGCTATCTACCTCCACAAGAACATCACACCAAAGTATGACGAATATGTTTTACAGCCTCTCTCAAAATTGACCTAATTTTTTGTGCACTTTTCCCTCACTTGAAAAGCATCCAAAAATAAAGGCTGATTTACTCAGACTGTCACTTAAGATTATTTTTCCAATCTTTATCATTTTTCTATTTGGTCAGTCAGCAGTCAATTGGTAAAAACCTTAAAACACACATAATAATGGCAATAAATATAATTTTAAGTGCTTCAATTAATTAACAACATCCCTAATTTTACAGTGAATTCATGTACTTTGTATTATTTAAGAATTACTTTAAATTAACATTAGCAACAAGTAATTACATTGTTTGAAAACGTCACATTATAAATTTAGCAAAATTACACCGTACACCAGCAGGTTAAACATTGAAGTGCATGAAAACAAAAATTCCGACCGGTACCTGAAGTACACACAAACAACTGCGAAGCGCGCTCCCAGTTCCCACAGCAAACAAGAAGCAAGTGATCGCAGTCATTCTAGCGCTCAGACAAAGTCACTTCTTACCGGCTGGATATCCTACAGATGGAGGATAAATGTTTACAGGTAGACATGCTTCACACATTCGCTAAAGAGCCTGTATCTCACCATTGCTTCTCCCGAATGAGCGCGTGCGTCGCTGTTAAAAGTCCGAACCATCGCCCCCATCTGCGCAATAGTTCCGGCACGCGACTCAGACGCTCACCAACAGCCTCTTTTTTGTGTCTTATTGCAGTGGTTCAAGCATGGGATAATGCCCAACAAAGTGTGGATTATCAGAAATTAACGCACTTTGCGAAAACAACCGTTTGCGTTTGAAGGTTCCACGCCGTAGATTAATTTCTGATAATCCACACTTCGCAGGGCATTATCACGTTTCTACCATGGTCTCTTACAAAAGAAACTATGAATCCACTGATGATGATTTTAAACATCTACTTTCTTTTCAAGGTTAAATAGAATGCATTGTGGTCTATATTCACCAATCAAGAGAGTATAGATGCACACTGGTTTTTCGCAAAGACTTCTTGCTTTCCAAGGCACTGGTCTTGAAATTGTGGATTTGGGGACTTCAACAAAATGGCAATACCCTATAAAGTGCACTAAACGGGAAGTAGTGAGTGAGTTGGGACACAACAATGACTGCCAAGAATAGCTGCCATTTCCTTCAACACAATCTGTTTGACGACAGCGAGACCTGAAGTTTAACTCGTTCTGACCAAAGATAAACACCATTCCAAGCTGATCTTTGATTACATAACTTAGAGACAATATTTATGTGTTTATCCCTCGTTTAGTTTATAAATCAAACCATTAACAGTCTTTTAATTAATCCAACTTTCTAGAACAATTGGCTGCTACAGCTGCACCAAGAAAACAGTCGTTTCTATGGTAACGGTTGGATTTATCAGAGGTTTATGGGGTCTGGGGAGTGTTGTTTTTTTGTTTGTTTTTTTACCCCTTCGTTTTTTATATGAATTACCGTCACCAATATGGAGGGGTAAACATCACAGCTCGAGCTTGTTTTAAGGTCGATATTCCACGTAGGAATTGGACATGGATTCACCCGCATGCTGGACATTATATCATCGGCTCCGAAATCATCCCAACAGAAGATCTGCGAAGCTCCCAGATGCCCCTGCCATCCAGACAACTGCTCATATGTACAAGCCCAAAAAATACCTGAGCTTTAATGCTCTTTTTCTTTTCCCTTTAGTGCCTGAAGCAGTATGTGGAGCTCCTCATTAAAGAAGGCCTTGAAACTGCAATTAGCTGTCCGGACTCTGCCTGTCCCAAAAGAGGACACTTGCAAGAAAACGAGGTAAAGCTAAAGGATGGTTGATGATCATCACGTTGAGTTGTAGTGGCGTTCCCTGCTTTTAATGTCAAGAGCAGAATTTTAGCTTTAATTTTTTTATTCTCTCACATACTAAGATTGCTCAATAAGAGCAGCAGCAGCTTCCATAAATAACTCTTCATCGTCACAGCGTCTTGGCTCATGCTAATGTTTTCACAGAGCCGTGCAAACGCAGCATTATCACCTAACTTTGGCAAACATAGACAGTGAAGCTCATTTCTTGTGTGCTTTGAATTTTTATTTCACACTATATATAGTATAAATTTTGAAACGTATGACTGAGGTTAATAATTCCTGTCGCATGTGGGGCTGTAGCTTAAAAAAAAGCAACTGAAAGGTCAAGAAAATCACTTTTTCTCTGTCATTTTCACTTTTATGCCCCAAAGAAATGAAGAAATGTTATTTCATGAGGATTTTAAGGCTAATCTGACTCTAATACACCTCTTACACCAGGAATTTCTTTTTTTATTTAACCTTTATTTTACTAAGAAGTCCCATTGAGATGAGATCTCTTTTTCAAGGCAGACATCAAATTAAATGTTTGTTTAAATCGATTGCTTGATAGTCTTCAGTTTAAGGAGTCGCTGGATTCTCAGGTACACCGGACAGGTCGTATGTGTGCTCAGAAACACAGACACGATGTGATTAATTTCAATAAGAGTAGCGCTGGGCGATACGGAAAATCACCATCTAAACTATTTTATTTCACAGTAACGATTTATATCACGATCTACCACTATAAGGTATATTTTCAGTTTATTCTCTTAAAAAAATGACAAAAAATTCATTGCTTGTTTTTCTTTGACTTTATTATTAAGGGACATTTAACTGAATAGTTACAGATGAGAAAAATACATTTTAGTCCTGAAAAATATATCAAATGAGAACAGCTGTGGCTGACTTACACAGTAGCCTTAAAATTTGTTAAAAATGTGTGTGTAGCTCTTTGAACAACCACAGATCCTTCAAGAGGAGCCTTGTTTACAATGTTGAATTAATCAGATGTGTACTGGTGGGAGTTTTCTGTTTCTGACTTCCAGTTCTCCTTCCTCTCTGTAGATCGAGTGCATGGTGGCCACAGACATGATGCAGAGGTACAAGAAGCTCCAGTTTGAAAGGGGTGAGTGGAGGCAAAAGCTGCTAGCTGCGTCACCGGTAGCTCCGGAGTTGTCAAGTGGGTGGCCTCGGATGCCTCATACACGTGGGCCCGTTTGTCCTGAGGAGACACTATTTTTTTATTTACTGACTCACAGAAAGGACGAGGACCTTTTGTCTGGTAGGGGATAGCGTCACCGCTGCAGGTTTTGTCCGCCGTCGACTGCTTTTCGTTTTATGAAGGATCAATGGAAAGAGGCGACACTGAATTAGGGCAGACACAAACGATTATTTTAATAGTCGACTAATCACTGATTATTGTTTCAGTCAACTAATCAGGTTGTAAAACACACATCTCAACATTAGCTTTAAACTTGAAGTGTTTAAGCTATATGCTAACTTAAAAATAGACAATTTGGACAATAGTTTATTAAACCTTTATTGAATCATACAGCTTCTTTCCTTGATTTATTTCTTGCATTAATACAACTATTAAATTACTCATTAATTATTTCAACAGTCGACATAATGGTGACTAATCGACTATTAAATTAGTCGTCATCTATTTTAATAGTCGACAATTAATAATTGACTATTAAATTAGTTGTTAACTATTTTGTCAACTATATTAATAATCGCCATAATCATAAATAGTCGACTATTAAATTAGTCCTCAACTATTTTAGTCGTGAGTTATTGACTAATCGTGGTTGTCCTACACAGAAACAACCTTAATTCTATCCCTGTTTTACCTCCAAAAAAAACACAACAGTTGAAGATAGATGCTCGCATTGCAAACTCAGTGGTTAGTTTTTAACTTGGACGTCCTCACTGTGATCTCGGCTCCCTAAAATCTGAATAAAAAGCCTCACGAGCTCCAGGCAGGAGGACAGTTGAACGCACAGATGGAGCTTTTTGTTTTTATTTTTTTTCATGCTAACCCTCTTTCCTGCAGATCCTCTACCCACACAAAAGACTCGTCTTAAGGGCACAAATCCAATCCAAACACAAGCAGCACACATGCAGATTCAGCGTTTAATCCTGCAGATTCTGTGTCAGGTTAATTTTCTGAGCAGGAAGCAGCTTTTTAGAGATTTTAGGAAACTGATCTTTTGGAAATGTTGTCAATCAGCTAAAACCTTCACAGATACGTTTGTTTCCTGAAAACTTATATGAGTACTTTTATCGAGTATCAATGCAATAATGAAAATACTCGTTTTTTGTGGTCTTCTTACAAATTATTTTCAATCTTTATTTATAAAGAAACAAACGTACAGTATAAGCCATTTCTTTAAAAGACAGCATCATATGTGCTAAACTGAAATTACAACATTTGTATTTAGTTTTGAATGAAATTGATCCAAACTAAATCCAAACTTTTCTTTGTTCTTCTGTTCCACCAGAGGTTCTTCTGGACCCGTGCCGGACATGGTGCCCGTCTTCCTCCTGTCAAGCCGTCTGCCAGCTGAAGGAGGTGGACTCTCCCGCCCTGCCACAGTTGGTCAGATGTTCCGTCTGCACGCTGGAGTTCTGCTCGGCGTGTAAGGCCAACTGGCACCCGGGCCAGGCCTGCCAGGAGAGCAACCTGCCCATAACTTCCTTCCTGCCGGGAGAAAACAGGTTTGGCTTCTTTGGGTTCACTTGAATTCATTCAAAGTAACAAAACCGATCGAAGGAGTTGATCACGGAGTTAAGCAGAACTCTAAACCCGTTTGTCTTTCCGGGGCAGATGAGGTCCCGTCAGCGTTTGTAGCTGACCTGCTTCTCTGCCATATCCTCTTACTGTGGAAATGACATTAGCCCCACACGGGGTCACGCAGGGAGGCGTCAATGAGAGGAGGAGCCAGCACTTACAAACACAAAGTTTGCTGTGTTCAACAGAAACAAAATTTAAGAAGTAAAACGTATGAGTGGGTCACCATAAAAGAAAAAAATCATGTCTGGAAAAAAAGATTTATTTGAAAGAAAAAGTAAAAAGTTTGAGAAAAAAATTCTGAAAAGGAAGTCCAAATTTTACCAAATTGTGAGAAAAGCTCAGTATTTTACAAGATTAAAATAGTAAAATCAGAAAAAGATTTTTAAATATTACAATAATAAATATGTATAATTCTGAAATCTTAAATTATATGGTTAATGTTTGACTGTGTTTTGAAGATTTTAAAAGCCTAAATTTAATACTTTATTTTCAAAAAAGCACGACTAAAATTCATGTTTGAAACCGTTTAAAAATTGAAAATCAATTATTTTTCTTTTAGAGATGAAGCATAAAGTATCAGAAAGTATTGAGACGTTGCAGCCGCACTGTTTGTCTGACTCCTGTACGTGACCTTTGCCCTCCAGCTCCTTCTACAAGACGGAGGAGGACGACGCGCCCATCAAGCGCTGCCCCAAGTGCAAAGTGTACATCGAGAGGGACGAGGGCTGCGCTCAGATGATGTGCAAGAACTGCAAACACGCCTTCTGCTGGTACTGTCTGGAGTCCCTGGATGTGAGTGCAACCCTCTTCCCTTCATCATTAAGAGTTTCAAAATATTCTTGGAAATCTTTCGTCGCTCCTTAGTGGAACGTCTGACTCAACCTTGAGCTTTATGAGAACAGGAAAGCTGATTTATGGCGCCATTTTTCTGCCAAAGTCTGGTGAGAACTGACAGCTGAGGCTGGATAAGAGTGACTTATGAGCGGCGCCGTGTTATGTAACCAGACCGCACAGGTCTTATTTTGAAAAAGAGCAATTTAGTGGGAACAACCACCCACCGCTCGCTCTCTGCTCCCGCTAAAGCTTTGATGTGTTCGCTCGCCGCAGGACGACTTCCTGCTCATCCACTACGACAAAGGACCCTGCAGGAACAAGCTGGGACACTCCAGGGCGTCCGTTATCTGGCACAGAACGCAGGTGAGAGCGTCCCGCCGCACGTGAGAACTCCTCCTCCTCCTTTTGCTGACCACGTGAACCCCCCCGCCTCCCCGATACTCGCCGTTTGTGGTTGGTTTGTTTCAGAGCAGCATCTGCTCGCCGTCCTGCTTTTCCCAACTCTGCCTGTTCTTCATGAAGTTTACATAACGGCCAGAATCCCAAAGCTTTTGGTTTGTGAGGAAAGAAAGAAATCGACCCAGTTTTTGTTTATTTATTTATTTATTTAAAGCAGTCCTTTTGAGTCACCAAGGAGATAAACTTTAGCAACAAAATATCAAAATGCAAAAACAAACACAGACATAAGACTTAATAAACACAAGGAAGAAAATATGTACTTTTAAGTACAGATTTCTATTAAATATAACAATTTAATTAACATGTTTAATACAATAAACAAATGATAGTGTCAAATTTAACAGTTTTGATGCAATCTTTATGAAATAAAATAATTAGTTCAGAAATATCAATAATTTCAGATTAACGTGAATTTTAACGTGTTTAAGCATCTAAGCAATGAAGCTCAACGAAGATCAGGAATTTAGGGAAAAACTGCAACATAAAAGGGTAAAGAAAGGAAGAGAGGAAGGAAAGGAAAATGGAAGGCTAGAAGGAACAAAGGAAAGACGGTGAGTAAGGAAGGAAGTAAAGATGGAAGGAAGGAAAAGATGGTGAGGACAGATGGAAAGAAAGAAAAAAGTAAGTAAAGTGGACAAAAGGAAAAAAGGAAGGCATAGAACGGAGGAAAGAAAGAAGGTACCAAGATGGAAAAGAAGAAAAAGGAGAAAAAGATGGTTAAAAAAAGTAAGGGAAGACAGAAGGGAAGGAAGAAGTGACAGGAATTAAAGATGGAAAGAAGGAAGGAAAGACGGTAAAAAAGAAGGAACGAAGGAACAAGAAAAGAAATGGTAAAAGAAGGGAAAAAAGGAAGTAACAGAAGGAGAAAAGGAAGAAGTGAAAGGAATTAAAGACTGAAGGAAAGACGGAAAGAAATAAGACGGCAGAAAAGAAGGAATGAGGAAAAGACGGTTAAAAAAAGGAAGGAGAAGTGAAAGGAATTAAAGATGGAAACAAGAAAGGAAAAACATTAAGAAAGAAGGCAGCAAGATGGAAGGAACATGGAAAAGATGGTAAAAAGGAAGGAGAAAAGGAAGAAGTAAGAACGAATTAGACTGAAAGAAAGATGGAAAGAGGAAAGGAAAGACAGAAGGCAGCAGGAAAGAAGACGGGAGGAAATGAGGAACGAGGGACAGATGGTTAAAAAGTAAGGGAAGAAGTAAAGAAAGAAGAAAAGTCTATTGAAAACAAGGAAAAAAGGAAGGAAAGACTTCATAGAAGGAAGAAAGTAAAGATGGAAGAAAAGGAAAGACTGTGGGAAAGAGTTTGAGTTTCCCTCAACTCAAGGTAAAGAGATGGAATGATGAAAAGACGGAAGGAATGGAGAAGAGGAGGAAGATGGTATAGAAGGAAGAAAAGGTGTCAATAAAGGAAAGTAAGGAAGGACGGAAGATAAAAAGGAAGGAAAAGAGGCATGGAAAGGACCTGAAGGAATGAAAGAAAGAAACGAGGGAGAAAGAAGGAGGGAAGAGAAGAAGGAACACCCATCCCTTTCTCCAGACCATCTCTGACGGTGTTCCGGTGGAATACCACGGCATTCCCAGGACAGGAGCTGTAACTCCTCCTTCATGTCTGGGTTTGGTTGGACAGGAAGTCCATCTGTTTGTCCCCACACATTCTCCCCGCCTCATACGCCCCCACGCTTTAAAAAAAACTTTATTTCTTCATTCAGAGAACAGCCTTCATCTGTTTTTCCCGTCAAACATTAGAGTTTCATCGACGAGGCGTTCATGAAAGCCGGAGCGCCGTTCATTTTAGCCCGTGTCCGGCGTCAGCAAACACGCTGGCATCTTCACAGGGAAACGCTGAGTCATACGACTGCAGTTCAGCTGGTGGAGGCGGGATAATTCCTGTCTTTTGTGTTCTTTCTTTCCCACGTTTCTTTTTTCCTACAGTTTTACATCTAAAATAGCCTCCTTTTCCCTTCGGCGTGGACAAACCACTTCCTGGCGCTTTTTCCTCCTCAGTTTAGCTTATTTGCTTAAAGCAGGAAAGACGTTGCATTTCAAAAACCTCCCCTCCTGTCCTTACAAATGGAGGAAACAGCAAAAAAAAAAAACCCCTGTTACATATGACTGCTGTTTATCACATCCATATGGCTGAAGGGGGATGTGCTGGTCTCTGACGCCACCATGTGGCGAAACAAGGGAACAGCACCTTCAATCAAAAAAGCAACCAAAACATTTTTTACACTTAAATAAAAGAAAATAAATTGTTTGTTTTTTTTTGTTGCAAAAATATATTTATATAGATAAAAAAATAATTTATCTTTTGTGGTTTGCATTGAATCTTTTGTGTATTTTTTCTTTATACTGTACAAAATATGCAAATATTGTATTGTTTCGTTAAAATATTTTAATAAAATCTTTGTTAAAGAATCCTAAATTTATTTTAAAAAATTAGAGGGGAAAATATAAGGAAAAAACGCAAATTCAATACTTTTAAAAATATAATTATGGTGCCCTGACCTCTAGTGGTAGACATGTAATATTGCAACTTCATATTTTCATTTTTTCTTTTATGATAATTAATTATTACAAATACATTATTTATTTAGCTATACATTGTGTTCATTTGTTATTTTTGATTTATTTAAAGCAACAAACAAAGAAAGCAATACACAGTCAAGAACAGAAATATAATTAATTAATAATTTACACACAAATATGCAGAAACACAAGAACAGTTCAAGCTGTATGAGGTTAGTGTTCTTTAGCTGAGCGGAGCCTTTCAGTCTTTAAGTTTAATATTTGTTAAGTGTTGGGCTGAACAATAAAGTTTTTTTGTATGAGATGTTTACATTTTTAGTGAAACCCAAAACTTTTGGACCACCCCAACCCAAACGTCGTCTCTTTGCGCCTGGCAGGTTGTGGGCATCTTCGCCGGTTTCGGCCTGCTCCTGCTCGTCGCCTCACCGTTCCTCCTCCTGGCCACGCCCATCGTCCTCTGCTGCAAGTGCAAGTGCAGCAAAGGCGACGACGACCCGCTCCCGACCTAAGCCGCGGAGTCAAACTCCACTGGTTTCTAGCCGCGTCATGGATGGGCCATCGTCATCATCTTCTTCTGTCCGGTTCTTTTCTGTTCCCATCCTCCTCCTGCTTCAAGTGACCTCCACATTTTTAGGCCACGCCCACAGCTTTGGGATCCATTTACTCTGCATGAGGAGGACATGAGAGACGATCCAGATGTAAAGAGAGCGGCAGGAGCGGTAAGGAGGCTGATGAAACCGGACTCCTAGCTGCGTCACGAGACGCTTTTTGGGGGGAAAAACAAAAAACTTTTTGAAATGCTCCCCGGGAGCTTCTGGGAAAAGAGGGAGGAGCTTCTATCGCCATGATTATTCGCCGTAAACAACAAAGCTTTTCCACCAACACTAAACTCTGTAGCTGTACAGGTTCAGCGGTAGCAGGAGAGAGTCGCATGTTCGGTGTGAACTCCACACAAACACACACACAGAAACACACACAGCATGGTGTGTTAGTCGGGCCTTCAGCTGAGGGGGCGGGACGGCTTCAATGTACAGCACGCCCTCTTGATGATGTCAATGTTTTATAATCCCGCGCTTTAAATAGACCCGTGCTCTGAGTGTTGTCACTTGTTTCTCCGCTGATGAACGGGGGAGCCACTTAAAAAAACCCGTTTTTATTTCTGTTTATGCAAAAAGTTTTGTTTATCTTTGCTCCACTTAACCACATTATTCAGTTCTTGAGTGGCACTTAAAAAAAGCATCAACTCATAAAGGGATTTTGGGGAATCCTGTTTAAAAGCTGAAAGAAAAATAAAATTTCAAATAAAGTTCAGCCAATCAAACAGCCTTAAATGCAGAAAAGCCCAAACAGTCTCACACTAATAAACCCAGGGAGACCGTGGTTAAAAGTATCCTCAGTGTTATGATGTCACTGTTTAAAACGCCATAAAGGTTATAAAAGCTAAACAAAATATTGTTTCTTTTTTCTGATGAATTTGATTTTTTTTTTCCCAAGATCTGATTAACATCAGCAAATATCACACTAAACTCCAAACCCCTTATCATGATCACACCTCCTAATTTTTTAGGCCACTCCCCCTTTGATTGAAAACTTGCATTAAATGGTCACAGCTGTTTTGTTTGTAAGCAAAACTTTCTTTTTTTTTTGCTGTAAAGACGTCCAAAAAAAAGTCAACATTAATGAATGTTCCGTGTTTGGGTATCGAAAACTGTTCTGTGAAACTTTATCTATGCAAGTTTGTACATCAACGTTTCTATAGTGATCTGGAGCTGCAGAATGTCTATATTAGCTTTATTTTGAAGGGAAATTCCAGCCCTGTTTTCCTCTTTTATTTGACATGTTTTGGTTCAATCAGACAAAAAAAAAGTGAAATGTTTAAATGCAAAAATTGAAATCACAAAATGGACACAGCCATTCAAAACTGGTTAAAACAGAAAAAAAATCCGAAAAAGCTTTTATTTTTAGGCTTTCATTTTGAAAACTCACTAAATCCCAGCGGGAAAAAATGCCACTTTGTTGCATTGACAGTGAATTAAATTCATCCTGATTGCAGCTCTGTGATACTGGAACACAGTCAGTGCAGTAACTCCACTCTGCCACTAGGGGCTCTCTAACTTTAGCTTTCACTGAAAAAACAAAGAAGAAATTCACCTTTTGAAATTAGTTTTTTGTTCCTAAGTGTCAGTAAAAATGTAAAAGTTGGACAACATTCTGCTTCAAACGATCTTTCTTCACACAAACCTCTTTATACTTTCATTGCTGCGAGGTTTTTAACGCAAACTTTTTTTCCTTTTTTCTTAAAGTTATTTGGATAAACGGTGGAAACAGAATTCCACCTTTTCATTTTTTTTTAAATAAAGCCATTATATTTCTTCATTTCAAGGTTTGATTTTTTTTTGGGTTTCCATGTAGCATTGTTCACGTGTCAAAAATTGCCAAAATGGCCGCTCGGGTAGCTAGCACGAGAGTTATTTTGCACCTCCGGGCTTTACAGGCTCCATGTACCTTGTGCTGCTTTCACTGACCTAAGTACAAGAAGCATGATGGGTAAATATGAAGCTCCTACGTTTGTCCCTTAGCTTCTTC
>NC_050533.1:11997199-12012540 GCF_002922805.2 Oryzias melastigma
GGAAGATCTGTGTTGTAAATCTTCTACATTAGTGGAAAAAAATTATCACAAAATTAAAAAAAGTGAAACCAAAAATTGTGGAATGCATAATTTAAAGGATTTTAAAAAATCTTTTTGTGTTTACATATTTAAGAAGCTTCTATAATGTACTTTTAGAGGAGATCTTTTGGTCGCTCTCCTCCTTTTGTGTTCACTTCCTGCCAGATGCTGGTACACCCCCCCCCCAAAAAAAATGAAAGTGCAAACGCCGGGCGATGCATCATCCCTCGCCAGCTGCTCCCGGCTTGAACGTCGCTCCGCCAATCGCCAGGCAGGACCACAGGAAGTGGCCATCTGCGGGCGCCATGGAGACGAGGGGGGGTGTGATGCTGAAGCTGATGTGTTATCTGGATGGAGGGGAGACGGACGGATGTACAGATCGCCCGCAAGACAAAAGAACCTCAGCGTGGAGCGCGGCCTTTTCCACCTGCGCAGAAGTCCGCTGGCGGAGCACGTGCGCTGGCTGCTCGCCCATCGGCGCTCCGCTTTGGCTTCACCTCCCTACGCCCCGCTGCCAAGTCGCTCCTCCTGCTCCTCATTAGCATCTTCTCTGCTGCTCTGTACTTAAACCCCCAACTTCTATCAGCTGAGACGACAGTTTGTCGCTCATCTTTCTTTTAAGACTCTTTTTGGGGGTTAAAAAAAATAAAAGCTAATTCTTACGTCCTTATTTAATCTTTCATCCGTGAGTGTAGAAACCGACTAAAATCCTCGCCGTTTGAGACAACCAGAAGAGGGAAGTAGAGTGCCGTAAGACGGCCTACAGACTTCAGACGATCAGCAAGCTTTACATTTTTTTTTCTTCACTTTTCTGTGAAAAGTTTTTAAAGACACTTTTTTTCCGAAACAAGAACAATGATGGTGACCATGTTTGTTTAGTCATACTTAAACACGACTCTGTCCAGAAGACGCTGATTGTTACGGCATCAAAAGAGTGAATCTGTTTAGGAACCATTAAACTTTTATGAGCTGATGTTCCACTAGAACTGATTTTTATTTAAGGATTTAAATTCTAGCCTTATTTAATTTCAGAGTGTTTTAAAATTATTAAGTTAAGACATAAGAAAAAGGAGTATTATTTATTTACCAAACAACAAAAAACATTTTTTGATTACAATTTTACAAAGATTTGATCATCAAAAATTAAGATATGTAATAAGACGGTCACTTTAAAACCAAAAAGTGAGGAAGTTTTAACATGTTCTGGTGTTTTTTGTATAATGAAGGACAAAAAGAAAATTCAGCTCAAAATGTTATTTTTTTAATCTAAATTATTGTGAACCAGGAGCAGACAAAAAGCCTGAAAGAGAGCGTATTTATGACATAGAAAATCCACTGGGTGGGGCATACGCTCCTTGCTCCGCCCCATTCCGATGCATCCACATGTAGACGACAAGATCCATGAACGTCTTTGGTTTCCTCGTCTGAGCTGAAATCTCGCTCAAAACTATGGCTGGATTTTTGTTGCACCGGTAATGTTGGGTTGGTGGTGTGAGGGGCTGTAAGCTAGCAGGAGAGCACGTAAACAGGTTGGTGACGGGGAGTTAGGTGGCCGTACTCTGCTCCAAGAAATATACCCTAAAAAACACATTAATTTATTCCTATTTTTTCATTTTTTTTGGATAAGTACAGCATAATCATAATACAAGCACTGCTGGGGATGATTTGAGTGGATCATTGATATATATTTTAAATAATGCACATCACATTTTTACTCTACCAACATTAAAACACGTAGACTTGATTTGTACCTCATTTTAAAGTTCAAAATGATGCAAAATTGACAGATATTGGATTTTGAGTTTATAAACTCATCTTTTATTTTGAGTTGACAAAGTAGAGAGTTGACAACATTTAGGAAAAAAAGGGTTCAACAATCATCTTGGATCTCTATTGTTAGAAAACTTTAAATTTTTATCTTGGTTTTGTACTTTGAAGTACGAATGTTCAGCCCTCCTACAGATTCTATAACGGCAGCAACTGCTGCTGTACTGTACAGACTTGTAGCCTTCATGCTTGGCTGCAGTCCACATGCGGGAAAACACAACGTGGGCTTTTATTGACAGTTTGTTTTGGAATGGTTTTGTCTTTTTGTCTTCAGAGTCCAAAATAATCCATCTTTTGGAACCTGCTCAAAGATGCCTGGTGGTAAGAGTGAGAGCGAGTATTCGCAGAGAAAGAGGTTCGATGTCCTGCAATCAATAGAGTGCGTACTTTTACATCAGAAGTTTTAGATGAACTCTAGAAAATGATCATTCATTTATTTTAGTGTATTACTTTCATAAAAGCTCTATTTTAAAGGTGCTGACACAGCAACATCATTTTTAAGCATTTTAGTCCGTCAAAGTGCTCTTTGTTTGACTAGTGTCATTTTGGGTGTGGTTGGGCACATTACCTGTAAACTCACTCAAATATGCTAGTATAAGTCATGATATGAACAAATATACAAACCTCATTTTGTGTAAATTTGTGAAACGGATCACAAAGATAAGTATACTGTTTATTTTTACCTTTTATGAGAGTTTTTTCTTCTTATCCCCCACCAAAGTTGCACACTAACTAGCTTGGCTAAGTCCCAGCTGGGATTTGAACCAGGAACAAATGCTCAGGTGAGACTGGTGACCACTACACCACTGTACAGTCCCAGCTGATGGAGTCACTTTTTACTATGTAGAATAATATCTGCCTCTACATAACGTTAGCTTACACATTTGCTTTTGTGTTAGCTCAGTTTGCACTTTTTGTTAGCTTACAAGTTATCTTACGTGTTAGCTTGCGTGTTATCTACTATGGACCTTTTCATGTGTTTCGTTTCTACATGTTTGCTTTAATGTCATCTCACAAGTTAACTTGTTTGGGGCTTGTAAGTTAGTCTTCGTGTTAACTTACATGTTAGCTTACACGTTGTGTCACTATGTGCCTTTTTCTGTGTTTCTACGTGTTTGCTTAAAAGTTAGATTGCAAGTTAGCATATGCGTTAGCTGACATGTTATATACCATGTTCTTTTTTATGTGTTTCAACTCGTTAGCTTACTAGTTAGCTTTCATGTTGTCTTAAAAGTTAACTTGCGTTTTAGCTTACGTGCTACCCCACTTTGTGCCTTTTTCTGTTTCTATGTGTTAGCTCACTTGCTAGCTTAAATGTTATCTACTTTGTGCTGTTCTATGTTTCTACATGTTAGCTTAAAAGTAAGATTACAGGTTAGTGTACGTGTTATCTACTATGTTCTTTTTGGTGTGCTTCTAAAGGTTAGCTTATAAGTTAGTTTTCACGTTGTCTTACAAGTTAACTTGCATGTTAGCTTGCAAGTTATATACTAATTACCCTACTATATGCCTTTTTCTGTGTTTCTACATGTTAGCTTACAGGTTGGTGCAAGTGTTAGCATACAAGTTAATTTAATTTAACAAAAAAAACACATAATTAGCCAATCTGTAAGCTAACATGTCAGTTAACCTGTAAGCTAACACGTATGGATATTAGCTTAAGTTTGCTCATGTTTTAGTTAACATGTTAGTGTCACTGACTGTAAAAGAGAACGAGACTGAGCGAAGGTGATGTCACCCATAGAAAATGCCAGTCGCCATTTTTCCGCGATCCAGACGCCAACATTTTCAGCCAGAGGACGACAGTGGGCAGTGATTGGTCCGAGTTGGTCCAAGTCAACGTTTCTATAACAACTATTTTCGCCGATCATGAGGGAACCTTTTTGGAAGTCCACACCCCTTCCACTGAAAGCAGCTCGGGAGAATCTGTCAACCCAATGTCTGAGGTAGGTCAGCAGGCACCACATACTTTTATTGAGGGATCTGATTGGTCAGTTTATAATTTACAATCAGTAAAACATATTTTAAAAATAGCATCAGCAAAAACATGTTAATAAAAAGGCACCAGAGCACGAACGGTTATTCTGGTAAATAGAATGACTGAATAATAGCTCTTTATTTCTCTCTAAAAGTCTATGGTACTTCCTGTTTGGAATGTGAGAAGGGAGGGATTCCTCAGTCCACTTCGCTTATACAGTCAGTGGTTTACATGCCAGCCAACTCTTTACTACAAGTTAGCTCACATGTTAGCTTAGGCTAGAGGGAAACTAGGGTTAACATCCTGGTGTCATACGAAGCTCCGGCCTAGTCTGAGTGTTCCTTGACTTTTGCTCTTACAGCTTATTTTCCAAATTGTCAAATATCTCAAAACAGTGATGCTTGCATTTAAAAAATACTGCAATCTGAAGTGCTATTGACTGAACTTTTTGTTTGTTTCACAGGCAGGAAAGTTCAACAGTTATTTTTATTTTCCTTTACGTTTTTTTTTAGTCGTGTAAATGTGGATCTGATTCTCCATGATCCTGCACAGAAACACTTGCACTGCAGTGTTTCTTTCTGCTCAGGCTGCTTTCCTTTTTCTGCAAGTTTGCTGTGGGAGCAGCTAGCCTTGGGTGTTCCACCTGAGCCTCCGTACCTCTCCAGTGAACGGCCTGCTGGGAAAGAAACATGTCTGCCTGGTCCAGGTTCTGCAGAGAGCCTCGGGGAAACCTCAGCTGCTTCCCGTCAAGATGACAGACCTGAGGACGGCAAACGGGAATGTTGTAAACACTGAAGTGGATGGGATACGGTAGTAGGTAGGTCCAGGTTGATTTAGATATATTTGGAAGCAAAATGTGAGGATCTGAATCAGCTTCCAGCTCTTCTAGTCAGTCGTGTCCTTTTTCTGAGAAATTTGGAGTTGATTTGCTCTTGATAAGTGGGATTGGAATCGACTGCGATTGGAGATGACGTACCTTCCTTAGCCCCTACTGCTCCTTCTACCAGCACAGCTTCCAGCCATGCACCTGTTCCACAGCCTGCTCTACCCTCACACACACACACACACACACACACAGGGACACTTCCGTGTCTGTGCCTTCGACTCGTTCCGTTCTCGTTAAACACTGTGAGATTTGACAGGTTTCGACTGTGAACGCTTCCTGACAGATAAACAACAGCTTGACAGTAATGGCTGCTCCATTGCAGACACAAAGGTGTCCCTCATGGCTGATAACAATGCAGAAGGTAGCTTTGATTGATGGCTCGGACTCACGGTGCAAAGCTGTGTGAGGTCACTCCCAGATAAAAGAGCATTAATCTGACTAAATACTTGTTGGCTAAAATGTTCACATTTCAAGGTTTTCTGGTTTCATAGATCGTATTCAGGTGTTTTAAAAATGTTTAAATTAATAACTTACAAAAAAAAGTTAATTAATTAAATGTAATTAATCAAAAACTGAAGCCCTTTATGGAATTACAGAACAGACTACATTTTCAAAAGTTTTTTTTTAAAAAAAGCCTTAAATGAACAAAAAGAAACGCGTTTCTTAGCATGGAAACAGTAAAATGATCATAAACTTTGATGTGTAGAATAAAAGCACCCAGAAAAAGCAATGACTGGAAATTTATGTATATGCTAACTGTATCCTGTATGCTAATTCCTCCAAAAATAACTGAAAATGATAAATCAAACATTGAGCCAAAGTTGGAAAGCTAGCCAATGAAAAATGCCAAAGAAGAGGAAAGTCTTATTTAAAAATCTTGAATAAAACTTTCCAGTTTATACAAAAAATAAGAAAGTAGAAATTAGTTACATAATGGCTTTAGAAAAATGTTTGTCACAACCTGAAGTCCAAATGAGTATGATCACTGAAGTTAGCTAAATTTTTAGAGGTGATGCTAATATTTTTAAATTAGTTTTTATAGTGTACAAGATCCAAAACAAAGGTAAAACTAAAAACTATGACACAATCTAAAAGCTAAATAAGTAGTGACAAAAAATAAGAAACTAGAAATGTATTGAATAATGGCTTTAAAAAAATGCTAAAGTCCAAAAGAGGAGCATGATCATTGAAGTTAGTTAAATTCTTAGAAGTCTTGCTAATATTTCTAACATCAGTTTTACAGTGTAAAACATACACAAAATTGGCTAGCCAAAAAAGCTATAGCACAAGCTAAAAGCTAAATAAGTAGTCACAAAAATCTAGAAAAGTAGTGGTTAAATAATAGCTGCTAAAACATAATTATCACAGGCTTTTTGGGGTTAAAAATAAATGTCAGGTTCTCTAACTGCTTTTCCATTACACATGTGCAAAACTTTATCAAAATTCTAGAAATGACAAAAAAAACACAATTTCCCAGTTACACTTTTTCCTTTAAATATTAATTATGCGAATAAACATAAGCCAACTTACATGATAATTCATTCAAAAACACAGGTGTAAACAAATTTCAACTTTTGATGCGCTGTGGGACCTCGCGGGCGGTGCAGTTGTGTCCAGTTGTTGGTCACGTGACACTTTTATTTAAAAAAAAAAATGGGGGGGTCTCCTTTGTGGTTTTGGCTAGCTATTGTTTGGCTAGCCAAACAATGTTAACAAATGTGCTAGGTTAGGCCTACAAGCTGAAAGTTAAATAAGTTGCAACCAAAAAAGGAAATGGGAAGTTGCTAAGTAGCTTAACAATGCAAATACAATAAAAGCTTGACTGTAGTTTTAAGAAAACTAAACATAAATTGAGCTACAGCGAATGTTATTGAAAAATTGTTAGCTACAAAAAGAAGTGTAGAAGAGTCGCATCTCTTATTGTAGCTGAATAAAGTGCAGCTGTTGATCTTGCAGCTCAATTTTGGCACTGAATCAAGAAATGCTATAAATAAAAATGTAAAGCTACATTTTTTTTCCCACTTCCCTCTTTAGCGCCTTCTCCTTTGCCCCCTTCCTGTAAGCCAGCTTTGGGTTTTGCTGGGGCGTGCAGTCTTTCTGCCGTTCGCGCCTCTCGCGTGCCCTCTGTCAACAGAAAACTTTCAGAATTTAACAGGCCGTGAAAGGGCGGCACAGATGGCAACATCCTAGGTGGTAATTATCAACCCTCTTCCTATGAAAAGGGGGGTAAAAAAAGAGAAGAAGAATAAACAAGCGAAGGTGTTGCAGACAGGTCAACTGATGCCGCTGACACGTTGGAGCGCTCAAACCGACATGCGGGAGAGGAGGCCTTCTGGAGCCCCGGCAGCACCGTGACAGTGTCATGGGTCAACACCGACATAAGAGGATGATTTCTGGCTCCAGTGCACATCAAGGAGATCTATATTAAAACTTCCATTAGAATTTATCTTAATTTTATACTTCTCTATGTGGCACCAATGACCAGAAATTCAATCGATGATGTTTACGCTCACTTTAAACAATTTATTTTGGACGCAAACTCTTGAAATAATTAGGATGTGCGACGGCTAATTTGAGTCCTCCTTAATTTGGAGAAATTTAACGGCGAACAAGGTGAGAGGCGAGGCAATCCCTGCCTCCGTACAAGCGCCCGCCGCATGCAAAAATATGCTAATGCTGCTCGTATTAGAATCTTTGTCTGGTTGTCATTCTCACATGGGGCACATCAAAGCCATATGACCTGATTTTGCACCTGCTGTTTAATTAAATTTACAAGACAGACACAGTCTCCACTCCTGGTGATATACAAATCTGGCTTTATTACCCCGCCACTGTAATTTACAAGGCAATTTACTGCTGGGCGGTAATGGTGCCTGCCAAAGTGTTCCCCCTGAAAAGATGCGCAAACATGCACACCAACAAGTTATCCCATTTTCCCCATCCTGAAGGCGGGACAGAGAAGACTTGAATGAATGAGAGGATGAGCAGGTGGATGCTGGGACCACCATCACACCTCAGTGATCAGAGTATGGAGGTGCAGAACCGAATGGACGCTCAGACAAACTTTTAAGAGTCAAAGTCGAGTTATTCTGATTATTATAATTATTATAATTTGTTGTATTAAAACTAAACCTCTAAACTCGTAATAATACAATTACCAACAGAAACTACATTATATATAACATAAATAGCTAGTAGTCTAGTATAAAGTTACTAAAGAATCCAATGAAAATTGTGTTAACATGTTGTAGCATTTTTCTCATCATGGGTGGACATGTATAAAGAAATATAAGCTTAAAACTGTATTTCTGAGAGTCTGTTTATTTAAACCATTGTCAGAACGGGACGAAGAAAATGTGGTTTGAAAAAGTGAAAAAGTTTGTAGTTAAGACGCAGCTTCTACAGTCAGAGGACCACAAGCTCCCTGCTCCGACTAGATCCATGTATGTCTCCGTTTTCTTCGTCTGAACTGGTACTGGCTCAAACTGTACAGCTGGATAGATCCGATATTGGTCGGTTGTGTAAACAGAGAGCTCTCGGCAGCTGTGAGGGGAAGAGGGGATGGGGTTGCTTCACAGAAATGGTCCCGCCCACAATTCAAAGACACATGTCTGTAGAATTACTGTCCTTTTCTAAATGTCTAAAACAGCATAATCACAATTAAAAGACCTCTGAGAACACTTAACAAATACATCAAAATATGTTCAAATTCTGTCTTTAATGTCTTATTTATTTATTTATTTATTTTGACATTTAAAACTTTAATGTTTATTTGTCCTAATTTTACATTGCAGATTAGGTTAAGTTCAGTGATCCATGAGTGGAAAAAAGGGGTGAGAATGTGGGGCCATGGCCCCCTTGACCCACCTTTTCCCTGTGTCCCTACATGACCTTCATAAAGAATCGTCCTCTGACATAACACAAGTGTATAAAAGGGATTCATAAAACGTGAGTTGACTTTGTCTTTTCCATGCTCTGGCTGGCTGATGGATTGGACTCCTGTTATATCTAAGGATTCATGTGAACGCCCATGAGTGTGCTCTCAAATTTGCGATGGCATGTGAATCTAAGATGCCCTCGGTTGCTGTAGAGTGTGCATCACAAGCAATCCATAATAGATGATGAAATTTGGCAAGCCATCCAGCCTTATGGTCCTTTCCTCCTCCTGCAGCTGCTTGTTTTCCCAGAACTCATCTGTGCTGCTGACCAAGAGTTGTGTGCGCATGTGTATCTGAGAGAGACAGAAACTGTGTCCGTATGTCACTGTCTTTGCCCACGAGCGCTCCACGAGCGCTTTTCCATCCTTCAATATGTCAGACTTGAATATGAGAGCGGGCAACTTTTTCAGCACCCGACCAACATGAGCACATATGGTGGCGAAGCGGAGGGAGAATGTCAAAGATGAGTGGAAAGGCCAAAGAGGAGTTTCAAAGTGACAAAGCAGCACAGACCATAAATCTGAGTCACGCTGTGGTGACAAACGCAGAGCGAGAGGATGTCCACTTATCAATGTCAAACACCATTTTTAGTGTTGTTTCTTATGATGAAACCATGAAGAGATCTCTGCTTGAGCAAATCTAAACTTTATTGGTACCAGATGGTGATAAGAAGCTGTAGAGTCTTTACCCATAAGGTTCCTACAGTCGCGTTGATCCTCTGTGATCATGTTTACAACGGTTGGTACTTCCGTGTTTTGAGAAGGATGCTATTCACACATCACTACCAGGTCCGAGTCACAGTTCAAAATTGTTCCAGTTTAGAGTCAAGAAGTTCAACCGGTTAAATTTATTTCCGGCGCATGATCATTGAACGCCCATTTTGTACGTGGAGTCTGCGCCCAAACTTAAAAACCTGCACAGCGACATGTGAGTGCGTGTGAGAAGTCTGAAATTCAGGTTGATGTGCGTTTACAAAGACTTTTCATTGAAAGTGGCTGCTTAAAAACCAGTCAGTGTGAACTTAGCTCAAGAACTTTCACCTGATGGAAGTTTCTGTTTACGTTTTGGCTTCCAAGTAAGTGTTAGCCTATTATGTTCTTTTCTATGTGTTACGTGTAAGGATGTAACAATTCTTTGAGAATCTGTAAAAAAAACGATTCAAACTCATCAACATGTTCATCGATGCAGAAAATTAAAAAATCGATTTGACAGCTTTCCATGCTGGCGCACCTGTGTGTGTGTGTAGATGCTTACACTCCGGCAGTGAGCGCGTAGAGCGTGTGGTTCTACGTACGTTTTTAAGTTGGGTCACAAGCTCTACACACAAATTGGGCATGCACTTAACTGAATGTTCAACCCGGTTGAAGGTGCTTACACACCGGCCGGGTGCGGTGCGTTAGAGAACGTGCTCTACACAGGTTTATAAACCTGCACTCAGCCGGTGGTATCCACGGCCATTTTCCAAAATCTAGTTAGCAGCAATACACACTGGTTTATCGCAGAGAATTCTGGGAAATTGTTGAGCACTTGATTTTGGAATTGAAGATTCAGACAGCACTACATAATGACGAACGCACTATATAGTGAGTAGTGAAGGAATTGTGACATAACCTGGGTTTTAGTTACATGTTAGCTTACATGCTAGCTTGCACTAGCTTACATAGCATAGCATAGGTTCAAAGGAAGGTGCAGGTGCCAAGTGTACATCAAGTTTGCTGTTACAGTTCATTCTCTAAGCTGGTAAAGGACTCAAAACGCTTTAATCAGAACTGTTTGATTGTATATAACTTGTTTAATTTAAATCTATCTCACTGTAGAGAATCTGTCTTTTTGAACCACTTTGAAAGCTGATACAGTCGCCTCTGGCTATAAAAACATGTGGGTTTCTTTTTTCAAAGTTATTGACCCACACTGAGCTACGCGTCTGTCTTTGCTGCACACTTGCATCCATACAAGCAGCAATCCATAGTGCGCCGTGATTGATGGGATAGGTTGGGCTGCTAAGGTAGGATGCCTGTGTGCAAGCTGTACAGCAGCTGTTTTCTCCAAGCTTGGGGAGGGAGCAGAGACGGGGAGAGGAGGAGAGAAAAGGTCGAACAGAAAACGAAGGGAGGGCAGGAGGAGAAAGAGAGGAGGGGAATGCGAGTCTACCTTCCTCATGTCCTTCAGGCAAACCAGGTGTCTGCAGCTCCACGCTGAGCCGCACCAGAGAAGCTGGCACGGCTGCTTTCAAACAGGTCCTCCTCATCGCTCTCCTTCTCCTCAAGGATGGCCGCAATTAACACGCGCTCAGAGTGCGCGGCGTAGAGAAAACACGCCGAAAATGACAACGCCCCAAGCCACAGCACATGGAGCGGGAACAGACAGAGGGAGGAAGAAGGAGAGGGAAACAAAAACGGAGAGAGCCAGAGAAGTACACCAGAGAGGCGGTTTTATAAAGGTGCAGGTGCAGAATTTGAGTGACTGCCAGGCTGCACTCTCCTTTTGGTTCCGTATTAACGTTGTCAGCTTTTTGCCTCCCCTCTCCTCATCTGTGCCGCTCGGTTCCTCGCCGTGTTCTGCTGTTTGCTCATTTCTGAGCGCTCCCCTCTCACCCAGGGTGTATCCGAGACACAGATGTACGGGAAAGTTTGGCAGAAACTCGCAGGCTTGGAGCAACACTGAGTTTTTTTTTTTTTTTTTTTTAAGAATATTTTTAAAAAGTTTCAAAAGTTTAAAATGATCTTGTTTATTCGTGTGCTAGGGGTGGGTGGGGTCTAGGGTTTGTAGTGGCATTGGCTCTGATGGTTCAGCAGGTGGATGGGGGTTTGGAACACTATTTTGGAACAAGTATCGACTGTACTGGTGCTGCTGGGCAAGGCACTTACCCTTCTGTTCCCTTCAACTTTAAGAAACCTGAAAGTTTACTTTGAGAATTCATAGTTTTATAAAAGAAAATGACACAATTCTTCACCTTAAATCACCATATTGTGAATATATCCTCTGTTGGTGGGTGGTGTGCTCCTGCCTTAAGTGGAGGAGTTTAAATTTCTTGTTCATGAGTGAGGGAAGATCCGAGTGTGAGATTGACAGATGGATTGGAGTGGCGTCCGCCGTTATGTGGTCGCTGTACCAGCTCGTTGAGGTAAAGAGAGAGCTGAGCCAGATAATAAAGCTCTCAATTTATCGGTCGATCTTTGTTCCAGTACTCACCTGTCATGAGCTCTGGGTCGTGACCAAAAGACCGAGGTCCCGGATACAAGCAGCTGAAATGAGCTTCCTCTGAAAGGTGGCTCGGGGTTCCTTTACAGAGAGGGTGAGAAGCTCATGTCAAAAATTGACATTTTGGGTGTCCCTGACTCGTCGTTTTTTTGACGTCCTGTCTGTTCCCATTGAATCATGGGTCCCTTACCTCTGGCCCACGAACTGGAACCAGTCCAGTACGACCCTAACGCGGTACCGTGTGGTACCATTGAGGTGCGATACCGTGTCCGGGTTAGGGCACTGGTACAATTTGTGTACCGGTACCGCGTCCTGAGGGTTGCAGACCCTTGATTTTATGAACAGGTAGCACGTCAACAAGCCACAAGTTGGGGACACCTAGAAGCCAAAAAGTGGCGCAGAGGGGTCCTTAACCAAACGTCAATATGTGACAACTAAGGGATGAGATGTGTTGACCAATCAGGGACTCGCTTTGGTCCGTGACGTGTTGATGAGGCGATTAGAAGGTGGAGTCCAAAACCAACACGGAGGACAATTTGACAGTTCTCCTCCTGATTTTCTAAACATTTTTCATTTTTTCAATTGAGACAACAACAAAAAGATGCTAAATCTCCAATTTTTGAACTTTTGAACCGCCGCCCAAAACACACTTATGCTGAACCGATGCGCTGCACGCTTAAGGGATTTCAATGACGTCTGGGGTTTTATCATTTTTAGTATTTGCGTGTGAAAGGGGCAAGAGGGGCCATAACTTTCAAAGTAAAGGGCAAATTATGAGACTAATATAGAATTTGTCTTAGTTTCGTTATTGAAAAAGATTAATAAATCATCATTACAAGCTTCTTTAAGTTTAGCAAAAATAACAAAAGCAACATTTTAAAATAAAAACAATGAAAATCAAACAGAAACATGTATTTTTTATTTATTTATTATTTTAAATGTTCTCCCACCCTGCTGATCTCATTCAAGACTTTTCTAAAGTGTTCTTACCCCACCATAAAAAGTTTTCGAGCTCCCCCCCTGGCAAAAACTACGTGTTTGCCAATGAAATCCTTTTGTTTATTCTTGAATTAAACACTTATAACATAAAATCCTCATTCTAAGTTTCCTATAATCATTACAGGTAAGTGTTGAACAAAAACTAGCAGGACCCGCCCACTCTCTCCACACACAAACCATCACAAGAACAAACCTGCCGGTGATCAGAAATCAAATTCTCCTCCTGATCACATGACATTTCAAAAACAAATGCCGCCACGTTCCATGTTCATAACTCCAAATGAAGACAACAAAAGTGGGCAAAAGATAGTTGGAGAGGGGGTTGAGAAACACTACTGGGGGGGGTGACACAATCCTCATTCTTCTTCTACTAAAGAAAAACCCACAGGCTGCAGGAGGCATGCTGAGGAGAAGCAGCGTGGTGCGAGTCTCCTACAGCAGCGCAGCATCAGCCCTGATGTAAAATTCACCATCTGGGCTGCAACAACCTGCAGCGCCGCAGCGACAACCTCTGCTCCCTGCACTGCTGCTAAAATCTTCCAAAGTTCTTTTGGTAACTTCATAATCACCAAGTGTTGGTAACAAATGAACTGGGATGGTCTGGTTTAAAATTCCAGAAGGAGAAATGAGACGTAGCTTTTAAAAAAGGAGCTACGGTGGCTTTAAGATACAAAAATACCAATTATAAAGACAGATTTATGTAGCGCTTTTCTACATCCATTGACCCTTTAGCAGTGAAGATATCACCAGTGCTACCTAAGAAACACATGATCTACTGTAACTCTTTGGCCGAATCTGCTGATTTTGACGTGTAGAAAAACGATTTTGGAAATCAGCTTTGCGTCATAGCATAAAGTGTTCCGTAACGGCGCAAAGCTGGAATTATGCCAATTGCATCAACGGTTCAAGAGTTGGGGTAGTAGAGAAAAATAAGGCCCAATCCAAATTCTTCCTTTCTCCCTACCTCTTCATTTAGCCCTCCAGGAGGGTCGTAAAAATGGTGTCTAACATTTCGGACGTTACTTCTAGCGCTTGAATATACATAACAACAATGGTTTAATAACTTTTAAAAGGTCATGGTACAACAAAAAGTCATTGCTTACGTTTAAATGTAAACTTCTGTTCTTCAGAGCGCACCCACGTAAAGAAAAGAGCTTCTCACTGCAATGGTGGACTTTGGACCCCTCCATTTGGAGGGTGAAATTTAAAATGTATTAGTGAAATAATGAGATTGCTACATGGATTCTCAAAAGCAGAAGTTCTAACAAAAATGTTCTGATCATTAACATTGTAAACATTGTTCTGCTTCTCCTGGAGGGTGTTTCAGTTTGGCCCACTAGGTGGCGATCGCGCTATAGCATTACACCTTAATCCAGAAGAAGAAGACAGAATGAGGAAAAAACAATATTTTAGACCACAAATTGTTTCTTTAAAAATATATTCTTAAAAGAGTTTGTTAAATTAATGTCTGTGAGTTTATAAAGATGTTCATTTAATCATCAATGTATGTTTAGGTCGACAGCCGTCTTATGGAAAATTCCATTAAACGTTAGTATCAAGCTAGTGGACTTTAGCTTCATGTGCTAAATTGATTTATATATTTTATGAATCGATTATTGATCTATTGAGCTTAAATCGATTCAAATTAATTAATTTAAATTTTTTTAACCCAGCCCTATCAAGAACACTACAATACATGGGCATGCAAGGTGGAAAACAAACCTGGGAGCTTCTGAAAGGAGGTTGACCGTTCCTCCGCACCACAGCTCAAGTCCACACAGTTTGGTTCATACCAGAATCCCTTTTGTGTCAATTTACGTTGACCAAAAAGTTGAACTCTGGGTTGTTTTTGGTAAACAGCGTTTACTTATGTAGTGCATTTGTACCTTCCTTGAAGGCCAAAGCGCTTTACAGTGCCCACACACTTTCACACACCGATCACTGGCGCCAACCTATAACCACCAGGAGCAATGTGGGGTTAGTGTCTTGCCCAAAGACACTTTTTCACAAGGCGGGAGACGAACCTCCAATCTCCTGATCAGAGGTCGACCTCTCTTCCCCTGCACCACAGGCGCCCATGTTTTTGTCCCTTCTTCTACAAGGTGTTCTTTTTATGCAACAGCTGTCGTAACTGCACTTGTTGGGTCCACTCCTAAAGGTGCAGTGTGAAACGAAATGGTTGACCAAGCTGACTACTTTTGATGTGCAATCAAGAATGTGCTAAACAGGCATCTTTCAACAAGCATCTAGCATACGGACAGCTGCTTATTGATATTAGTGCTTGTACTCACAGTTGAAAGAAGTTTGGTGAAAAATGTTGAAGTGGTGCAAATCTTGCTCCAGGCTTTTTCTTTCACTGCTCTATTCTGATATTTGAAAAACTTAGTCATAGAATTCCCGCTGGCACAAAAAAATAATTTTTCTGCCATGATCGATTTTCAAATGGTTGGACCTTTTTTTTTTTTTTTTTTTT
>NC_050533.1:12013183-12021925 GCF_002922805.2 Oryzias melastigma
GAAGCATCTCTTTTCAGGGTCTATTCATTCTGGACACATTTGGTTTTCTTAAAGTGAACCAGGATTCAAATACCAATTACACCCAAGTGGACTCTGGTCCGACACCATGAACTGCTGTCGGACTCATACTTGGTGATCTCGGTTTGTTTCCAATCAAACTGAGCTCCAGTTCACTTGGAGTTTCCTCAATGTGAACAGACTCCGTGCTCAAAGTGGAACGACTCGATCAAAATGGCCTCTGTAGCCAGACTTTACGGGAGGTAAACACAGTAGGAGGAGTAGACACTGCAACCTCTTAAAATTTGGCCTTCTATTATTCTTTCTTTCGTTGCTTTGCTGCACCCTTGTAATTCCTGGCCAATGACAGAAGAGATCTTTTGTCATGTGGTTTTGTTTACAAGCTTTGGTTCAAAACAGAAATGTCCGGTTGACGGAAGTCTGACCAGGGTTCAGGACTTGGTCTGGACCAAATTAAGCAGACTGGGTCTAGACCAATGCACCCTAAATCAATCATTTTGGGAAACTTCACATTGCTGTTTCACAATGTAAGATTGTGAGTCTTTGCTCAGAAGACAAACGAGCTTTTTGTCCTCAACTTTCCGCGGAGTGATGAAAAGTGTTCCAGTTCTCCATGAGCGATAAGGCCTGGTTGGACAGAAGCTGGGCTTGGAGTGGAAAAAAGTTTCACAAATGGCCAAATGTCACTAATTAGTTTGAACTCAGCATTTCGGATGAAGCCAGTTGGTGTGGCGGGCTGGTGGTGTTGGCAGGGGGGCAGCAGGAAGAAGGATGGAGGGGGGGAATGGATGGGCTGTGCCTCCAAATGTAAATTAAACAAAAGGCGGGAGTTCACATGACAGCTTTGGAGGGGCAGGGCTGGAGCCTTCAGATTCTTTTTTTTTTGTGTGTGTGTGAGAGGGAGAACAAGTGGAGCACAGTGCACCAAACATTGGCACATGGCGAACAGCTCAGAGGCAGCGGAGGCAAAATAACTTCTGTTCTAGGGAACAACAAAGGAGGAACAAACAGCGTGGCCCACAACTTTTTTTTTTCTTTTGCTCCTTATTATTCTGTGATTTCGTAATCAAGAGGATGGGATCTGATCTACAAACCGTGGACAGCTGGTTCATTTCCACCACCGGGCCTTGTGGGAGATGTAGTTTCTTCTCTAAACGACATATGCAAATCCCAACTGTCCCTCCCCTCTCTCTCAATAATTGCCGACTTTTCAGTAACAGAAGGAGGCCCATTTGCATGTGTGTGTGTGAAGCCTCTGCTCTCGTCCGGGTCCAGCCTTATTTCGAGAGATAAATAAAAGATGCAGAGTTCTTCTGAAGGAGCCCGGCAGACGGTCGGCACAGACAGGCAGATATGGAGGCATTCTTCAGAGAATCTGTGGCTTCCATTTTTGTTTTGTTTTCCGTTTGGGTTTCACAGGGTTCAAACGCTCTGCATTGTAGGCTTACAGATTGCGTCCCTCCCCCGCCCCTAAGTGACACGTAAAAAGCCGCCCCCCATCTGCCCGACAGATTTGCGCGGGGCAAAGAGAGACAGGTGGGGACGGACGGACGGACGCGCTGAAGGACAAGTGCCACTCAGCACCGCTCAGCTGTCAGCGCACAGCAGAGCGGGAGGCTAACTTTGCCGGGGCGACAAGCTGTGCGCGGCAACACGACAGAACTTCTTCCCCCCCAGAACTGAGACAACAACCTGCACCCTCGGCGGAGTCCTACACCTGTCTGTAATCTGCTCGAAGCTCCACAGGGCAGGAAACAGGCATGCTGATCGCACACCCTGACAGCCTGCATCAGGGTAAATTATGGTAATGGCATGCAATCATCTGTCTGGTGCCATTTGACTCGACAAAAACACTTAAACACTCCATCTATTTCTCTAAGTGGGAAGAGGAGAGGCCATCTTGGATGGGTGGGCCTGTGGGGTTTTTTGACGGGAACAGAGGAGTGGAGACCTGGTGACGCTGCAGCCGCTTCCCACAGTCTGTTCAGTGTCTTCGGAACACGCCAGCATTGACGGATGCACCACCACCCAGTCTCACAAGAAAACTTTCTATTTAGTTCATGATTCGTAAAAGTTTTAGGTCTGGAATAACGATTTTTATTGATATTATGATCAATTTGATTTAATTTTTGAGACACTTATGCATTATTCAAGCTAACACCAATATTTACGTCTATTTTTGTCCCTTTTACATACCTTTTTCATGCATTTAAGATAAAATACATCCTATAAATGGTATGTGAACAGAGTTTGCTATAAATCCTTATAAAAAAAAGTAAATATTAAGGTATTACCTTTGAATTAAAGTGGCTAATTCACATGAATTTGCATCTTGAACCTCATTTCCACTGAGTGTTCCGGTACGGTAAGGAGTACTATGGTACGGTCCAGTTAATTTTGGCGAGCATTGCCACTCAGTTTAGCCTCACTTCCACTGAGCCGTTTGTTTTCATGGTGTAGACCGCTAGCGTGTCATTGTGTCATTGCAGTGCAACAACTAGAAAAGCAATAACAATGGAGGTCATCCAGCAGCTCGTCTTTTTCTTGCTTTACTTTTTGTACATCCTGTATTACAGGAAATTAATGTTGTTTGAAAGAAGATTGGGGGGACTAAGAGAATACCACTGTAAAGAGGAAAATGGATATGCTAGCTTAGCGCTATTTTGGTGCTTTCTAATGTCATCATCACTTTCTTCCAGTCAGTGCGTGGCAACAGCAGCTCCGGCCCCACCATCCCGTACCATTTTTTTCTATGGACCTGCAACGACTGGGGGCCCTTAATAGGTACGGATCAGAACTGTTTAATGGGTACATTAAACAATAGAAACGGTCAAAATACCGGCCTGGACCAGACCGTACAGTACTGGACTGCTCAGTGTAAACGAGGCTCTAGTCAACAGGCTAAGTGACTTTCCCTAGTCTTAGCTAGTGGCATTTGGCAGCAAAGTGACTTCTCTTGGATTTTATACACTGAGAAACCCAGAAAAAATGCTAGTTATTAATATCATTGTGATTTGAAGCTTCAAGTGTTCATGGAAATACTAGAAGGCGATACTGATCTTAGCGACTGACTCATTTAAGTAATAAACACGTCCAAAATGTGTAACTCTTAAAGTTGAGCCTTGTTTCCACTGAGAGGTCCAGTATGGTACAGTTCGTTTCAACACCGGGCTTGGCTAGGGTTAGGAGAACAGGTGTTCAGACCCAAAACCAGAACCCTAACCCGGAATTGGAATGTGGACCGCACTAACCCTAACCTTAACCTTAACCTTTACCCGGTACAGGACTCTGATTGCTACAGGTTCTGGATGCGGTACCAGACACAGACCAGGCTAGGGTTAGGTTACGGTACTTGCCGCGTCCCAACGTTCGGTACTGTGTCTAACAAAATGGCAGGAAATGAACCTTTAGAGTGCCATTAGTTGTCACAGACCTGGGCGTTTGACCCATCCTCTTGGGGAGGGGTGAGCTTCTGACACAGCCACTCTCTGGAACCATTTTGAGGTTTGACCCCCAAATCCTACTCCTTGATGCTGAGTGTCTTTGGGTCCCCTTTTTTTGGTATAACTCAACTGTGGATTTGAACTCACAACTTTCTAGGCAAACACTCTACCACAAGGCCACTGAGTTGTTCCACACACAGAGTAAAAAGGAATAGATACCCTGACCAAATACCATTAGGAATGCTTTTAGCGTGATCACATTAGAGTTGATACGGCCCGAGATGTAATGTATGTTCAATCGAATCAATGTCCCTGTTCAAACTGAGAATCAATAGTTAAATGCAGTCATGATGAAATGGATCTTCGTGCAGTCTACAGCAGCTGCTCCGCCTGCACCACCTCTGTGCACGTGGTGCCCCCACCCTGTCGCTGAAACTCTAGACTGAGCCATCTCGGTCTCAGACAGAATCGATACAAACCATGTTTGTAGGACAGTCGTGTTGTCAGATTGTTGATGAAATGGGATCCAATGAAATAGCTGCTGTAGCAAAGGTATTCTAAAATCCACAGCTGGGAATCAGACTGATGTGGCGAGAATAAACAAGACAAGAGGATACTTTTTAAGAGCTGGATCTGGTTGTATGTTTTGGAATCACCAGTAGAATACCAACTTCAAAATGAGACAACTGGAGCAATGAAAGCAACATTTTTTGAGGAACTGAATTATAACCTTATCCCATCAATAAAACTCTTGTAGTGGTGAGACTCTGGATGATGCCCTGACATGTTCAGATCAGGCGTAGAGCCTCAGGTGAGTATGGTTCCATGGTGCCTTTGAAGACTGGGGTTGGCAGGGACTCGTGGAATAACCTGGAATGTGGAAATATCTACAATCAGAAGACTGTAAATGAAAGAAGTGGATGTTCATAGACTGGAAAATACAGACATAAAGGCCAGAACTACAGAGAGACAGAAGAGATGCTTATGACAATCCAGCGGAACTAGTTGAAGTCTTTATTTTTTTTATCATTTGTTGTTGTTAAGATGGTGTATGGGTTAGTACTTGTGCCTCACAGTGATAAGTGATAGGGCCCTGGTTCAAATCTCAACTGGGTCCCTCCTGTGTGGAATATGGCAAATCTCCTTATGTGGCCCTGCAATGGACTGGCAACCTGTCCAGGATCGACCCAACTTTCATCCAACAGTAGATGCGATAGACTCCCTATAAGGGATTAAGCGGGTTTGGAAGATGGATGGATGATTAGTTGATTTCTCTGAATTGTCTTTTAGGCGTGACTGTGCAACGCATTGTCATTCCCAAGTCATCACATACTGACGTTTAGTTAAGAACACCTTCATGTCAAAAACTGACGTTTTGGGTGTCCCCAGTTTGTCGTTTTTTGACATGCTGGCTGTTCCAATTAAATCAAGGCTCCCCAAACTCCAGACTGCAAAGTGATAGCGGTACTCGGACTGCACCGGTACCCCTAATCTTAACCTTAACCCATTATTCAACGTGGAGTTCCAATTAGAGGATCAGCCCATTCGTCCAACTGTGGGGTTAAATCTGACCCCTAACCCTGTTCAGAACCCCTAAACTTAACCCCAGGGGGGTGGGCTCTAAACTTACCCAGCTCCCCCCTGTGGGCATTCTGTGATTATTAATTGTACCCTCACCCTACAAGGCCCTAAACTTAACCCCCATGTTCACCAGGCAGCCCCTTAAAATGATTTCTTTACTTGCCTTCTCGGGACGAGGTGGCCCTGAGGCCCCGCTCCTGTTGGGGCTGTATGGAGCGTGAACTTACCCCACCCTCTGATTAAGAGTAGGGTCTGAACGCCTGTTCACCTCACCTTAACCCGGTACAGGATGCGGATCAGTACTGGTTCTGGATGTGGTACTAGGCACAGAATGGACTACACTGGGGTTAGGGTGCTGGTGCTGTCCACATCCTGGTACCACTACCCGTAACCCGGAATTCAGGATGTAGACTGCACCGGTACATACTAACCGTAACCCAGAACCAGCCTCGGATTTGTACTGGCTCTGGATGTGGTACCGGACCTAGACCAGGCTAGGCTAAGGTTACCGGTACCGGCCACACCCCAACATTTGGTTCACGCTTGGTACTGCGTCCGACAAAATGACCATACCCCTGATTTAATTGGAACAGCTAGCATGTCAAAAAATGGCGAGTTGGGCACCCAAAAGAACAAAAAGTAACGGGGGGTCCCTAAGCATGCATCAATATGTGAGGACTTGGGAATGAGAATGTGTAGGACTGTGTGGGTCTGGTTGTCCATCTCTGTGTGTCCCGACAATAGTCTGACAATCTGTCCATGGTGTAAACCTGCATTTACCAAACAGTGGTTAGGATAGGCTCCAGCAACTCAATGACCTCCAAGGGGTTTGAGCAGGTTTCCAAAAAGGACAAACGGACTAATCTTTGTTTTGTTTTTTTTGCATGTAGTGCAAATTAATGTTAATTGAACCAAAGTCTGTGTTAAAATGTAGACATTAGGATGACTAAAATCCAGTTTTAGAACTGTTTCAAGTATTTGATGGCCATTTTATTAATTTAAACAACTTAGACCTGTCTCAAAATAAGGGAAGAGGGTGGATGAACGAGCGCAGCTCTTGAAACCGATCTAGTATGAAGGTTCTGATCTACCAAATACACCTGATCCTATTACATAAAGTAAGAACATCTTACAGTTAAAGCATCTTTTTCTAGCATAATAGTGTCAAAGCGTTGAAGTGTTTGTCATCTATAACATCTCTGCTAGGCATTTAAATCAAAAACAGACATGTAGGACTTGAGTTTGTCTTAACTGTGATCTCTGCTATGCTTTATTTTGGTAAAACAGCAGTTCCTCGTTTGGAAGCCGACATTTGTTGGAGCAAATGGACTCGTACCATATATTCATTTTAGAAGTGACAGATGGACAGGGCAAACAACACCGCGCGACGAGAAACAACACTTCATATTGCATCGCTGCGAACCACCTGCCTTTGCGTTTCATATAAATATATGTATATTTATGCTCTCCCCCTCTGCATTATTTATGACAAAAGCTGGAGAAAAGACGCCACGTGAAAATCCCTGTCTGTGTTTCCTCTGCAGGATGGCTGCTTCACTCTTTCAACACACGTTTAGAAGTTAATAAAAAGTAATAAAAACCAACAGAAGTTAATGTTAAGGTAAAAGACTAGAAAGAGATGACGCCAAAGCATGGCCGGGTCAGAAGTTTGGTGAGATAAATGTCTCTTTTAACCCTTCGATGGCCTAAGCGGCACAAATGGAGCAGCCTCGCCTCTTATCATCAGCTGCACACCCACATGCTGCACTCAGCCTTTTGCTCTAGAACAATTAGCTTTATGGTGGCTTCAAGCCTGTGAAATGTCATTCTGCCAGGTAAACTAGCTATTATATCACAAAGACCGCAGCTGAGTCAATTATACAGCACGGGGAAGGGGGGTGGCAAAGAGCAGGCGAGAGACCGCAGGAGCGTGAACCGGGGCAATGAATTCATGGGATCATCAAAGGACAAGCTAGAAGCTTCGATGGAGGCCACGAGAAGGGGAGGAAGACGGAGCAACGCCGGTTCAATAGGTTGTCGATGGTATGGTAATGTGACATTTACGTTAGGGGGGTCTGCACAGTAAAATCGAGACTTTAAACACTTAAAAGGCCTCACACATTATCTTCACCTTAGACAACCGTAGACGTAATTACTTCAGGAGACGATAATGCAAACTTTCCGAGGTCTGAGCCCATCGTCCTGGATGCTAAAATGACCAGGAGTCGTTCTTTAGCAAGCATTGGTACCCGTACTAAAAGATTAGAGAACCTCCAAGCAGAGATAATGCTTTGTGCAAGTCTAAGTCAAGGCAAAAGTCTTAGCATTTAACCTAAGTCTCAAATCTTAAGTGATAAATCCAACTCGAGTCCAAAGTCTCCAAAGAGCGTAACTTCATGATGAGTCTCAAGCCTTTGCTGATAAATCTGTGTAGTTTTGTTAAGTCTGTATCTGTAACTTCAAGTCAAGCCTCAAGTTTTTGGTACTTTATCCAAGTCCAGTCCCAAGTCTAACTATAACTCCTAGTTAAATTTCAAGTCTTGATGATGACTTGTTAGGTCGCGTGTTACCTAACCCATGTTAGCTCTGAAGTGTTTAGCTGTAACTTCAAGTCAACTCCAGGGTTTTCTGTTATAAATCGAAGTCAATTTCCAAGTCTTTAGCTGTAGCTTCAAGTCAAGTCTCAAGTCTTTGATAAATCCATGTTAGACCTGAAGTTTTTAGCTCTAATTACAAGTCAAGTCCCATTTTTTTTTTTTTGGATAAATCCAAGTTCATTTTCAAGTCTTTAGCTGTAACTTCAAGTCAAGTTTCAAGTCTTTGATAAATCCATTCCACATCTCAAATCTTTGATAAAGCCATGTCAAGCCTGAAGTCTATTATAAATTCATGTCAAGTCTCAAGTCTGATAAATCCATGTTAGGCCTGAAGTTTTTCTAGCTCTAATTTCAAGTCAAGTCCCAGGTTTTCTGTGATGAATCTAATATCCAACTCTTTAGCTTTATCTTCAAGTCAATCCTCAAGCCTTTGATAAATCCATGTCAAGTCATAAGTTTTAACTCCACATCAAGTGCCATGCTTTTGGTAATCAATCCCAGTCAAGTCTCAAGTCTTGAGCTGTAACTCCATATCAAGTGCCATGCTTTTTTGAATCAATCCAAGTCTCAAGTCTTTAAAGTCTCACTCCAACTATGTTTTTACTATTGTAAAAGCATCACCATCACTGGTCTTTTAATCACTATTATGCTTTTTTTTTTACAAGATCAAAAAGGCGCTGTTGTTTTTAATACATATTTATTTTGCACAGCATAACTCATTAGAAATTTGCCTCTTGAGATGCTGGCGGGACTGTTGACGCAGACGTTAGCTCCGGCAGTTTCTATTTATTTCTTTGTTTACACCCTCTCCCACTAGCTGATAGCATCTCACAAGCTCAAGCTAACATTAGCGTATCGAAAAAAAAAAAAAAAAAGAAAGAAATGTGAAAATGAAGACGTTAATGGATCTATTTATCTGGGAGACTTTGGCCCGCCCATGGTTGTTGCTGAGTCACAATTCCCAGTTTTATCAAACTGTGAATCTGCTCCTGACCCAACACAATCTCAATAAAGACAATTCTCAGAAACACAGTTTTAATCTTAACTTATTTCATACATGTCCTCCATTATGAGAAAAAAAAATGCTAGAACATGTTAAAAAC
>NC_050533.1:12022005-12032504 GCF_002922805.2 Oryzias melastigma
GCTTTTAGTCTCAACTGTTGCTGTTTTTTTTTTTTTAAGAATATAATAAATATATATACTAAATGCGTTTCATGAGTTGGTTAAAAATATTCTAAGTCCTGCTTCAGTGTCCCATAACGTGGCTGACATTTTTCAGTTGGATTCAAAGGTGGGCAGAGTGAACTAAAAACTGTGAGATGACTTCTAAAAGAGGGCTCGTCACAGATGCTGTCCTCTCAGCAGAGTGACCAGATGGAGCCTGATGTGCAGGGCACATGAAGGTGGCCCCCGTGGGACCTCACAACCCTCCCCTTTTCACCCCCTCATCCCCAAACCGGGGGCTCTAGCTGGACAAACGGACCGGCTCTTCGCCTCTCGCCTGCTGTGCAGTCCGCCCCCTCCATCCCGTCTGCCCCTTCCCTCCTGCAGCGGACGGTGCCCAAATGCCAACGCGTCCCACCTGGGCTTAGCCATGCCTATCCCTTCTGTCGGGGGGGAGGGAGCTGGCGTGACACGCAATGCCGAGAGCGCTCACCCCTGACATGAACACAATGGTCCAAGGACTGTCTGCTGGCTGGCTGGGCGAGGTATAGATAATACTGTTAATCGCACAGAGTGGCAAACAGCTTTGCAGAACAATGAGCGGGCGGCGGAGCGGTGAATGGAAAATGTCCCTCAACTCTTCTTCACGCACACACAAACATCCACAATTCCATAGATATATGTAGGAAGGAGTGCATGTGCATACGTGCACATACGACAAGTGTGTTAATGCAGTTTTGTTCAACAAGATCTAAAACCCAACTTAATACTTTTAGACTACGACCACAACTAAAGATTGATATGAAAGTCACGTATCATTGAAAAACCATAAACTTCTTTTATTGATTATACTCTCAATCATAGAAAAAAAAAAAAAGTGGTAGAGATTTCCATTTATACATGTGGGATTTGTGCATCAAAAGGATAATCCATATTTTTACCTTTAAGAACTGTGGTGATTTCTAGTGCTGGGCGGATCGGTCCAAAATATCGATAGTATTGATCTAAAGAATTTATCAGTATCGGATCGATACCGGCCCGCAGATATCGATATTTTAACTCTTGTTTGAAATTTTTCTGTATCAGCAAAAAAGGACCCAGCTGAGTCGCGATGCAGGCGGTGTGCGATATTCACTCCATTTAAAGGCTGAGTTGTTTTCAACTTTTCAAATGTCTTTATTGTTCTACTATTCTACTATTACTAACTATTTCAACCAGTCTTTTGGTTTGCTGACTGTTTTCCATTGACGTCTTCACTTTTTATTTAATTTCAAGAAGTTTTTATTTTGTCAAACTATTTTTCAACACTGAACATAAGAAAAAAACTAAACATTTTTGGTTTTGGTTTTATTGAGATTTTCCAGAAGCTTTGGTATGTCCATTTTTTCGTGTCCTAAAAAGATATTTATACCAGAGCAGTGGATGCAGTTTATTTTTTTTTCTATCTTCTTGGACAGAAGCATAACTTTGTTCTCAAAAAGTATGATCCAAAATACTGAACATGCTATGATTAAAATTGGTGGAAGAGATCAAATCTCACCAATTTTAGCCACTTTTCAATGTCAATCTTGGAAAAAGAAGCAGAATTTAAAATTCTTCTATGAACGAATGCAGCTTTAAAGAGAAAATGTTTGTCTTAATGCAAAAACGTTATGTTGAATTCTTTCCAATCAAAACCATCTTTTGTACTTAATGTTTTCTATATTTAAATATAGAAGGTCGATTGAGCATCACCTAAAACAGATACAGTTGGGTGAAAGAAAAGGATCATGGGAACACAAAAAATATGAAATGCTGTTTTTTTAAAATTCGATTAGATATTTTAAAACCGGATAACGTCATATTTTAGGATAACTTTATGGCCCAAGTTTCTACCAACAACATTTCCAACTTTCTGTATGTGCCGTCTCCCTTTTGTCCATTCCTTCTCCTTCCGCCGAAATGCGCCGCCACAGACAGACTGCTGAAGCCAATTACGGTTCCTCGCTGCTCAGATGCTGTCAAGCTGAGTGGCAGCCACCCCAGCTATCCTACATCTGGGGTGCGAGGGGTATGTGTCGCAAATTGTCACACGTCCTAGAAATCCACTCTTTTTATCACCTGCTGACATTCATATTCATGTCACTATGCCTCTCTGGCCTGAGAAGGGATTTGTTTAGCTCTCTGACCAGCAAGGTTTTGTTCTTTCTTAAAGCTGATGAAAATCACAGGAACAGCTCTGACCACAGGAAGCTTCAGCAGGAAGGAACGAATGTGGGCTTTACAGCAGAAGGGCCGTGGTTCGAATCCCAGCTGAGGCCTTTCTTTGTGTGTGTCACTCCTGATTGGTGAGAGTGGTTGCCATAGAAACGTTGACTCAAACCGACTAATTTCTGGTTCCAACATGGCGACATCGCAGTAAAATCTCAACTGAATTGACTTAATTTGGTTGGCGCCTGCCTTAAGTCACTTTCTATAGGTGACATCACACTCGCTTGGTCCAGTTCTCATGGAATGTATGACTCTTATGTGGGAGAGAGTGTGCTTCCTCCATGGTGCTTTGTCTACATACAAGTATGGAGACAGTCTGTCTGTAGCATCCATCTTGGTGTATTTTGGGACGCCAACTGAACTGTTAATGACATTTAATGTTTCTTTGCCTTGACATGTACCTGCAATATTTATAAAAAGTGTATGGGAAATAAAACACAATCAGTAGTTGGCAAACATGTTGGGTTTGTATGTTTGTAAATGGGACTCTGCAGGAGTCACCAGCAACAGTCTTCACTACAGGTCGTTGAGAAGGATGGAGTTTCATTAAAATGAAATGAGAAGTTCCACAAAGATTTTCGGAGAAGGTCAGAGATGCTTCAAGTTTAGTTTGAGGCGCATTATCTGTGGTTGGAATTTGTTGATATTTAAAGCTAAAGAAAGCTCGCATTTTATAATGGTTCATTGAGCACTTTGGTGCAATAAACAGAATATAATAGCTAGAAATATTGATGATATGTGGATGATAATGCACTATTCATATGCGCTCTCTATGTAGAAAAACACTAAATGACTTAATCAGCAAGATTCCTTTCTGACGTATGTTAACCTTTGTGATGGGATTTGGCTTGTGTGCATGTGTGTGTTTACTCCTGTGTCTGTTGGTATGTGTGTGTGTCACACAGGGTTGGGGGGGGGTGTTCTCTTCCCTGTTTGGCTCCCACTCTGGCAGCCCGGTGTAGTCTGCCATGCATACGGAAACATGCAGGAGTGGGCCTGGAATCAAGGTCAGGCCTGGAAAACGATGTCGAGGCGCTCCCGAGGCCCCCCCGACTTTCTGCTGAGCTTGGCACGGCGCGGGTCCCCCTACCCCCCTGGAGGCTTCAGCCAGGAGTCACCCATCGTGCTCATCCACGCAAACCTGTAATGAGCTGCCGGAAGACGGTCCAACTCGGCGCAAAGGCGTTGGGAGAGTCTTGGCACGCCTGCTCCGCTGAGGAAAACGACATGATCTTTTGGCGCGGCTCTCGGTTCAGGGGTAACTCCCCGCAGGAACAAGACGTGCCGAAAAGTTCATCAACAAGAGATGCAGAAGTTGGTTTTTATTTAGGAGGAATCATCGCGAACAAACTCCTCGGGTTTGTGTTCGGATCGTCAAAGCGTTGGGAGGCGAGAGGCTGGAACCACAAACGGATCCCACTCCTGCGCTGACCTTAAAAGGAACGGCGCACTGTGCAAACATCTGGTCCATCAGCTGGATCCTATGCATCAGCGGGCACAGGGACACGCGGGGACAGGTTGGAGGCTGCTTTTGACAGCAACAGTTAATTTCCAACATAATCAATTTATGTGCAGCTCCATAATAACCATCTGTGTTCTGCACGAGGAGGACAGTCCTGAGGAAGGGAACGGGAGCTGGCTGCTCCTCCTTTACAGGAGCGAGGAGGAGATGGAGGCAGAATGGGGGAGGAACAATAAACTATTACATTTGGTGACCACTTTGAAGAACTTTGCAACATTTGGGGTCAAGAAGACGAGGAAAATAAAAATGTCTTGTAGCTCTCCATCGCCAGACGCAAAAACATGACATGATGGGGCCTCCTGCACCTCTCCCTGGTCCTCCTAGAAGGTTCCTCTGGCAGTCGCAGCCCATCCTACCCTCATCCACCTCCGGTGTCAAAATTTACCAAGGAGGGTGTCACTCAGGCGATTACTGAATCACCTCAGCGAGCCAATTACACTGCATGCTGTCAAAAGCAATAGCAAGCGGAGCCTCACGCTCAGACACCCACAGCTCGGCTGGTGCGGAGCGGAACACGAAAATGGAATTATGCTCCGGTGACCCCTCACCCCCACGACATGCACTTTTGGTAAGAGTAATCAGCATAATTCACCTGCTGCAGATGGAGTCTCTTTCTTTGACCTTAGAAGGAAGGGGGAGGGGCGGACATCTGAACAAAAGCAGCAGAAAACGGCAGGATGTTAGCTTGAAAATGTAAAATAGTTGTGTGATAGCAGCTGAGCACAGGATAAAGACACTTAAAAAATAAAAGGTCAAATGGTTGTAAAAACAGGAAAAATTAGTGAAAAAAATCACAATTTTAGCAAATATTAAAATTGACCCTCAAACACCTGAGCTTTAGCTTCAGTGTTGACATTCTTTCAACAAGCATAACTGTTCTATGACTAAATATTAGCGCCACCAAGAAAAAAAAAGTATTATTATGAGTCTAAAGCAGGGGTCTCAAACTCGCGGCCCGCGGGCCATTTGCGGCCCGCAGGATGATGATTTGCGGCCCGCGTCTTCATATGAAAGATTACTGTTCGTACGGCCCGCAAGGCTGATATGAATGACAGTTGTTATGTGCAGAGCTGAATGAACCAATCACAGTGAGGTATATGACTCTGGAGGCGGGACATCGGCGGTCTGTCCAGTGCCTCTGTCTATCATTCATTCCTTCCTCCAATCAGCTGGGCGGAGGAGGAGCCATGAAGCACCAAACGCGATTTCCCGCGCGGGGAATTTGCTGCTCGCGGCTCGTCAAAAAATGTGTTTCTGTCGCCGCGCCGCGTGTCGAAGGGGCTACCAGCTCCGTCTGTGGATGTCTCTCTCAGAATGAATGAGAGACAGATATGATGTCGAGGAATACGTTTTTTGACGTGCTGACTGTTCCTAACCAGAACTCCACAAGCTCCGATCCTCAAACCTGTAAGCCCGCCCCGCGCGGCGATCCGCTGCACCCGCCTGTCAGACATGTGATCCTGAGCTTGGCTCGCACGTGCGCGCGCGTGTCTGTGACTTTTAAGGCTCACACACCGGCTGTGTCGGCGCGCATTCCAGTCCATGTAAACGCGATAGAAGTCCGATATTCTGCTACGCGCGTTTGAATAGAACCCCCATGGAAAGCAGCCCCCCCCTCCCACATGCGCGCTGATGCAGCCGCCGCGCGCACGAGCACCCCACACCTCCAATGAATGGAAGACACATACAGACGTGGACAAAAGTGTTCATACCCCTCAGTTAAAGAAGGACAAACCCACAAATCTCACTGAAATCACTCAAAACTTCCAAAAGTAACAATGGTAAGATAAAGAAAATCAACACTGGAGCTAAAAATCCTGTATTAAAGATCCACTCTGATCATCTTTTTAACTATTCTAAAAGCTTTCAGAGTGGAATTTTATGTATGATTATGTAGTTTTTCTTCAAAATCATAGTTGAGAGCTCTCTGTTTACACTCACTCCCGCTAGCTTACATCCCATCACACCCCCAGCCTGACATTAGTGCTGCAACAAAAATGATAAGCAATATTGCCATACAGTTTTGAGCCAGACGTCAACGTGGACGAGGAAAACAAAGACGTACATGAATCTAGTCGTCTGTAAATGGATGAATTTGACTGAAATGCCATTTTTAGCCAAAATTCTTTATATATGCCCTCTTTTGTCAAAAATATGCTACAAGGAGAAGTTAAAAACACAATTTCGAAGGGTTAAGTAAAGGTTTTTAAGCCCAAATTTTAGAAATTCACCTTTTTTTGGACTATCTCGAAATATAATCTCAGTAAACCTTTATTTAGTACGATTTTATTTGGCAAACCTTCTTTATGCAACAATTTTTCATGCAAGACAAAAAATAAAACCTAAAAATATCACGTTTTTATCATGTTGCTGGTAAAATAGTTCATATTCATGTATGAAATGTAATTTTTTTTGCAAGGAAAAAAATCTCAACGTTCCTGAATAGTAGGGAATAAGAGCAATATTTTTAGTATAAATTGGAATAAATGGGACAAATTCCAATCCCTACCTGTCACATTGAACTCGTCGGAAATACATGTATTTTTAACACCATGCCACTTCTAGTGGATCCAATCTACTCGGTATAGTCCAACCTGTCATGCATTATACATGTGCTGGGTGGATGTCCATGTGTCCCTGTACATCCTCTGCCGTCCTAATTGACATGCAGCGGGCCCGAGCAGCTGGGAAGCTTTCTGAGTGTGTGTGTGTTTAGTGTGTATAGCTCTCAGTAAAGCCCCTGCATCCTCCAGGCCACCTGGACATAATGGCCTTCAGCTGCCACCATCACCAGCGACACGAGCGGCAGCAAGAGCTTCAGAGAGGGAGCCATTTCTAGCACGTGCGCTCATTTTCGTCCTAGTCGGACCCCACGAACAAACAAAACATTTGCGGTTTCCTGTTACATCGAGGTTTCGACTTGAAACTTTTCAAGTTTTCCAGGTATACGAATATTCCCCCCTTTTTTTTTTTTTTTGCCTGCGTCTTGCCTCCCCCCTCATTCCATTCCTATATCCGAAGCCTTTGATTCCGTCCTGCTTCTCAATTCTTCATGGAACTCCAGCATTTCAAAGAGTTCTTCCTCCCCCCCTCCCTCTCCTCCTCCTCCTCCTTCCCAGGCGGAGCGCCGGCCAAGTCTGGGAGAGGGACTGCCCATCAGAGGTTGGCTGCTATCAGCAGGGGGGCTGCGTGTCTCCAATTCAGGTCAGCCTTGGCTACAGACGGGGACTTAAAAGCGAGCCACAACGCATCCTGTGATCCCAGTAAGCACGCTTGTTAGTGGAATTGATAACGGACCCATACACCTGGGTCCTCTGAAGTTGGCATGGCGTTTTAAAGGGGAAGACGGCGAGCCGGGGCGAACGCGTGGAGCCGAGGAAAAGGATGGATGGGTGGGTGGTGGTAGGGATGCGGGGGGAGAAAGGTCTTTTTGGCATGTGACGAAACAGAATATGTTTGAGGGAGCGACCTAGAACATTGTGGAATTATGTACAAATACGGGGCATATGGCGTGGAATCATTCGGCGAATCCCAAATAAGTTTTGGCTCCGTTACCCCCTTCCCTCCACTACCACCCTGTTATATATTTTTTAATACACATGTAAACCTAAAAGCACCCTTTCGTCTTGCATTGCAAACGCCGTCTGAGGCGCTGCATTTATGATAATCAGAGTCTAATTCATTTATCGGGTCTACCTTTTCACCATGTGTTGACCCCACGGCCATGTTGCCAGCTCACATCTGGCTGCATGGTACGCTGCTCAGTCCTGGATGGGATTTGCCCCCGGTGATGGGGCATCTGGGAGGCCAGATGAGGCTGAGGCTTGATGAGGGCTTTGTCTATTATAGATATGGGGCTTTATGGAGACATTGACAGCTGCACATTGACAGTCTCCTGAGCAGGAGGCCTACTTCAGCAGTTGTGCCGCTTTCTGTTGTCGAGAACAAAGAGTACCAGTACCATTCGCTCGTTTCTGTTCTTTTACGCCTCACTTTTTGATCTTCTAAAGACCCACTCTGAAAACTGTGTTTTTATCGTGTTCTTGTGGCATTTTTCTCATGATGGAGGACGTAAAAAGACATTTCTAAGTATATTTTCATTCAAATCACCATGAATCAGCAGCAGACATTTGAAAAAAGCTTATATTTGTGATATGCCCCACAAGATCCCTACTTTGCCCTATTCTGATGGATCCTCTTCCAAACGACTAGATCCATGTACGTCTTCCTTTTCCTCATTCAATCTGGTATCAGGCTCAAAACTGTACGGCTGGATATCTCTATTTGTCTTTTTTGCTGAACCAATAATGTTAGATTGGGTTTATGAGGGCTGTAAGCTAGTGGGAGAGTGTGAAAAAAAAGGGATGATGGGACACATTTTTAAAAGTACGTATGTTCAGGAACACATACACGGTGTCATGAATATCTGATATTAAGTTACGAACCGGATAATGACTATAAACATAAAGGAAATGGTATGGGATTATATAAGTTCGCTTCCTCCCACTCTTTTTCAGGCAATCTCTTAATGTCTAGTTATCCTGTGTTTGACAAGTCTTTATGGATGTAAACTTCTGATGATTGATTGTATTGCACATGAATTAACTTTTTTCTTCTTGATTGCTTGAAATAAACCATTACTAATCTAATCTAATCAAATGAAGGCACATCTAGGTGGCTGTTTTCACACCGGACCAGGACCGGTCAAGAAGGTAGCAGTAGGGAGGGGCTTCTTCTTCTGCTATTTTTTTTTCCCAATTTAATATCGCTTGTCCACCACCTATTGTAGGATGAGGCTCGATGTAAAATGTCAAAACAGTGCAAATCTCATTAAATCTTTATCTATCTATATCTTCTGATATTTGAAAGACTTGTTGTCATAACTCTGGCTGGACACAAACTACAATTATTAGTTTATTGCTCCTGATCGATTTTTAAACGTTGGCACTTGCGTGTTTTGAAACGGCAACACATTTGTCACACATTGACGTTTGGTTAAGGACCCCTCCATGTCTTAAATTGACATTTTGGGTCTCCTAACTCATTGTTTTTTAACGTGCTGGGTGTTCGTAAAATCAAGGGTCCGCAACCTTCGGGACATGGTATCGGAAACCCAGTACCGATACCCTAGCCCTAACCGATTACCATCTAACGCCGTATTAGATGCGGCGTTAGATGTAGTAACAGACCCAAACCGGTACCAGATGCTGCACCGGGTGTGAACCAGTTAGGGTACTGGTACTGGGTTAGGATACCAGTGCACTCTGCATTCCGGTACTGAACCGGTTCTGGTTTGCAGCCAGGAGGTTGGGGAGCCGGGATTTAATGGGAACAGCCAGCTCGTCAAAAAACGATGAGTTGGGGACACCCAAAACGTGACAAGTGTCTGAATTTGTTGTTAAAATAATTCCTTGTGATCCATTTGCGCTACTTCTCAATGATGACTCTCAGCTAGGACTCATCAAGAACCAATGGGGATTGCTGCTGGCAAGTCTTACAGCAGCTAAAAACTTGCTAGCTCAAAGATGGCTGCCACCTCATGATCTCTGCACCAGGGCATGGTTGGCATACTTCCATGACATTGTACCGGTGGATATCCACAGCCAGGATAATCTTTGATGTTGGACATGTGGTCAGAGGCAGCAGTGCAGTTAAAAATCAGAATGGTGGTAGTCCAGTGACACACTAAGATGACGCCATCATGAAATCGGACAACAGCTCAGCGGCCAAAAGTCAGTGGTAGCCGAATCACTAGCTGGCTACAGCTCTGACTGGACGATGTGTAAATGTCTCCGGACTGCGAATGTCCCTATTAAGTGTCACAGGCCACCAGCTTTATAGCAGCCCGCCTGACTGCCGTCGTCTTCATTCATGACCACACCAATGATTTTCAAAAGAATCAGGTGGCATGGAATCTTGTAATTCTTGGCAGTTGTATTTGTGATCGTAGCCTTACCGAACCACTGATGTTCTTTAGATACTATGTCCTAGAAAATGGCACAGGTTTTTTGATTCATGGTAAAAACATCATAATCATAATTAAGACTACTGAGAATGCTTTTAAAATATATCAAAAGATGATTGGAGAGGGATGTTAAGGGTGTTTTATCTCATGTAAATTATTTTTATGAAACCTTTTTTTTTTTGGCGCATACATCCTCAAGAATATTTAGAACTACGTTTTCTTAATAACGTGGTTTAAAAAAAAGAAACGACAGGCTCGCTGTGTAATTGGCGCATCTCTTTCTGAGTAAGAGGTTCGGGGGGTCGAGGTGCTGGATGGGTGGCGGCGGCGGCGGAGGGGGAGCTTGAAGAGCAAACGTAAGCGAAAGATAGCTGCGTCTACAGACCACGCCGCGCTGACATTCTCCAACCTTCCCTCCTGCCCCGCCATTTGTGAAGGATTTGGGGATTTCATAATTTCCTGTTCTTTCTGAAAAGGGGGATGGCAGCACCTGGTCCACACAGCTGTACTTCATTTAGAGAGCAATTTGAAAAGAGCGAGGGGGAGAGGAGAGGAGCGAAGCAGCCTTGTCATTAAGGGCTCCAGAATGGCCTCCGTTTGTTAGACACATGGCACAGAGTTAATGCCGCTGAATGGGGGAATAGGCGCTGTTGATGCTGTCACAAATTTCTCATAAGTGCTATGACATCTGAAAAAGCCACTCCAAGAGCAGCGAGGGGAGGGAGGGTTAAAATTTTCCTT
>NC_050533.1:12032674-12059195 GCF_002922805.2 Oryzias melastigma
AAAAAAAAAAAAAAAAAAATAGTCAGGCAGGATCAAAGGCAAATGCTTTATTGCCACATCACAGGGCCCCTGCTGCATTTTGAATTCTACCAATCTGTCCAAACAGTCAGATAAAAATCCTGCGATGAAGAGATGCGCCTCTCCCGTTCTCATTCAGCCTCTCCACCCTCCCCTCTCCAGCTCCCTACCTCCGCCGCCGCCGCTGCCTCACCGCTCTCGGAGTCGTCATCGTCCTCAAGTGGTAATAAGTGATGCAAGAGCCACCGGGGCAGTATGAAAACACTGATCAGCAGAGGTAGAAACAACTTCCACAACAACTTGTCAGAGACCTGACAGATGTGCAAACGGGAGGTGGAGAAATAAAAGTTTGCGAGTTATAGAGACTGATTTTCTCGGCATTGGCAGGAAATTGGTCTCTTAAACCGGATTTACAACTCAAGAGTCAGTTTCCAATCAGTGAGTGATTGTCAGTCACACTGCAATGAAGAGTGAAAAAATTGATTAATGAAAGCTAAAGTGAAAAAGGTTGAGCTAAAAGTAAATAAAGTGCGTATATAAATGTAGGTTTAGGCAGTTATATAGGCTGAGCGTCAAAAGTGGATAGAGATTGATTTCTCCCATCAAAGTGGTGGCAGCTTGATCTAAAGAAAATTCAAAACATAGAGAACAGATTTTGTGCTGCAGTTTTAGCTTGGTAAATGCACTAATACCAGCCAATTGAAAGAACCATCCAAAAGCATTAAAGTATTTTTTTCTTTTTTACTAGCTTAGCCGTTGGTTTGAGCTAGAGAATGCTAACACTAGCCAATTAGAGGAATCATTTGAAACTGTAAAAAAAAAAAAATCACCTACAGAGCTTTTGCTTTTAGCCTGCTAACACTAGCCAATTGGGAAAAACCTTAAAGCCTTAAGCTAGCACTAACCAAGTAAAATAATATTTTAAAACATTTTAACAATTTTTTAAAAAGTGCTCTTTTTTCACCTACTGAGCTTTTGGGTTTAGATTTAGCAAGCTAACTCCAGCCTATTGGAAAAAGAATGCTAATGGCTTGTGCTAACGTGTAAAGCTACTTGTTCTTTTTTTATCTTCTACTGAGCTTATGTTTTTAGGTATAGCTTGCTAGCCAATTGGAAAAAGCATGCTAGAGCGCTAAGCTAACACTTACCAATAAAAAGAAAAAATTGAAACAATTTTTAAAAATCACTCTTTTTTTCACCTATTGGGCTTTTGGTTTTAGGTACAGCAAGCTAATTCTACTCAAATGGAAGAAGAATGCTAAAACATTAAGCTAATTGTTGTTTTTTATGTTCTACTGATTTAGGCATAGCTTGCTAACACAAGCCAATTGGACAAATCATGCTAAAACCTTAAGCTACCACCAACCAATTAAAAGAAGAATTTGAAACAGTTAAAAAAAGTTCCTTTTTTCACCTAATGAACTTTGGTTTTAGATATAGTCAGCTAACTAGCCAATTGGAAGAAGTATTACGCTGCGTTAAGTAATTGTTCTTTTTTTTGCATACTGAGGTTTTAGTTTTAGCTAGAGCATGCTAACACTAGCAAATCTGAAAAAGTTAGCGGTAAGATAAATGCTCTTTTTTATGTTCTACTGAGCTATTGGTTTTAGGTACAGCTTGCTACCATTGCTACCAAAGGAATAAGCTAATTGTTCCCTTAGCTTTTTGTTTTAGCTAGAGAATGCTAAGACCATCCAGACAGCATGCTAAAGCATTAAGCTAATAATATTTTTTTCAACTACTGAGATTTTGGCTTGAGCTAGAGTATGGGAAAACCAGCCAATTGGGAATAGCATGCTAAAGCGTTAAGCTCATTGTTCTTTTTTTCATTTTCTTAGCTTTTGAATTTAGCTACAGCATAGCAACACTAGCTATTTGAAGGAAGTAAGCTAGAGCATTTAGCTAATTGTTCTTTTTTTCATCAACTTACCTTTTGTGTCAGCTGCAGTATGCTAAACACCTGGTACAAGTTGCCAGTCTGTCGTAGGGCTCATGCTAAAGCATCAAACTAATAATTCTTTTCTTCACTTATTATCTTTTGCTTTTAGCTTAAGCATGGTAAAACTAGCTAATTGAAAGCAGAATGCTAAATCTATCCATCTATTTTCCAAATCATCTTAATCCTCTATGATGTCATTGGGTGAAGCCCAACTATTCAGTTTGTCACAGCGCTCATGCTAAAGCATTAAGCTAGCTGGTCTTTTTCAGTTACTAAGCTTTCGGATTTAGCCAAAGCATGCTGACAACTTTTTTTTTAGATACATTTGTGTATTATATTAATTTCTGTCCGAAAAAGGGAAACTACTGAAAAGTTTAAAGGGCTAGGTAGCTATAAGCTAACGTTTACCACCACAGCAGTTCACTTTCTTCCAACATATTGGAATATTAAGGGACGATGGTAACTAAATAAAATGTAACATTTTGGATTCAGTCCAATATCAACTTTCTTACACAAATACACAAAATTATTGACGGCAAGGCAACATCTCTGAAGTTGTTTCATGGAATTCCTGAAATCCAATTATTATTATTTTTTTTTAATTCCAAACTTTTCACTAAAACTTTTAGAACTTTTTTAAGTCCAACAGCACAATCTCGTTGACTGTAATGTCAGCATAAAACAGTCCACGCTTTTAATTCTTAGAGTTTAATTTAAACTATTGTTGTCACTTAAAAAGAATACCTTTAAAATGAATAACTAGACAGAATGTGTACGTCCTTTGTTTTCACACCTTAGCACCTCTTTGTGTTTTAGGTGTGTGTGTCGCAGATGTCTTTTTCAGAGTGTAGCCTTCATGAGTGCTCAGTGAGCTGTGGGCCTGTGTTTTGCATTCACACATAATGGGATGTTACTGAAAGCGTCTAACTATGTCTGTGGGCAGAGTGTAATAACCGCACCACAATTGGACTAACCATGCAGAGAGAAAATAAAAGCGACACACACACACACACACACCTGGCAGGTGTGTGAGGAGGCTGAGTAATACGAAGCCACGCAGGCTCCCACAAGCGACCATTCGCACAGAGCTGAGTCTCACAAATGAGTCAGAGAAAAAAAAATCAGGCGTCCTCTGCCACCAAACTGTGCGATACATTTGTTCGCTGACTCTTTCTTCGTTTCCCAAAACAATGACGGATTGATTCCTCTGGAAGTACCGGATCCCGGAGGATCCAAAAACAAAAAAAACAACTTGATGCGATCTGTTTGAAAACTTGTGAGTGCGCCGTTTGTCAAGTGTGGCTTTGGCAGGGCAGTGGTGGTAGTGATGGCTGTGGGTGGTGTTGCGTGGTGGAGGGGGTCAGGGAGATGGGGGGGGCTGTTGGCTGCTCTTCTCCCTCCTGTCAGCCCCCTCTCTCGGCCAGGCGTGCAGGCTGTGTTGGGCGGCCCGGCTCCTCGGCAGCAGATGCGAGCCCTCATGTCAGAGGCAGGCAGTGGCCCGACGGAGCGCCGCTCGCGCTCATACCTCATTGAGCCATCTCCCCTAGCAGATGGCGCGCTGCTGCGGGCGCTCCTCTCCCCGATAATTACCAGGCCTCGCCACAGATGGAAATGTCAGTCAGCCTCACAGGTCCTGGTTCCTGCCACTGCCTCCGTCCGCGGCCTCTCTACCTAAGCCGGGCGCTGCCAACACTCACCATGTGTTCTGTGACTGCTGACTAGGCAGGCAACAAAAGAGAAATCCGCCCGCATGAATATTGATGCTGGGGACGTTAGGTGGCTCGACGCAGACCAGACCGGGCACCGGCGCGCACTTGGCCAGGTGGAGGCTGTGACACCGGGTTCCAACCTTTTTTGTCTCCGGCTTCTTCAGGGTGTCAGCGCCAGCGCGTCGTGGCGCCGTCGGCGCAGCAGAACACAGCTTTGATCAGCGCAGAAGAAAAAGGGAAAAAAGTGATACCGCCTTCCACAGTTTTTGAATGACATATTTAGAAGATTAGGATAACTGTGTTTGCAAAATGGATTAATTCTAGCAGATGCCAGGACTAACCCCCACTTATCTGTGATAAGGTGACCAGATGTCTCCGCTTGGCAAAGGCAACACACTCAGACTTTTATTACTCGGCGCCAAAGCTTCCCCCGAGAAATTTCTCCACGCGTTTACAGATAATCTACCTTTGCCGAGAACACGGCGACGGGGTTTTGCCTCTTTGTATGTTTGTCCATGTACGAACTCCTGCAGATGTGTTGTCGGGTTGTCGGAAGCTCAAGAAGATTAAACTAAAGTAAATACCTTTGTGCCTCAGTGCCGGGATGCCAGCGGGATGGGCGGGGGGAAGACAAACTAAGTAGAGGTTTATTGGTAATATCTTCTTGGCATTTAGTTCTTATGACAATGTTTCCCAACAGACAAATGATTTTCTCATCAGAAAAGAGCTGCTCTCCAGTTTCTTCCTCATTATTTTGTCTAGTTTGAGACATAAATGTGAGTTTATTCAACAATATTTTGATAAAGTTTGATTTCAAATCCCCTTTTGGAGGAAAATATACTCTTACTTCTGAAGTTTACCGACTAATAAGTTCTAGTTTTTTGTCAGTTCTGAATCTTCTAACCACAACTGAGGCTGCTGGTCACAAACAACTCAAACACAAACTTGCGCTGGTGAACTACGAGGTGGAAATGAGTCATAAGTACACCTCGCTGTCTGCTTTGCACCCCTCCTGACAGTTTGAGCTGCAGCCACAGAGCCCACAGCGCAGGTGGCGTGGAGGACAAGATATTGCAGAGCAATGCACAGATCCTCCAAGAGTCGCACTGAACAACCTGAAGGTAAAACACCATTTTGGTCTTCTAGAACTGACGACCTTAGAGTGGCGAATGACTCAACTGGATGGTGTTCTGTAGAAATGATCATCGACAACCACACGTAGACACAGAAACACAAATTAAAATTAAGCAGTTTGTGTTCAACATGTAATATTTATTACGAGTTAAGCTACGTTCACACCAGGAATGTGTCACACACTCAAGAATAGAATGAATGAAGGTTCTTGAACACAGTTTATACTGGACTGTCACTACCCGATACTAGTGCTTGCTCTAGGAAGAGGCTTGGTTCAAATCTCGTAAATCTTGCTCCAGGCTTTTTCTTTTACAGCTCTATTCCAATTCGTAAAAGTCTTGGTGTCATAGAATTACAGCTGGACACAAATCACAATTAATAGTTTCTCCATCGTGATTCATTTTCAAACGGTTGGTACTTCCGTGTTTTGAAAAAGACACTATGTCACCACCAAATCTGAGTCCCTCATTGGTTAAGGTTCAACTGGTTTCGCTTGTCACTGGTGCACAATAGCCGCATTTTTAGTTCGTGGAGATGAAAACGAACTTAAAAACTAGTGCAGCAACGTGTCAATGGGAGAGTTTTGAACGCAGAAGCCCGAAATGCGAGACTTTCTTTGGAAGTGGTTGCTCAAATGCGCGTTTCCGAGCTGGGTTTGAACATAGCATCAGATGGTAGATTTCAAGGCTTTTATTCCTGCTGGAGCAAATTCTGCATAATTGACTGATTACTTTTCTCCCAAAAAGCTTTAGCTTCCCTATAAGGTGAATCTCATTTCTACATTTGACAGAGTAAGGACACCTTAAATCTCTTTGGGTGCTGCAGGTTTTTGGGTCGTCCGCGCCTGTAGGGGATCGCAAAGAGGAGTCTTTGGTTCAAGGCACATCTTAAGTTGTGTCTTGAGGGTCATTGAAAATAGAAGTTTGATTTGTCGTGAGTGTGGTAATTGTATCATGAAGTATTTGTCAGGCCAACATAAGTTGAACACACTTATGACACACGAGTGATCTAGTTGTTGGTAAAGCATTAGTCACAACTGTCCTTAAAATACTAGATAAGGGCCGTCTAAGGGTCAAAACGGGTAAACCTGGATTGGATAAGGAGAATACACTGGTGGCGTATACATCTGGTAGGAGCTCGCAGGATCTGGAGTGGATCAAAAAAGTGCAAAAAAGTACTATAAGTATTCATAAGTATTCATAAGTAAGTATTCATTGTTTTACCCACCCCTTCCTTCTATGGAAGGAGAGGGTGGGTAAAGGGTGGATTGGGCTTTTCTCTTTTTATTGATTGATTGATTTATTTGTTTGTTTCTGTTTTTAATTGTAAAGCACTTTTTTACAAATAAAGATTGATTGATTGAAAAATGAAAATTCCGTAAAATATTCCTGCATCTCTCCCACTTCACATTACCCACACTTTTCGTATTTTGTTTCATTATTCACTACAACCTTTCGCCTGCAATATGATGATAGAAAAAAATGTGCATCCATATTTTTGCGATTCACGACCTTAAAAACATCTATTCTTTTTGTTGGAGCAACACTGGTGACATGTTTGATGGTTTGAAGGACACAAAAGGATCTCATTTCCTTTAAGCCCAAACGCAGAAGGTGAATCTGGAAATCATGATGCAACCAGACTGAAACACACCGAGCTGGAAGCTGCAGGCACCTCAAAATATGAAACCTAAAAGATTTTTTTTCCAGTTTCACTCCTGAATTATAATTTTAGTACTGAATAAAGAATAAAATGGTCGTTTTAAAAGAAAAATCTTGTCTTTCTCTTGTGTAACAGGCCTGCAGTGCTCCGGCTAACCTCTGATCATAATTAAAAGTGCTCTGATGAGACTCAAGATATCACAGCTTTGTGTTGCACAGACACAGAATGGCTTCAGTCTACCTCTCTCCGTCTTTCTTCTTTTTGTCTTGAGCTGACAAAGCTGCCCCCCCCCCCTCTTCATTTCCATTCTGCCCATTATGCAAATGAGGACGGATCACATATTGGTTCAGACGAGTGAAACAAGTGCAGAGGCCAGGTCTCCTTTAGGACCAAGTGGAAATTTGCACTTAAAAGCCATTTTGTGGGATAAAACAATGGCCCAGGTGCTGTGCCCTTGACCAAGGGCCCCGGCGTCTCCTGTGAGGCGGAAAGTTGGTGTCACACCTGTTTCGGCCCCCTTCCTGCGAGCTCCTGGCTCACTTTGTTCAGTTTGAACCTCAATCGAGTGCAGATAGAAATTAATGAAACATCTTCCTTCTTTTTAACCATGTTGTCCCATGGAATTTTAATGTGTAGGTCGTTCAAATTTAGCTCTAACAGTTGTGAAAAATCATGAGCTACATTTATTTTTTGTTGCTATCATATTCCACATGCTCATTTAGCTCAAAATTTAGAGTTTTATTTTGAAAATATAAAGCCTAATTAATTATCTTTAAAGTCCATCATCTGCAGACCATTTCCTGTTGTCAGGGGCCCTCTCTGGTTGATAGCTTAATGACAAATGCTAGCTGTTAGCAGCTAACTGTTAGCAGCCAGTCCTCTGAGAGTCCAACTAAAACAAAATCCACAAAAAATTAGCACCATAATCGATTAACAAATCATCGTGAAGCCTACCAAACAAAACCAATATCTGGCATTAAAATAAAAATCGTCTTTTGAGAATTTTTGCTCGTCGTGAAGCTAAATTTCGAGGTTAGCACAGCAGCACACCTAACAAGGTGCATTCTGGGATCTTGTTTATGCATTTTTTTGAACTCAAACATACCTTAAAAAAAGTGAAACATTGGATTAAGTAACAAAAGATATTGTTGAATTTAACATTCATTAAATTAAAATATTGAGTTAATGGTTCACTCAACTCAATATTTTAATTTGATAAAAACTAATATCTTTAACAAAAACAGACCTTTCATTAATTAATCCAATATTAGACTTTTTACAGTGTTGATGTATTTACCTTTGATAATTGATTATCTATTGGATTGTATGTAAATCCAAGTAGTAAAATTATTCATCTATTCAGATGGAATTTCGCTCTTATTTTGAAAGGATATTTCCTCAAACGATCAACCAGATGACTATTATTGAGTTTTAGTTGAAATAACTTTTTCTTTTTACAATAATCTGTTCTGAATATAGTAATTAAAACTGTAAATGATAGTAAATCAAAAAGCACATATAGTGCTCGTCCACATAGACTTAATATTGGAAGTAGTCGGTTAAATGCGTTTTTGCCAACCTGTGAACATCAGATTATAATCTGCAGAAAACCTTACAGAAGTTTTTATTATTGAGGAATACAAAAACTTGTCAGGATTTAGATAAAAACAAAACAAAAAAAAACACTCAACTTATTAGTGACATTATTGCTGCCTCTGATTGTTGTCTTGAGTCTGTTTACATTCTTTAAGATCTTATTGGTTTATTTGAAACAAAAGATTTTATGAAAGACTTTTTTTTTTAGTACAACTGGACTTCATATCAAGCTTCCATCAAACTTTCAGTTTGTCTATGGGAGTTTTAAAAATATATTTTATACCAGTGCCACTGAAGGTGTGCCACAGGGTTCTTAACTGGGACCTTTTCTTTTTGCTCCACATACCTGTTTCAGGCAGCATTCAAGTTAAAAAATGTATTTATTTATATCAAATTTTATACGCAAGGTTCTAAATCGATCCTTAAAATCCATTTAAAGCAAACTATTGAATTTGTTTCAGACCAAACAGAGATATTTTTGTTGGGTTTAATGTAGGTATTGAGGCAACAAAGGAACAAAATTAATTTAATTTGATTTGATTTAAAATGTAATCACTTTAGTCTCTTTGTTCACTAAATCCAAAATTGAAATCATTAAAAACCAAAAGAGAGGATGTTGTACTTATGACACTTTTGAAGCTACGCTCACACCGACCTTGGAAACACTGCTAAAACACTGCTGTGTTCTAAACGCGCGTCCGCATGTCTCTTTGACTGTTGTCGAGCTCTATGAACCAAACACGTGGCCATTTAAATTAACATTAACCAATCAGGGACTTGAGTTTGGTAGTGACAATTAAATCTGGTTCATCTGGTAATATCTGGGTTTGTCTTTTTAAATAACTATCAATCAAAGCCACTCTCCTTACATAATGGTTATCCTTATCCGCTATTACAAGGATGCTAGTGATGAACCGACCCGTTTCCGTTTTGTGCCAAAATTGCACCACTTTGACATTTCGCACTAAGCCTCTTCCAACTGTAGGGGGCAGTAGGGGGAAGATATATAATAATAAAAAGTAGGGAAAATAGAAGAAGAAGCCCCTCCCTGCTGGTTCAGTGTGAACATGATGGACTAAATGTGCATTCTTGAATGTCAAAAACCCGGTGAACCAAGTTTCAGAACTATATGATGGAAGGACAAAAAATCAAACATAAAAAGAGAATAGATTGGACCGAAGATTTTTCTGATTAAAACTTAAAGTAAGAGTTTTTACGAATAGAAATATGTCCTCCAAGTGTCTCATTAGTAGGTCAGTTTAACATGAACCAGGTACCTGCAGTTTCATTGATCCATCGTGGTCATGAACTGTTAGGCAAACGTGAGATGATCTAATGACATCACAATGACTCATATGAAAAGTTTAGGCTGAGCGTCTTGAGTTCTGACATTCCACTTTCAGTTTCCTTTTGAGAAAATCTTCTGAAACTCTTCGGTTTTAAATCAGTGGCGATTGAACTCATCGTCTGACACTCAAAGCTATAACACTATCAGGTCCGTGTGCCTGAAGATAGTTCCAATAATGTCCGTTTGGAATTCCCACACAGAGACCAGCCGCCCCCTTCAGGGCCCGAGCATAATTATATTTTTGTATTAGCCCGATAAGATTAGCCGAAACAATGTTTGCAATGGAGGGTTTTAAAAGTATTTAAGGAGGCAATTATTTTGGGCGATGAAAGTGTCCTCTTATCAACAAGGATCAGCCCGGGCAATTAACATTTGCCACAGACGGTAGGAAAAAAAAGAAAACATTCTCTACAATTTGACAGGGGGAAAGCTGCTCCGCCGTGCTGTGCACATTTGCATTGCACTCACATAAGAATCATTTTAGTCCTAACATCATATGCGCTTTGGGGTTTTTTTTTGTTTTTTTTTAGGGCCTGCTGCTTCAACAGCCTGTCCTAAAAGAGAAACCTTCTGCAAAAAGACGGAGTGAAACAGGAAGGAGAAAGAAGTAGCAGAGGGGTGTGTGTGTGAGAGAAAGTAAGAGTTGGGTGACCTTGTTACCAGTTGGGTTGAGTTGGACAGGCTGGTAGGAGGTTGCTGTCTACGGGGAGGGACAGACAGATGCTCGCTCTTCTCCCTGGGCAAAACATCTCGCCTGGTGCAGGCAGCGCGCAATCTGGCCCGGGCAGCTGTAACCCTAATGATCACTGGTGGCGCTGCACCTGACCGGCCGACCAGCTCCATACCGGTTACGAACCCCTCCCCTCCTCTCCTCTTTGACCTCCAACGCCTCCGAAACTCGCCGCCGAAAGAGTTGTGCGTGCAGGAGGAGAGGGGAGGAGGTGGGGCTCCGAGGAAAAGGAGGTTATGGGAGGAGAAGGGAACAGGTGGAGAAAGTACTGGAGATTGTCGCTCAAAAAAATGTTAAACAGAGCAAAGAAGTTGGTAAAAATGGAAAAAAGGAAATAAAATAAGTCTTTATATCACTCTTTGGTGCAATAGTTGCATAATTTTGAGCAAAAATGTCTAAAATCTAAATCTGTGCAATGGAGTAACAAAAATATTCTAGTTTCAAACATTTTCTTGATAAAATGTTTTCATTCCAGCCCAAAAAGGACTGCTGTTGTCATGGTAATACTGTTGCATGATGATATTTTAGCATCGTAACAAAACCTATTCAGTTTGGCAGACTATTACTGCTTGTTTAAAAAAAAAGAGGCAGTTTTGTTTATGTGATTATGAAAAAAGAAACAGTCTGTACTTTTTTATCAGATTTGAAACCAATAATGTGATTAAATAAAGTGTTGATGAGCTAAAATACTCAATAAAATTAAGAATATTCATAATATGACCTTATAAACTCAATTTAGAATCAATTTGGAATGTTGTTGAGCATCGAATGCTGGAAAACGAACCATTAAGCAATCAAATCAATCAAACTACTCCTAAGCAATCAAATATATTTGATTCTAGGATTTTAAATATAACTGGATCAGATTATTATAAATGCATCATATTGAGTAAAAAAATAAAGAATAAACATTAAAAAATGTTTAAAATCCAAAATATAAAATATGATTTATGTGATGAAGGAAAAAAAATATTACAGTTTTAAACATTTTTTAGATAAAAGTTTTTCATCTTATAGCCTCTGTCATGTTAAAACTTTTGTATTATCATTGACACAAAATCTATAGCTGACTATTCCTGTTAGGTTAACTTTTTTAAAAAGAGGCAGCTTTGGTTATCTGATGCTCACAAAATACAGTCAGTACTTTTTACTATATTTGAAAAAAATGTTAAAAGTTGATGAGCTAAAATATTAAAACTAATCAAAAATATTAAAAGTATGACATTCTAAATTCAGTTTAGGATCAATTCTGAATATTGGTGTGCAGGAAAATTATGAAAAACGATATATCAAGCAATCAAATCAAATCAAACTACTCCTAAGCAATCAATACATTGGATTCTAAGGTTATAAATGTTACTGGATCAGATTATAAATACACTATATGGGACATGTTGTGCAACAGTTACACATTTTTGACCAAAAACTGAAGAATGAACTCACAAAAATGTGTACAACTTTTCAAATTTTACACATTTTGTCATACTTTTTACTTTTTGATATATTTGAAAACAATAAAATAATTTTGAAAAAGTTGATGAGCTAAAATGCACTGAATAAAATTAAGAATATTCAAAGTATGGTTACATAAACTTGATTTAGGATCAATTTGGAATGTTGGTGTTCATGGAAATACAGAGAAACTATAATAAGCAATCAAATCAAATCAAACTACTCGCAAGCAGTGCAATACATTGGATTCTAGGGTTATAAATGCATGGGATTTGGGATTTGTTGTGCAATAATTGCATCATCTTGAGCAAAACCAGAAGAATTTACTCACAAAATGTGTAAAATCCAAACTTGAAACCTGATTTATGTGATGCAGGAACAAAAATATTACAGTTTCAAACCTTTTCTAGATAAAATGTTTTCATCCTGAATTAAAAAAAAAACTATTGATGTCATGGTAATACTTTTGTTTTATCATTGACACAAAACCTATTGACAAACTAGTTCTATTTAGTTAAATATTTCAAAATAAGAGGCAGTTTTGTTTATCTGATGCCTAAAAATACATTCAGGACTTGCTGTCATATTTGAAACCAATAATACGATTAAATAAAACATTGAGGTGCTAAAATACTCTGAGTAAAATCAAGAATATTCTAAATATGATCTTATAAACTAGGTTTAGGCTTGATTTGGATGTGTGTGTGCATAAAAATGCTGAAAATAAAGACAAACTACCTACTAAGCAATCAAATCAAATTAAAATCAATCAAGCTAAGACTTTGCAACCAAATACATTTGATTCTTGGGTTATGAATGCAACTGTATCAGATTATTAAAGCACCATATGGGATATGTTGTGCACTAATTACATCATTTTGAGCAAAAACAGAAGAATAAACTCACAAAATGTGTCAAATCCAAATACTTTAGTTCCAAAGAATGAGATTTATCTGGATAAAGCGATTTTATTCCAGCCTAAAAAAATGGTTATTGTTGTCATGGTAATCCTGTTGCACGATGGTATTTTAGCATCGCCAAAACAACTATTGGCTGAATATTTCTATATAGTTAAAAAATAAAAGGCATTTCTTTTCAAATGTGATGCTCCTAAAACACAATCAGGACTTTTCTTCATATTTGACACCAACAGATTGATCAAATATTCGATTAATGTGTTAAAATATTCTGAATAAGATCAAGAATATTCTAAATATGACCTCATAATTTCAATTTAGGCTTGATTTGGAATGTGTGTGTGCATGGAAATGCTGAAAACAATGTGCTAAGCAATCAAATCAAATCAATAAAATGACTATGAAGTAATCAAATACGTTTGAGTCTAGGGTAATAAATGTAACTGGATCACATTATAAGGTCAACATAAAGGACGCAGTGTGTTCTCTGATTCAAATCAAGTAGAAATTGACCAAAAAACGAAGTTTTAAACCTGATTTAGCAGGTAAACCATAAGTTTGTAATCTAATCTGCATTTATCAAAACTGAACTGCTGTTTAATTTTTCTAAAAAATCCCTGTTTTGGTTCATTGTGTGTCATTTGTGTTTGCCCTACCAGTGCAGCCCCGTGCGCAGCATGGAGACGTCCTCCAGCAGAGCGGGAAGAGACCCGCTCACCTGCTCCAGTCAGGACTTTCAAAAGGGGGTGCTAGTTAGCTTCCTTTGGCTCCGCTGCCTGCAGACAGTTCCAGTTCTGCTCACTCTGATGTGCAGAGATGTTGAGATTATTCCCACTGCATTTGAACAAACTTTATCAGAATCCCTTCATTTTATACTAAAAAAGTTAATATTTTTTTGATTTTTTTATATGTTTTGCAAATAGCAGAGCTTTAGATGAGCATCTGTGTGTGAGAGAAGACACAAAGTGTGGAAAGTACAAGCAGGTGGGTGAGGGTGGGGTGAAGGGGGTCTGCGGTTGCGTTCGGAGGCCGACGCCGGCCAAGAATGTGTCCCCGGCTGCTGTTTTGTGTTTCTGCTTCGCCCGGGTGACACCGGTGACATAGACATTTCCCAGCAGGCTTTTCCTGCAGTCCCCAGCGGCCGCCGCTGGTCTTCCGGGAAGCGTCTCTCTCTGTTTTCTCATCTCCGGGCCAGGCCCCCGCGTTAGCCGGAGCAGATCCCGGACCGTCAGAACCAAACAACCCCAGAGGAGCCTCACAAACTGCGCTGGAGGCAAACAGGCCGCTTGTGCTCACGTGTTGCCAGCACTGCAGGAACTGATATCCATCTGCTATGAAGTTTAAAGGCTTTTTGTTGAGGCTGTGCAACAAAACTAAAGCCACTGACTTAAATAAAAAGGTTTCCGCGCTCAGATTATATACAACCAGTCATATTATATTTGATAAAGGGATTTTTGACACCTCTTATCTTGTTAGCCTCATAAAAACCTTTCTTAAAAATCCATTGTATATGACGGTCCATTTTGTCTGCCCTGTAGTTCATCATCATTCCACTAGAGGCAGTAGAAGGGCTTTTCCTGCTCATTTCAAAATGGCTGCTTCCATAAAATCTCAAAAACACTTTTGGTGGAAAGAGTTTTGGTAGATTTCAATACTTCAAAACAAGTTCTTAAATTTATAAGAAGAATGTCAACATTTTATGAGAATGAAACTGTAAATGTATTATTTGAAAAGTCATAATTTTACAATTAATATGTAATGCTTAAAAAAAATGATGCTAATAAAGTTGTATTTTCGTCATTTTTTTTTAAGTAAAAATTATTCAGCTTAATTCTTGAGCAGCGTGATGTCTCCCCGATTTCTCTGAGTTAAAACCGTAGGTTGTGATTGTCTTTGTTGAGACATTTTATAAGCTAAATCAAAGATTTTTCTTTTCGGAAAATGATGATCTACTTTGTAAAATTACAACTTTTCGAAACAAAAACATATTTTTTTTTCTCAATATTTTACAACTTGACTCTTGTACATTTTTGCATCATTTTTTGCATTTATCCTTGCAAAGTTTTGATATTTTTCCATCATATTTTACAACTTTATTCTTTTGGCTTTATTCACATTGATTGATGCAAAATTTGGGGTTTTTTGGTCTTAATTTTAGGACTTTATTCTTGTAAAATAGTAACTATTTCCATCATAATTTCACAACTTTGTTCTTGTAAAACTGAGACTTTTTTGCATAATTTACCACTATATCAATACAAAATTTTGACATTTTTCATCACAATTCTTTTTACTTTTTTTTTTCAAATTTTGACTTTTCTCGCATAATTCTATGACTTTATTCATATATTTGTTTATTTTTCTTATCAGTGGTCAGTCTTATTATGGTTACAATAACTAATTTGTTATTGATTTTTAAATTAATATTTGCTGTATTGAAAGAGTGCAAAATTTGTTGATGATTAAGTATGTTTAAGACATGTTAAAGTGTATGTATCAAATATGAGACAATGAGTAAATCAGGTGATTTTTCACTGAACACTCGTGTCCATATTTAAGACCCTCCGATCATCTGTTAGTCCAGTGGTCTTAAACCTTTTTCAGGACAGTTTAATATCAGATCATATTTTTATCATAAAATGGGTATTTTCTAAACCTTGAATCCAACTTGTCATTTTATTATCAGCGTATGTGAGAATCAGTCTCTGCATGTTAGACAGAGCGGTTTGGGACGATTGCTTCAATAAATTTATATTTCCAGGAAGACTCCTGGTTTTGTCTGTAAACAGCAGCTTTATGTTTCTTTGAAGACTCTTAGACTCTTCCTCAGTTCCTCACTGACTCTTTTCTCTGCAAAGAAACCTTTCAGAACATTTTTGTTTGTGTTTTATTAGCTTTTTGGGCTTTTAACTCAGCAGCCTGAGAAGTCGCTTAAAGTCATGTGATGCATTGAGATGGACGGATGTGAACAGAATCTGTTAGTTTTCTAAAAGAGAACTTCCTTCAGAATCAGAAAATAAACAAAACAAAAAAAAATCAAAGTTAGTGTAGTTTTTTGTTTTGTGTGTGTGTGTCCGTGGCTCAGTACCAAGTGGTTCACGGACTGGTACCGGCTTTGGGGCCCAGGAACCCCGTTTTAATCTATAGTAAAAGCATTCCCAGAGGTCTTTTGATTATAATAATGCTATTTTTTTGCCAAAAATTGTAAAAACTGCTCTTGATTTACATTTTGAATTGATAAATACTCAAAAAATGCTATTTTAAGCTTCATTTTCTTAATATTTGTTCGTCATGAGAAAAAGATGCATCACATATTACAAAGTATTTTCTGTCTTTGATATAGTTGACATTAAAGGATTAAGCACATTTTCTTGATCCCACCTCATTTGTGTCAGAACACAGAAAGATGTCATCGTGCACGGCAGACCGCCCGGCTCTGGACACTCAGAGATCGGATGCTTGACATCCTCTTCCAGCAGGCCTTCTGTCCCTGTCGTGTTTTCTTTATCAGGCCGCCGTCATCCGGCAGCCCCGCACATGACCAAATTAGTCGCAGTATCAGCTGTTATCTGCCTGTGGATTGTTTCGGGCCTTCGGTCGCTCCCTTCCCGACCCTCTGCTGTACCCCGCCGCCCCACACTGAGGAAACCCAGACGGCAAAAGCCTGAGTTTCAGCAGACTCGGCTCAACTCTGGTGTAGGAAAACAGCGCTCGCTTCCTTTTAAGGTGCCCCACCAGGATTTAGTTTATAAATATAGAGGGTATAAATTATTCTTTCATATACTACGTGAAGGTAATTGCATGGAAAGCTCTAGAAACCAGAAGGAACATGTTGAGGAACACTCAGGTGCAGCTGTTTAGGTTTTTGGTTTTGCAAAGATTAAGCTAGCTTTAGCCTAATGTTTTTTTAAACTAGCGAAGTAAAAGATTAGCAAAGACATGTATCGAGTCTTAAACCTTAAAATTCCGTTATTTTAGGTGTAACAGATAACAGTTATAACTTTAAAGCCATTTTAAAAAATAAGGAAAAAGTTACTTTATTTTCCCCACTTAAAAGCCTTAACTTTTTTCAAAACAACAGTCCCCATTATAATCCAAAGAAACTTCTATCATTTTATTCTGTTGTGCTCACTGATGTCAACGCAAGTTTGAGAAGTACATGGTGCTCTGTGTAAATGTTTGGTTGAATGTTGTGGTGAATATGCTAACACAGCTAACGTTTAGCTGTGTTAGCATAAACAAGGTTGTGAGTTAGCTTAGTTGCAGAAACGTTTGTTTTAGCTGAATAAGTCTGATTTTTTAAGTGTTCCAAACAAGGTTGGGTGTTATTGTGAATAAACTGATGCAACCAACGTGTAGCGGTATTGGACTGTGTTTTCTTTTTTTAGGCTACATCTTACAAGTAATGTTGCTACTTGGTATAGTCACAGTAATGTTCATTTTTGCACTATCAGTCTGTTTTATGATGTGTTGCCAACAAGATTGGGTGTTACAGGTATTGAAAATACGCTAACGCTAACATGTAGCGGTGTCAGACTAATTTTTTAACGTGTTACTAACAAGACTGGGACCTGGCATAGTCACAGTATCGGTTGTTTTAGCAATATCAGTCTATATTTCATGTGTTGGATACAAGGTTGTGAATTACAAGAATTGTGAAAATGCTAATGCAGCTAACGTTTAGCTGTGTCAGATTTCTTTTTTTTTTATGTGTTACTGGCGAGGTTGAGACATAGCGCTGTTTGTTTTAGTTGTATCTGTCTGTCTTTTTGACAAATTCCAATCAAGTTTGGATGTCATCATGAATATGCTAACGTGGCTAATATGTAGCGATGTCAGATCGTGTTTATTCATGTATTTTTTGTAATTACCAACAAAGTTGGGAGCTAGTGTTGTCACAGTATTGTTAGCGGTATCAATCTGTTTTTTTCCCGTGTTACAAACCAGGTAGAGAGTTATTGTAAATATGCTAACGTAGCTAATTTTTAGCTGTCTCAGACTGTTTTTCTTTTTACATGTGCTAGCAAGGTTGGTATTAGCTTTGTCACAGTAACCTTTGTTTTACGCGTCTTAGTCATATTTTTTTGTTTGTTTTTTTCAAATCCCAAAAAAGTTAATATGTCATTATGAATACGCAAACACAGCTTACATGTAGCAGTGTCAGATTGTAAATTTTTCTTAGGTGTCACTAGCATGTTAGGACTTAACGTAGTTACAGTAAAGTTTGTTTCAGCTGTATTATTCTGTTTTCCATGTGTTGGGAGTAACAGGAATTATGAAAATGCTAATTCAGCTAACATTTAGCGGTGTCAGACTGTGTGTTTTTATTGTGTTACTAGCTAGGTTGAGAGTTAGCGTTGTTTTAGGCGTCTCAGTCTGTTTTTTTTTTGTTGTTATTGTTGTTTTTAACAAAGTACAAACAAGTTTAGATGTCATTCTGAATGCGCAACTGCGGCTAACGTGTTGCGGTGCTAGATTGGAATTTTCTTCGGTGTTAGTCAGAGTCACAGTAAGGTTTGTTTTAGTGGTATTTGTCCGTTTTTCTCGTGTTGCTGACAAGGTTGGGAGTTGTAGGTATTGTGAATATGCTAATGTGGCTAACGCTTCTAACGTAACTTGCATGTAGCCTTTCCCAAACAATGCAGTAAAGCCTGATTGATGTATAAATCAGTTCGGTGCGCCTTGTATACGACTTAAATTCAAAAATATACCATTCATAAATGTACCGTATACTGCAGAAAATATATTAATACATTTGTTGAAGCTGTTGAATCTTTTTGGGATGAAAAAGGTTATATTCTTCACACACATTTAAATATATATGTGTTCATAAACACACACGGACACATGCTGACTCAACACAAGATGCTGCAAAGGCCCCAGTCGAGACGGGGAAAGGAGGATGTCAGGGGGACAGGATGGATGCGAAGAGGTGCCAGAGACCACAGCACACCGCCGGTGCCAAGCAGAACCGAGCGCCCACTGCTATCCAAACATAAATAAAGTACTCTTGGCTGCCGCCAGCCACCAGTGTGTGCGTCGCGCGTTCGCCAAACATGTTCTAACAAAGTTAAAAACAGGACAAATTCGATGCGATCGCTGGCTGGAAATAAATATGTGCCACGTCTTGGAGAGCTGGGGTGTGAATCAGATGGTCGGGCAGTTAATAAGTTTCATAACTTCAGGATAGAGTTGGGTTTTTTTTATTACGATTTTCAGATGCTTGAAGGGAAAACTTCTTTCTAGCCGTTTAGGATGCCAACGGTGAACATGCACCGAAGCATATGAGCAATTAAGAGATGCTTTTAACTGAGAAAGTTAACATTTAGTGTTTTTCTTTTTTTTCTGCTGGCATCTAATCTCTGAATTCCCATCATCCTCACAGAGAAAAAAAATCTTCACATTTACAGTTGAAACCTCACGAATCACAGACTCATTAACATCCTGATCCCTCTGCTTAAATGCGTGCGCCATCGGTCCTGCTATGACCTGTGACTCCATATAAAAAGGGCAGATTGCCATGGCAACGCAGCATCTTCCCAATCTGCGATAATCAGCCAAAATGTGACCACAGCGTCCCCTCATCTACATGAGTGAAAGTAGCGCTGGTCCCATCAAAATAATCACGACTAATTCTAAAACAATCAATCTGACAAGAAAAAACTGAGTTTAACAATTGAATATCTGTTATCTTGCGCTATTTTCTGACTCGTAATAATTTGACAAAATATAATTTATGGAGAATAAAATATTGAAAATGATTTAAGGTTTAAGTTGATTTATTCTGAAATAATAATATTCCTGCCTTTTTATTATTCATAAATATTTTTAAAAGTAACGTTTTTAATTTGTAAAAATTTGGTTTTAGTTTGTTCAATAAATGTTTATCCTTTTCGGCCCGCGACCTAAGGTGTGTTTTGGAATTTTGCCAAAATATCGATATTGCAATATATCGCGATATTTAATCCTGCGATTGATTCTCACCAAGTATCGATCTTTTTTTTTTGCTTGAAGATGTTGTAATACTTCACAATTGTCATCCTGTGGTGAGACATTCCTTCAGAGGTAGATAGGGGGCGCGCGTTGCCAGTTTTGTTGTCGCTGGCACCAAGGCAGTTACTTGATTTATTTAATTTTTTTCCTGTTGTTTACAACAATTTTGCACTAAGTAGTGGTACTTCTGTTCATGTTTACTATTGTTAACACTGAATTTTACACATAATTTTAATTAAATTGGTCTCAATGCTTTTTAAAGACATAGTATTACTGATATCAGTAATGAGTGTATCATTTGTTGCACAAAATAATAGACATGTTTTTTATAATGGTTGTGTACAAGCTAAAAAATAAATGGCGATATATATTTTCCTAGTAAATGTGTTCTGTATAATGTGAGTTATTAAAGATGATTCTTACCAATCATCACAATATCGCGATACCAATGATATCATGAGCCATGTATCGTGTATCCCATTGTATCGTGAAGTACCCAATGATTCCCAGCCCTAATAGTGAGTGGTGAAGAAATTTGTACATAGCCATAGTTTCTGAAGAGTGGCAGTAGTTCATTAGAAAAAACGTTCCCAGCATCTCTTCTTTTCTTTTTTATCTTTTTTTTTTGTTGCCGTAGCTTAGAGCTCTCAGTTGACACACTCTCTCACTAACTCTACAACCCCTCAATCTAATACTGGAGGTGCAACAAAAGTGGCGAGCGATAGTTGGAGGTATCCAGCCGTACAGTTTTGAACCAGATACCAGCTCAGATGAGGAAAACAAAGAAGCACATGGATCTATTTGTCTACAAGTGGATACATCAGAATGGGCGGAGCTTGTGGCCTGCCCAATGTATTTTCTACATCCCAAATCTTTAAAAAATATCTGTTTAATTAAGCCCAATTTTCTTTATATATGTCCCCTGTTAGTAGAAAAATGCAATAAAATGTTAAAAACACAATTTTTATTGGAATTTAAAGGGTTAATCAGGAAAATCCAGTGATGAAAAAATCCCCCCAAAAAAGCTGTTTTTCCTTTTTTTTACTTGATAAAATCAGATTTCTGTTACCAGGGTTTTCCTAAAGAAAGGAAATGGCTGCCCAAATATTTGCCAGTGTGGCCCAAAGTCCTCCGACTGGGTGTCCGGTCACACTGAGTGTTTTAGTGAAATCCATCCACTGGCAGCGGAGGCCGGCTGGCTGACTCTCTGGCTGACTGACTGGCCGGTTGGCTGGCTGGCTAAGTGAAACCTTGGCCGGCTTATGATCGCTGTGATGTGAGGATTTCTTCCGGCACAGGCCACTCAGCTCCATTCCCAAGATGTGACTCCAACAGGAAGTAACACATTAGCAGAACAATCCGCTTCCTTGTCAGGGGGCTTTGGACCACCGCGGCCTGCCCATTAACATCGCTGGGAGATCTGGTCAGCTGATACGGCCTGACAGATGAAAGGAGCCTGCGAGGGTGTTCAGATCCAAACAAAGACCGCACGCTGAGCTGTTTATGTCTTTAAATGAGTGCGATGGGAGAGAAAGGGATAATTAGCAGCAAAGACTTAAAAAAGGAGATTTACAAGAAACACTTTCTAAGAAAATGGCAAAAGCAACAAACATTCTTCAGAATTTTAGAAATATGCTGCATTTTTGCTGAAAACCATCCACATTACATCTCTTTGTTCAGTGGAGCCCAAAAAAAATATAGATGTTTGTATAAGTATTCAGTTCAAGTACTTTATATTTGACATTTTCATGTAAATATACATCGGTTTGCATGCGTTATATCCTAAAATCTAGCTGATTAAATTAAATTTAGATCTGTATTTCTCAATAAAAGATCATTTTTCCTGTTAAAAACCCGATGCAGACACTAAGAGGGTTTGAGTTTGAGCATAAAAATTCTTAAAATTATTATTTTTTTCCTCACTTTATGCAAAACATACGTAAATTAAACGATTAAATGGGGTTTTGCTTTATCCAGCCTTGCACGATTACAAATCATGCAGAAGGGTTCCCAACATTTTTGGAATACATTTGACCTTTTCTTTGTTAAATCCAAACTAAACTGTTTTCACGTTTAAAGTTGAGGTCCCCCGTAGGAAATGACTTTTCTCCAACCCTCGCAAAATCAGGCTTCAGCTTTCGCCGTCACTTCCTGATATGTCTACCACCATATTGCAAATGATTGCAACCCGTCAACAGTGATTAGTTTGAGTCGGTCTGAGTCACGTTTTTAGAGAAACTCCTGTCAACCAATCATAAGCAAGGGTGTTCCGGCTTGTTTGAAGTCCACTCCCCTCCCACTGAAAGCGGATCGGGGGAATCTGTCAATCAAACGTTCGAGGTGAGGCCACTTTCTTTTCCTGAAGTAATCTAATTGGTCAGTTTATAACTTGAATAACTTGCAATGAAGAGAAACTATCTTTAAAAACATAGTATTAGAAAGATGTTAAGAAGAATGTATCGGAGTAAGAATGGTCATTCTGACAAAGAAAACGACTTAGAAATAACTGTCAATTTCTCAATAGAAGTCTATGGGATTTTGGCCTTCCTTAAACCAGTGGATACTTCCTGTTTAGAACAAGAGAGGGGAGGTTCTTACTTATACTGTCTATGGAGTAAAAGCAACTTGTATACAAGATGCATTTGTTGTGCTTAGCGTTTTGATCATTAATTAAAATTAATTTTACAATTTTATTGCCATGAATGGTGAATTCACGTAGAGCCTTTTTTTTCAGTCATAGTGAAAAATCTTGGGATATATATCGCGATACATATCGTATCGTGAGCTGTGTATCGCAATATGTATTGTAACGCCAGACTCTTGTCATTACACACCCCTATGTACACTTTTCACGTGAACCGCACCTAGGGGCTCCTTGCACAGTCCGCAGGGTTTTGAAGTAGTTTAACCCTTGTGCTCTCTTATGGGGTCCAGATGACCCGACCCTTACATTGATGTCTGATCCCTCCATGACAAAAGTGGACAGGATTTTATGTCTTCCACGGACACCAGTGAAGGTATAAAATCCTTGACATAAAAGTTCAGCGTGCTGTCTTGTGGGGTCCAGATGACCCCACTTTTAATGTAGACATGCCTAGGGTAGCACATAGGGTTGGGCACCGAAGTTCGGTTCCAAGTAGGAACCGTTATGATTTGCGTGGTTCTACCGAAACCGAAAGATGCGGCTGCAAACGGTGCCGGATTTCGGTTCCAAATTTCATTGAAGTTTCATTTGTCTGTGGACATGTCAATCACTTGTACTCCCTTCTGATTTTTTACGATTCAGCCTATCTATTTACTTTCTTGTGTTCGTGGGTGGGCTCATATAAAACTGCCGAGATGGTCGGCTTCCGCAACGTCGGTGGGCGGGACTTTCGCTGTGAATAGTGGAGTTTCCGCAATTTTTAAACAACGCTGGAGCCCCATCCCAAAATGAAACAATGAATCGTTTCCTCCTTGTTGGGCTGCTAATAGCAGAAAGCTCGGCTCGGCTCCGCCCACCACCACAGCGGGTCGTCATCATCTGCTGCGCTTTGCAGCCGTGTGATTGACATTTATCTTCCGCCTTATTTTATTGAAATAAAATATTGCTTTTGCCCAAAAACAACTGCAAATAAATGCCACATTCCTGATTGAATTTAATAAAATGTCAGGCTAAAATTTCAAGGACGTTTAAGTTTATTTAAGACAGAGTTTTATATTATGCTTTATATTACGTGCGCACTGCTGCACGGCAGGAGGGAGTCTGCGCTTGTTTGAAGCCGTTCTGCTTTGGATTTAGGAAGATAAAGGCATTATTTTTTATTACTGAAGTACTGCAATAAGCACCGAAAGGGAACCGAAACAGAAACCAAAGAACCGCGGTAGCACCGGAACCGCATCAGATCCCATCGGTGCCCAACCCTAGTAGCACAAGGGTTAATAAAAGGGAAATATACGTATGATGTGCCTGCGTCTCAACCAGTTCACCCTTACGTGTTGTATAAGTGTTACTATAACCATGTGATCACCAGTCTACGACTTTGAAATTTTGGTTGAGAATTTCCCTATTTTCACTGCTTTACTGGTTGATAGGGCTGGGTATCAATTATAATTTCCAGAAACGATTCGATTGACAAGACCCTGAATCGATTCAGTTTCGATTTTTTTTTTCGATTCTTTAATTAAATTCAATTTCGAGATTTTGAGTTTACACATTTATACACATTTGTTTGGAAATACATTAATAATAATACATTAAGAATCTACTATATGATTCAAATATATTTATATTAATCTGATACAGTTCACATATTGTATGTATTAGTAGGGAAATAATGAGATTGTTAATATCATACATAGTGTTACAGGGTTTCTCAAAAGGAGATTCTCTAACAAAGATGTTCAGATCATTAACATTGTAAACATTGTTCTGCTTCTCCTAATGAGTGTTTCAGTTTGGCCACTAGGTGGCGATCACGCTATAGTATTACACCTTATTCCAGAGGAAGAAGACACTGTGAGCAAAAAAAATTGGTTACTTTAAATGGTTACTTTAAAAACTATTTCCTTAAAATTGTTTGGAAAATTCACACCTTTGAGTAAATAAAGATCTCATTTAGTTACCAATGTATGCATGGGTCGACCGAGCGTTAGCATTAGCCGTCCTGTGGTAAATTCCATTAAATGTTAGCATCAAGCTAGCAGACTTTAGCGTTATGTGCTAAATCATTTATATTTGTATGAATCAATTATTGATCTATTAAGCTTAAATTGATTAAAATCGATCAATTTTATTAATCCAGCCCTTCTGATTGATCAGCCTGACCCCCAAAACAAAGACAGAAGTCCATCTTCAGATGATGGAAATGATGCTAAAGGCCATTCTGACAGGCTCCATATTATCTGCAGTGATACCTGCAACATAAAGGTAAAATAAAATGTATTCGTTTTTTTTATCCTAATTCTATCAAATATTTGACTCGGATAGTAAAAGTATAAAGGGAAGGAATAAATAAAAAGAAACCACACAAAGACAGTTTCCTTCTTGCTGTCCTCTTGCTCACTCCCCCCGCCTCCCAGAGGTCTCCGGTGGGGAGGAGAGCGCTGCCGTATGTGTGGCAGGTGGACTTCCTGTCTTTGTAATTAGAACCAAATTAGGTTAAACTGCATTTCTTCCCTCCGCGCGCCAGTCGATTGGAGAGCCTGTGCCCCTGCACCTCCGGGCGGACAGAATTAGCCAGGCCTCACACTGGGAGCCTAATGGACAACAGCGAGCGCCGTAAAGTGCTGCTCCAGAGCGCCGCAGACCCGCAAAGATCCCACGCTCCGTCATCATAAAACACGGCATTATGCAGCTCTTGAGTGTTTTTTTTTTTTTGTTTTTGTTCGACGTGTGCAGGTGGGGCTGGGAAGTGAATCCGGTTGGAGTCCTATTGGTGCGAGTCTTCATTTTAGGGTGCGAGCAGAGCCCTAATTGAAGACTGATGGATTTCCATAATGTTCCTCCAAACACCTGCCTCCTTTATCTGCTGTCTCAGAGAAGATGCTGCTGCTCGCCAGCCTGTCAGCCTTTTTCCGTTGTGAGTAACGAGCCGATCTGGCGGCTCGCTCCGAAACACGCAACCACTGACAGCACCGTTTTTTCGGCGGCAAGTGTACCTGAGAAACTGTGAAAATTCAGCCCGTTTTGGACTGCCAACGTAGAACCAAAACATCACAGCTCCTTTGCAGTCGCTGCTCCTATCCGCTGGCGTTGACGAAATGAGCATTGAAACCTAAAAGATACAATTTTCAAACCTTTAAGCTATCCCTCAATGGTCCGTTTGGTTTTGGAGGGGGTGGAGGGCGTGCGACCTTACATGAAATCGGAAGGCTGGGAGGCCAGGGGCTAATGGTGAAGCTCCCCAGGCTGTCAGATGTGACTGGCAGAGTTAACTGCTCCACAGAGATGGCCAAAGAGGAAGAGGGGGAGGAGCCAAGGGGGACAGGGAGAGAGGGAGAGGGCGGTGCGGACAAGGTTCAGCTGAAGAAAAAAAAAAAAAAAAAAACAGGAGAGCGGCGTCTCCTCCAGTGGTTCAGGGCAGACCCTGCCAGCTGGAAAATAATCGCTGAGTCGGGGAAGGGAGAGGAAAACAGTCTCGCATGATTGACTCGTCATTGATCATGATCTTAATTGCATGCAGCCGAATCCCTGGGGTGTGATTTGTCCACTTGGCACGTGTGCATGTGAGTTTGTGCGGGCTTGTGTGTGTGTTTGGTCATTTGCCACACTTAATCTGTCCTTAAGGTCAGCATTTCTAATCACCCAAAAAAAGATAAAACACGCACGACTGAATTCATCATTCTCCTCGGCAGTCACACATTAACGTCAAGTTTTAGAAGCGTAGAACCGACTTTATTCATACAGCAAACCCTGGAACAGGTCCAAGCACTGAGCGATTTAACCTTTGTGCTCTCTTATGGGGTCCATATGACCCCACCCCTACATTGACGTGTTATTCCTCCCATTACAAAAGTGGACAAAGTGGACAGGATTTCATGTCTGCAAAGGACACATGGAAGATAAAAAATCCTTGAAATAAAAAGTTAATTGGGCAGACCTGTAGGGTCCAGATGACCCCACTTTTAATGTAAACATGCCTAGGATAGCACAAGGGTTACACTATCAAAACAAAGTCGGTTAACATTCAAACTTCATTCAAGGGCCTTCCAAAGACAAAGACTTTCAGTTTGGGTTAGTCCAGAAGATTTGCTTTAACCCTTGTGCTATGGGGTCCAGATGACCCCACTCTTACATTGACATGTAATCCATCCCATAACAAATGTAGACAAAGGTGGACAGGATTTCACATCTGCCATGGACAACAGTGAAAATCAAAAATCATTGACAAAAAATGTTCAAAATGCTGTCTTGTGGGGTCCAGATGACCCCACTCCCTACATCAACATACCTAGGATACCACAAGGGTTACAGGCAACTTCATTCATAGGCCCCAGCCCAGCCAGAGGAGCAGCCCCCCCACCCCGCCAGGAGGGCCAATG
>NC_050533.1:12059235-12095612 GCF_002922805.2 Oryzias melastigma
GGCCCCAAGGGGGTTACTCCAACCCGCCCCAGAGCCAGAGAGGGAGTGATCCCGGCCCCCAGGTGTAGGCGAGCCGCACCCCCGACGGAACAGGCACACCTTAAAGGAAGTGCTAGTATGTCTTACAGTTCCCTTAAGGGTCATAGAAAATATATGGCACTATTGTCCTAGTAGTTCACTTTTGGCTTATCCCTTTCGGGGTCGCCACAGCGTAACAGCACCCACTGTTTCGCATCAGTGATTTGGCAGAGTTTTTACGCCGGATGCCCTTCCTGACACAACCCTGTACTTGAGGGGCACAGGGATCCAGTTAGGGAGCAGCGTCAAGGGTCTTGCCTATTGTCCTATGTGTGATAAATTAATTGTGAGATATTCAGAAGTCTAGTGTAAGTAGCACACAACTGTGACGGTACTGGTGATGCTGTCGTACGGATCTCTTACACCACACTCTAGCTGTGGGTAAAACAACAACTGACCTTATGCCCAACTACAGGATATATATGGGTTGTCTGTCGGCAAAATATTCAAGAAATACAAACCTATCATGTGAACAATGCCTACGGGGCCTACCTTGCACAGTCTGCCGGATTTGAAAGGGTTTTAAAACTTCAAAATCCATACAAGAGCCTACATCTTCCCTAATTTACCCCTACTTAACCCTTTTGTCTTGTATAAGCGTTTGCTGCAACCTAACATGCCTGTAGAAACCAACACATTCTCATCCTGAAGTCATAACATAGGGACATTTTGCTAAGGCCCCTTCCGAATCACTTTTTGACTTTTTGGTCTCCCCAACTGGTTGTTTTTTTATGTGCTGGCTGTTTGTAAAATCAAAGGTCTGCAACCCTCATGACACAGCACCAGATGCAGTACCAGATAATCCACCAGATGCAGTACCAGATGCGGTACCGGATGTGCCCTTATCCTCGGGATCCGTCCAGTACCGGAACCCTAACCTTAACACTACTGCTTCGCATCCGGTACCGCGTTTGGTTCGCGCCCAGTACCATGTCTGGTACCGGTTTGGGTCTGGTACCGCATCTGGTCCAATGTCTGGTTAGGGTACCAGTGTGCTACTGGACCGGTTTTGGTTTGGGACTTGGGAGTGAGAATGTTTGCATGACCATCTTTGATACGGGCTCCCCAAGCAGTCTACGACCTTACTACCCGCATGCCCCATACAGGTTTGCCCCTTCTCTGCCTGAAGACAACCCATATCTAGATGTAAAGACAGATGTGACAAACTCCAGAAGATGGATTTAAATTCATCATAAAGCTGATGGGTAAACCATCCCAACTTCCTGCCCTCTTGGTTCCTTTATCACATGTGAGAAAGACACAGTCAGGCACGTCTTTTATTCTATCTGCCTTTAAACTCATGAACCTAAATAACAGTATCTCCATCTTGAACACACATAGGCTACAATTGAATCTTTGCATGCTCAATTATGCATTATTGTATATTTCTATTTTCCCTTTGGTGTTTATTTGTGCCAGTCTATTAATTTGTGGTCGGTGGCTGAAATACATCTCCTCTGAGGCCTTATAAATGTGCTGATGTGCTGTTTTGTCATGTTGTACCTCTGTTTGCAGTTTTAGCTGCCACTTATTTTTCTTTGTTTAATCTCAGGGACTGCTGAAATTGAATTGCCCTCTTTCGGGACTAATAAAGTGTGTGACCTTGATTGCCAAAAAAATGTTTTCCTCTTCAGACTGCTTGGTTTGCTTTTCACACTCACCAAACCACAGTTCCAATAGTTGCTCATTTGGGGGCAGTAATACCCAAAACAAAGCCAAAAAACTCAAATACAGAAAAAAAAAAAAATCATTTTTCAACATTTGTGTCATTGAGGATTCTTCGTATTCAAGCTGGGATGTTCTTTATTTCCTTCTGAGCCTGATATTTTTAGAATGGTTGAGTTTTAGATGCGTTTAAAGCAGTTGCTAACAAAAATGCTAACACTTAAATTAAGCATACATTTGCTGGAGATGTCCTGTGATTTTTGAAAGCTTTGGGATGAGTTTTGAAGTCTGTAACATCCTATGAAAAGAATAATAGAGTCCTGAGAGTGTTTTCACAAAGCATGGCAGTGGGACAGTGATGATGTGGGTATGTTTTCCTGCTTCAGTCAGAGGACGCTTCATCTGGGAGCTTTGAATCTTTTGTTAATCTTGGTCTCAGTGTTGTTCCTGTGTTAGCCTGCATTTGATGGGATATTCCTAAATCCCAAATCATCTTTTGGAGCATTGAGAAAAAACTTGTCACAGTTAGTGGATTTGTGTTGTCCTCTATCTTCTTGCAACCCCAGAACAGTGACTTTCCTTCAGAACTGTTGTGGAGCCGATTGTTGCACCTTGTTGAAGAGGAAGAGTCAGACGGCTGTAAAGAAGAAGCAAACTCATTGGCTAGTTAGCTTTAGCTATACATACAAAGACACGCTTCTATATGCAGCACAACTAGACTAATGCTAATTCACATAAATATTTTTTTATTTTATTCAAAGCTAGTTATCTAGACATCCAATCTTTACGCTACCTTTAGCTAATAGATCCTTTTGGGGATTAGCTCTCTCAGGACTTCGGTTCTTGAAAAAAATTTTTTTATGCATTTGTTACTATTCAACTTTTTGTGATTAGCATTTACTACATTTTAAGATAATCTAGCATAAATCAGTGTCAGCACTCACATTGACAACAGTATTTAGCTTTTCAGAAATCCTCTGCTATTTACCAGAATTAGCATTTTGTTTGCTCAATACATTATTTCATGTGGTCCCTTTATTGGTCTCATTATTTTCAAGATCTTTTCCTTTTTCTTAAACTAACTTATAATTTAGCATTAACATTTTTAACTTTATTCAGCTTTTTTACTCCATGACCCTCACCAAATTAGCAAAGTTAGCATGCGGCATTAAGGTTAGCAGTGTTCGCAGTCAATGTAGCTCCCTTCACTTTTGTCCAGGACATTGTATATTCTATAGGTTTGAAACTATTCACAATACAGAAATTTGACATCTGTGGTTATACCTTTAGTTTTTTACAGATGCTTTGGACAGTTTCTGTAAAAAAATATTTGCATTTTTAACAAATAATGTTAGCTAGTGGTTGTGAAGCTTATCTTCCTAATTAACTGTTCTAATTAAGACAAAAAATTGGCTTTCATAGAAAATAAAAATATTTCAATAGTGTCTTAAAACAGTTCTAAACACATCTTTAAATTATACTATAATGCCAATTTCAAACTTACTTCACACATTTAGACCCACAGCTGTAGTTAAGTGTCCCTAAAATATTGTATAAGAACTTTTTAATGCATATTTTGATCTAGCTTTGTGAGCATCCCATGATGGATTTATTTATTTTAGGGGTTGCATAAAGTACATAACAAAAGTCTTCCTATTAACCAAACATCATCTGACAAAGTGATTCTCTCTTTTTTTTTTTTTTTACAAAACTCATAAATTATCTGCAGCCTCTTCATGCGCTTTTATTTTGTTGAGTGTCAAACCCAGCAGTGAAATACTGACCTTTCTTTAATGCCCTCCTTTAGCATTTACACACACCGGATTTAAATGAACAGAGCCTTCCGAGAGTTAACACAAAGGTTAACAACTGGAATGGGATCGTCAGTGCCAACAGAATTACTGCGTAACAGAAGGGACAAAGAGACGCGCCGCCCTTTGGTTTTTAAAGATCACAAACATGAAACACAAAGAACATTTTGAAGATCTAAAAATGAAGCCTGATTTACTGCACTAACAAAGAATTTTTATCAATGATGGCATTTTTATTCATTTTTGAAGATGACAAAATCATTTGTATGAAAAAAAGACTTAAAAAGGTCATATGTAGGCTACGTGCGGTCATGAGATATTTAGCCACACGAGTCTTTTTAGTAAACATGTAACCTTAAGCTATAAGTTCCACAAACATGTTATTTTATTCTACCTTTGGTTAGAGAAACTATATGTTGATCCAAAGAAAATATTAGAAAATTAAATCTACAAGCTAATCATCTAACATTACATTTGAGCAGTTGCAAAGTTTCAAGTTTTGCAAGGTGTGTCAACTAGAGAACGACCAAGCTAGCAAACAACTAAGTTATGTTACTCCAGCCTTAACTAGAGAACAACCAAGTTTGCTAGTTTTGTTTAGCTAACAAACTACCAAATTATGCTACTTCACTAGTTGTGCCAAGAAACAAAACTACCCAACATGGATTTGCTGAAAGTTTCTGTTAATATGTTTAGAAAGTTTTATCCTCCAGTCACCCACAATATTTTATTACAATTGCCATAAAAGGCAAAAAAAGGTTACGATTATTTGATGCTATTTGAGTGATATGGATTGATAATAAAACTGTTCAATGATTTAAAGTATTTTACTAGGCAAAAATCTTTGTCAATTACGGCTAACTTTTGAGATATAAATTGTGTTCACTTAACTGGAAAATTAAGTCTTCAGATTTCGCGTTTACACCCAGTAGCAAACTAGCAGGTTTGTGTAGTTTTCCCCAACTAACAAACTTGCAAGTTAACTAGTTGAGCACAGCAAGTGAACTACCAAAGTTGTGCCTAGCTGGCAAACTAGCAAGATTTGTTTTGTTCAAATGTGCTATGTGCCTAATTATTGAACTACTAAGTTTTGCTAGTTGTACCCAGCTAGCAAACTAACTAGTACTGTTAGTCGCAGTAAAATTTGGTAGTTGGGCTGAACAATTGAACTAGCAAGATTTGTTAGTTGGACTCAAATATTGATCTTCCAAGTTTTGCTAATTTTGCCCAGCTAGCAAGATTTGTTAGTTTGCTAGTCTGGCACTACTAGCAAGTTTTCCTTCTTCTTGGGTCTCAGTAGTTTTGTTAGTTGGACACAAGTAGAATTTTTTTTTATTTTGCAATTAAAATAAAGCTTTGAATATTTTATTTTTTTATGTGATTTTGGACCAAAACAGTTCATAGAGATGTTAAATCATTTGAATCTTCTGCGTCAGCTAATTAATAATCAAGTAGAAGTTTAATAATAATAAATAAAAGCTGTTTTTTATATATCAACATGAGAATATGGCCTGTCAGGTAGTTCTTTGAAGATTAAAACAAGAAAAAGCAAAAAAAAAAAAAAGGTTAATGTTCTATAGAAGACTCCCTTTAATGTGGCCCCCATTAGGGTGCTGCAACGCTTGCAGCCCACTCCAGCATGCTTTAGAAGACGCCCCTGCCAACAACTGGTGGGAGAGCCGCAGCATGCCAGCTGCCAAACATGACATTTGCTGGCTGGGCCACTGAACCCCAGTGGGTGACATCTGCAGAGCAGCCTTTCATCCCCTCGCTGGGTACCTGTGTGGCCCCAGGCCCCTGAGAGCCAGGATGAATGCATTCACTCTTCTCCCCAGCTGGGTTCCTCATAGCCACAGGGCCACAGCTTTGACACACATGCTTGCAGACAGATATACAGTGCACACGCACATTAATATGCAAGCTCACACAATCAAATGCTCACTCATATACTCATAACTAAAGAACACCACCTCCACACAACAAACAGCTTCCAGCGTCAACATCTGCAGCTCTGGGGACTCCTTTTGTTTCCCCCTGTTGTTTCATCATCAGGGGCTGGCAGTCAGGTTGGGCTGCTTTTGTTATTTCAACCTCAGACCCCGCTGCAACTGTCAGCTGGAGATGCTATCTAATCCTCAGCAGAGCTTGATGAAAAATGCAAATACAAGCTGAGACCAGAGACGGGGGATAAAAAACAAGCCGAGAAAAGAGATACATGTGTAGAATTTTTGGAAAATCTTCCACTTATAATGTCAAAATTAATTGGATATTGGGGAAATCTGTATTTTGATTTGATACGCTTTATTGTCAATCTTGTGTCAGTTTAATAAAACATTTTCCCCTTCTAAAATGTTTATTCATCAGACTGTTATAACGCGTCTAATCATCCCCAAAGCCTATGATGATGCAACTGACAAGTATTAATGACTCTCTGATGTGTTCATGAACGCAGGCGAACTTTTCCTGTTTCTCTGCTCTATCTCTTCAATCAGGCTCCATCTTTGTCCACTTGTTGTTGCGAGCGGTTCCGTGTAAGGGTTCTGATCCCGGCTGACATCCCATTAGCCCCCCGCATTAGGAAATTTCTAATCACTGTGCCACTGGGACCCGGGGACTCGCAGCTCCTTTTTCACTTAACCTCCAGCAGGAGAGATCAGGCTCTGCTTCTCAATGTTTGTCCCTAATTACCTTCCCACAGTGAGCTGCCACACGCAATTTAATCAAATTCTCATCCCCTCTCATCTTTAACATCTCTCAAAGCAATCACACACGCAGTCGATGGGTAATATCAGCAACCTGTACATTTCCCACTGGTGTACTAATCGCTGTTTGGATCTGAACACTCGTTTTTTTTCTGGTTTGGATCTGTTGTTGGGTTACATTTTAGGCACTTTGGTATACAAACATAGTCGATCTAATTTATTTATTTAAAAAAAAACAATAAGGCCTACTGTTTTATAATAAATATTTATAATTATGTTAATTAAAAAGAAACTCCAAATAATATTTTGACTATTTTTACTTCATCGTGAAAACAGTAAATACTATATAACAACCTATAGTGCTCTAAAATTCAGAATTTCCTTTTTTTTAATGCTAGTAACTTGTGTGTGTTTTTTTAACTATACGGTGCACTAAAAAGCCTTAATTATTTAGATTAAAGAAGTGCCATATATATATATATAAAAAAATTCTGGTGTTGCTTGCTGATGTTGAAGCAATTTTGACAGGTACATGGCGCTCTGTCAAAATGTTTGGTTGGATGTTATTCTGAATAAACTAACCTGCCATATTGAGTTATAGGATAGTCTCAATATATATATATATATATATATATATATATATATATATATATATATTTTTTTCTTATCAGTCTTTTGTGTTGCAAACAAGATATTGTGAATATGTTAATGCAGCTAATATGTAGCAGCGTCAGACATTTTTTTGTAATGTGTCACCAAGAACACGTTAGCATAGTTAGAGTAATGTTGGTTTTAGCTAGTCTGTTTTTTACACGTTGTAAACAAGGCTTGGAGTTACAGCTATTGTGACATGCTGATGAAGCTAACATGTAGCAGTGTCAGACTGCAATTTTTAACGTGTTACAAGTTTCAGAGCTAGCATATTGCAGTCACGTTTGTTTTAATCTGTTTTTTATGAGCTGCAAACAAGGTTTGGGGTTCTTGTGAATATGCTAACGCAGTTAACATATAGCGGTGTCAGGCTGCATTTTCTAACATGTTAAAAAGAAGCTTGAGAGTTAGCATAGTTACAGTACAGTTTGTCAGTTTGTTTTAACACAGTTTTTTGCTTTTTGTTTTTCCAAGTTACCAACAAGGCTGGGAGTTACATGTATTGTGTATACGCTACAGTGGCTAACATGTAGTGTGTCGGGCTGCATTTTTTTAATATATATATTATGTTACTAACAAGGTTGAGAGTTAGCATAGTAAGAGTAATGTTTGTTTTAGATATTGCAAACAAGGTTGGGAGTTACAGGTATTGAAAATACGCTAACACAGCTAACAGTGTTGCTAACATGGTTGAGCGTTAGCATAGTTATATTAACGTTTGTTTTAGCGGAATCAGTTTGGGGTTTTTACATGTTGCTAACAAGACTTGAAGTTACAAGTAGGCCTATTGTAAATATGCTAACATGTAGCAGTGTGAGGCTGCGTTTTTCTTTTTTTTTAACATTTCTAATATGGTTGAGAGTTAGCATACGTACAATAATGTTTGTTTTAGCGGAATCCGTCTTTTTTTTACATGTTGCAAACACGGTTGGGAGTTACATGTATTGTGAATACACTAACATGGCTGCGCTTCTAATATGGCTAACATATAACAGATTCTAAAATGAGAGAATGTGGTAAAGTCTGACTGACGGACTCATCTCTGACTCTTTTGTCTCACTTAAGGCACCAGTTCTGTGTACCTTGTGTGACATAATTCTGAAAATAATCCATTCACTGATGGTTTTTCTATAGTGGGGAAAATTATGTAGTCTATCCTAATAAATTCAAGCTAGCTAGCAGGACTCAGCGTAACTAGCTTACCATCTTCAGCTGTTTTCTTAGCCTTTAATTTTGTCAAAATTTAAAACTGACTTTAAAACTAAATTACATGTAACTACCACAACCTTTACTGTCTAAATTAGATCAAAGTGAGCACTTGTTAGATCATCCATACATCCATTTTCTTGAACGCTACGTCCCTTTCGGGGTCGCGGGGGTGCCGGAGCCTATCCCGGCTACTGAAGGGCGAAGGCGGGGTTCACCCTGGACAGGTTGCCAGTCTGTCGCAGGGACACAATCACTCACACATCCACTCTCACATTCACACCTAGGGCCGATTTAGAGTCACCAATTAACCTATGAAGCATGTTTTTGGACGGTGGGAGGAAGCCGGAGTCCCCGGTGAAAACCCACGCATGCACGGGGAGAACATGCAAACTCCACACAGAAAGGTCCCAGCCGGGATTCGAACCGGGGCCTTCTCGCTGTGAGGCGAGAGCGCTAACCACTGCGCCACCGTGCAGCCCTTGTTAGATCATTTTGGTTTTAAATTTTAGTTCTAAGTGTGACTGATAAAAAAGAGTCAAAGAAACCCTGGTTCCAGTGTAGACTTGACCTTGTTAAGTATTCTTAGAGCCATTAAACACTAGCCCTGGATAAACTGTTTATCACCCCCCATTTGTCACCCAGCATGGTGGCTGCTGACCACCAAGAGGGAAACATCCCTAACTGAGAGGGGCGCTGTTATAATGAAGGGAACAAAATATTGGTTCCATGATTTTTGAATTTGAGATTTATTATTTAAATTGCTGTCAAATGACAGTTTCTTACTATATGACTTATTTTAATGTATTTATTTTTCTTAATAATATATTTAATCATCCTACTTTTGTTGTCCATACAATTCTAACCATCAAAATAATAATACAACACTATGTATTTTGAAAGCAAAAATCAAATAAACTCAAGCACTAAAGCTCTACAACTGAAAACCATTTTGTTCAAATACCGCATAGGAACCTTGCAAAGATCTCACCTTCCTGTTCGACACTCATTTCTGTTGCAACAGTCGCTGCAAACCAGTGCATCTCACCGGAGCAAAGCTTGCAGAGCAAAACGAGCCAAAGCCAAAGATTTTAACAGATCATTCTTTCAATCAGCAGATGAAAATGTGCAAACTGCAAACGAGTGGAGGACATTTTCAGGTAGCTGATTCAGTCATAAGGAATGCTGTAATTTTGGGGGTTTGCAGACAGTTTACACAAAGCAGTAAGATGGAAAACATATATAAAGAAAAATATGCTTAAAAATGGACTTTCTGAGTATTTTTTTTTCTCCAAATTGTTGTAAATCAGGAGCAGACAAAAACATATATATTTGGAAAAAGATCGTATTTGTGATGTATAAAGTACACTGGGCGGGGCACAAACTCTATGCTCCGCCCCATTCTGATGCATCCACTACTAAAGCTAGCGGGAGAGAATGTAAACTGAGAGCTCTCAGTAATGGGGAAGGGGGCGGGGTTGCTTCACAACAGCTGTCAACACAAGTTGTAGGCTAATTTTTGATGAACTACGGTCACTCTGCAGAAACTATGTCCTATAAAAATGTTTACATTTTGGCTGATTGGAGTGAGACTTTACGTAGAACTTATATTTATTAAAGTCACATTTACAGTTTCTTTACCTCTTTGCTTCAGTCCAAAAGAGTGATAACTTTAAAAGTTTTAACCTATTGGACCAGAAGAACACTTACAAAGGGAAGCTACATTTTCAGTTTTAAAAAACTTAAAAAGAAAGAAAAAAAAAATAGTTACATTTATTCTGACCTGTTTTAGTTTGAATATGTTCATCCTTATTAAAGTCTGTATTAAATCAATTTCAGTGAAATATTTTTTTTCTTTATTAAATCAAAATTATGCTAAAACATGTATTTGAAAAAAAAGTGTAAGCATTGTGTTAACATTTAACTTCTGAATTTGTATGCCCCAGTAGGTGTGAGCAGACATGTTTGTGTTGACACGTTGTGTATTTGCCCGTCTGCATCCTGATGTGTGTTAAAGATGGCCTCCCCGTGTGCTACCATGGGTAACAGCCTCGGTCCTCATTATCATTTCTCGGAGGGCCTGTTCTGGTGTTGTGAGCGCCACCAGAGGGGCCCTCGGCGCGGTGGGAGAGGTGTTGGAGGCGGCCCGGGGCCCGCTGTGCTCCTTCCTTCCCCTCGGCGGGGCGCCGGGCACAGCGTGTACCACTGGCAAGCCGACCCTGACGATGAGACAGCCTGCACAGCCGACGCCGTGTTTGAACAGGGCAGGGGGCTGCCGCGTCATGCTGGAGGCACACGTGCAGGAAGGCCATCTCGCACTCGCAGGAAAGAGAAAAACGAAAAAGCAAAACAGGCGTGAATGTGCACCAACTCCTGGTGGGTCTGACACATGTTCAGAAGAAGCTGCCGAGGGAAAGCTGTGTCTGGTGTTTGAGGACTACACAAACTCCTCAACACATTTGTGTTGCTCCGATGTTGCACTATGCCGACCTGGAAAGATAAATACAACACGCACACTGATCTTATATACTATTAATGCGGTAAAGGATGCCATCTTTTAAAAAGTTTGAAGTTAAATGTCAGATCAGTTTGGCCCCGCCCCCTGACTTCAGCATTTCAGCGTGTTGCGTGTTCCGCATTAAGCTTTGATTCTCTCATATGTTCAGCTCTCAGGTGTGTCTCTCAACTATAAAATATTAAACCAATGAATTCAATGAGATGTCACATTCTGTGCTTAATTCATTCCGCACTCCGACACTTCGTTGTTGACTCTTTGAATTTAAACAGGAAAGGGAATTAAAAAGTAGCTTCAACTTTATGACTGCATTGCAAAATCAACTGTTTAGTTCTGGGGTGTACAAACTTTTTGCTAAGAGGGCCAGAAACGTGTGAGGATCAACCAATCGACCAGAAAGTCTTTAAATTATTTTAAAAACATTTCATTAATGTTTTATAGCAATGGCATACTTTTTATTTATTTACATACAAAGACGTTTTTACCAAAAAAAGTGAAATATCATGATATTTCTCAAATATCGCGATATTTCACTGTATCAATTTTAGGGCTGTAATGCGATAGATTTTTTGTGCGATTAATTAATCGTGACCTGCAGTTAATCTAATTAATCAGTTTTAATCACAATTATTTTCCACCTAATAATTGTATTTTATTTAAGTTTCTGAGATTGTGGCACAGTAAAAGATCAAAATAAAATAAAAAATGTGGCATTAGTACGTTTTATTTATTTATTTTTTATGACAGATTGCCAACCTTTACTTTGACATCACTGAGTGGTAATTTATTTTTTTTTTCAGTCTTGGACAAATATTAATATAATAATTTAACACATCGACAAATAGTAGCAACACAATATTGAACACAATTACACAATTCACAGTTTACCACAACAGTAAGACAATAGAGTGATTTTATAGTTCCCTATAACCTGTTTGAGGGAATTTGATCATTTTATAGACTGTGATTAAGCCAGTGGCGGGCCGTGCATTTCACACCTAGGCCTTCAGTAGTGCTCCATCTGAATCAATCCAACCCTCATTAACTATTTTATGGCAATAAAACTTCTACTGCAGGTACAACTGCCACACACACACCAAAAGCATAAAAAATAACCTGATAAAATTTCAATATTATGTAGGGAGATAGCAAAATTTTACTCACCAAAAATCCAGATTATTTAAACACAAAATCCATCCTTTCTTTCCTCAAGATTTCAATCACTCTGTCGTGCAGAATCCATGCGTTTCGCAGATGGAAAGTGTTCCGTGGGTGTGATAAGCTGGAAAAGGCTGGATGCGGGAAATGTTCTGGTATTCCTGAAGCCTCTTGTGGTCCAGGAGGGTTACAAACATCAGTTTTTGTGATTTTGAAATCTGGTCTGTGTCTGGAAAATAATATTGTCGGTAGTGCACGCGAGGATTTTGCTCTGCACCTCTTCGTGAGCTCGGAGCGCCCGCGGTGCATTCAGGGACCTCATAGATTTGCTCGTATCAGCTTCACTCCCGCTCAACGGAGTGACAGAACTCCTTTACCCGTGCCAGACAAAACTGTGCCACAACTTTACCCAGACATTCATTTTCCACCAAAAATCAGACGATGAGACGCTTTCCACTGGTAACATCGTCCAACCTGACACGCCGCTCCTCGGCACCTGTGTCCGTCACATAACGCAGAACCAGAGCGAGCTGCGAGCTGTCCAATCAAAGCTCGTGAAAATGATAACGTTTCCATACGCCTGCTAGCTGGCGTTGATTTCGCCTACTCCAAATCTGATTGGTTGAAGCAACAGTTTGGTCGACAATTATTTTATGCTACAGGGCCCGCAGAACTGATTGTGAAGGCCTCCGGGCAGATTTCTTTGACCCTAGCAACAAATGGTGCTGCAATGTGATTGGTTAATGCTTAAATAGGAAAATACACGTCTGGAAGCAGCGCGACCAGGGAGACAGCAATGAAAGGACGAAGACAGAGCATTTGGAATTATAGAATACGTATTCACGGAAATAAATAATAATTAATATCAGTCTGTGATTCAGATATTTTTAGGCCAGCAGAGAAGGCCTTGTAGGCCCTGACGGCCCGCTACTGGATTAAGCAGAAAAGAAATAGAGAAGAGAATCTAAGAAGGAAGAAATGAAAAAAGCAGAAAAATTGAACTATTTGAACTTATTTTGTGCACAAAATAGACCAGAAGCTGAAATGATCCGCAGCATGGCGCAAGACTTCCACGGAGGACTGCGGCGCTTGGTGTGAACCATAATATAGGTTAACAAGGGCGCCAAATGGAACCGGCGTAAGGGCGTGGTCATCTGGACCCCATAAGATAGCACGAGGGTTAAATGACCGTGGTATGAGCGGGTTAAAATACTCCTCCAGGTGTGCATAACACGGAAATAACCCAAAAAATGGAGATTAACGCGATTAAAAACAAATAACGCACTAAATTGTCTGTAATTAATTAATCTCAATTGATGTAATAATTTAACAGCCCTATTCAATTCATTCCTACAGACCACATCTGTTGGAGGTGTTGTGTATTTCTTCAATTGTTACACATCTGTAGACACCACAGAACAACACAACGTATCAACGCCCACACAGATCCAGTTCCAAAACACAAACAAGAGCATTCTACCAGCCTCAGACAGTCCACCTCTGTTCTACAAACACATCAACCACCCTTCCAGTCTCGCCCCAATCTTCAACTCTCCCAGGCAGACAGGGGAGGCTCTGGGAGGGGAGAGGATTGGGTTACCATGACATAAATCTCCACGTTTCCCTCTTCTGTACGAGCAAGAGTTGGGCAGCGGGGCGTAGGAGCTCTAAGGAGCAGTGTCTTTGGGAATGCTGGCATGTTCCCTGGAGAAGATAGAGGAGATAGGCCTGGCGCCTCCGGTGATGTTTTCCACCCCCGCCCCCTCCCCTCTTCTTCTCTCACCGTCTCTGCTTATCTCAGGGAAGCCACAATAGGGTTTTGTACGACGAGGAAGGAGGAAGGCTTCAGATGGCAGTCGAGGACGACACGCAGGACGGAGGACTGAAGAATCCGTCCCTCTACACCCCACACATCTGTAAAGGATGAAGCATTTTCTCATAGACACTAAATATGAAGAAAGATGCAGCATTTTCAGTAGCGTGTCATGTGATGTCTGTTTTAGAACCAATATTTTACCCTATAAGCATCTCTTGGGTTTTATAGCCGTAAATATCACCAACCGGCTGTTCGCAGCTTCACAACCTTGATGCCTGTGCAGGCCAAAGGCTGCTCCCTTCAAATATTGGGCAGAGAAGGTACATTTTAGAGCCTGGTAATAGGAAAGGACCTCGGAGACGCTCCTGTCGCCCCGAATAAGAGAATATAGCAATTATTTCAAGAAAAAAAAATCAATTTTCCATCCAATCTTTCTCGCTTATCGACCAAAAGCCTCCTTGGAGTCTTAAAAGGATGAGAGCTCTGTGTGACATCGCTGACTTCTTCTAAATTAGAGTTTTCTTTTTTATTACTCTTTACTGATTTAAAAATGTACAGGAATTTTATGTTAGAACATACGAGGAATAAATGTAATATTTTCAACGCAGCGTTTTGTGTACTTAGTATAATTTATTTACACTTAACACGATTTGTGCATCAGTCTATCAGACATAACCAAGAACGATTACGTGGCCTTAAACTTGTTCCTAAACTGTGATGTAGCACTGATTCTGCTCAAATTACTGATCTTTATTCTTTTCAAATTATTACTTTTTGTGTTATTATAATCTTTCTTGGATAAATACGATCTGCACAAATTGTCTTTTTTAATGAGAATATTGTGAAATGTTTTTGCATTAACAAATGAAGATAATGTTTACTAATTACTTTTTCTATTATTATAATAATTTTTTGATTAATACAATCTGCACAAATTGTCTTTTTTTAAGGGAATATTTAGATTATGTTACTGATTAATATAAATTATTTGTCTGTGGATGTTTTGAAATATGATTACATCACTGATATTAATGATTCTTTATAACCTGAATCTATCATTGTAGAGTATAAATATTTGATATTAAGTTCTGAACCGGATATTGATAATTCATTTAGAGAAAATGGTATGGTCGAGTCAGGGTTAGGATTATATAAGTTCGCTTCCTTCCACTCCCTTTCAAGTGATCTATTTGTGATTCATTATGTGATATGTTATTTCATGTATTATGACCTGATTGCGGTACAACGTTTTCAGAGCTCAAATATCTGAACTCAGCTTCAGCCAATGACGTGGTGATGACCAGCGGGAGCCAAAAACCAACATGGAGGAAAATCTGATCGTTAGTCATTCTTCTTCTGAACTTAATACTATTTTTCTTATTTGCATCAAGACAATAATAAAAAGTTGATCTAATTTTAATTGTTTTTTCCTTGCAATATTGAGAAACAGCAAGTCGTTAAACTGGGTCATATAGACATAGAAGTACCACTGAAAGCGGCCATCATTCACACACATATCCTGCAGTAGATGGTGAACCGGGAGTGTTTCTGAATGATCTCATGAACCCAGACATTGAGACTTGTTTACCGATTATTTTGTAGAGCTCTTCAAAGAATAATAAATCTGGTCTCTCAACATCAGTCAATGCTACCATGTAGAGACTGTAGACAGTTGCTCTGTTAAAATAAATAGTAGCCGATCTCTTTAAAATGCTCGGTCAATCAAATAATCTTTTAAATTAATGCAAAAATGACACAAGAAGTCAATCAACAAAAACATTAATTATCAGTTTTTGCTTCTTCATACATCAGACTTTCTTCTTCTGGTTACAGCTGGTTCCAGAAAACCCCTCCAATACATATCTAGTAATTAGAGTCAAAAGTTATTTCCTTTGGTCCAATAAGTTCTTCCATTTGCCTTTAATAGCTATGAATTTAGAAAACGAATCAATCAAAGGTGTAACACCTTTAATCAATTTTCCAATTTGAACCAAAGATCTGAACGCATATCTTAATATTAAACAACTGATACATTACTTTTACAAAAGTTCCTCTCCTCCCAACTTCCACCTTGAAATGACCCCATTTTGATTTGTGTCTTAGGAGGACAAGTTGAATCCCCTGATGTTAGGAAATGTGTCAGCGTTCACAGAGAAATGTAGCAGTTCAATCTACAACACCTCAGGTGAAATGGATGTGTGTCGGCTGTGCTGCTTGGAAAAGAAGGACACCAGAGCTTTTGAATGGATAATGACGATCGGAAAACATGTATGTTTTTGGCTGTTTGTACTGTTTCTTGTTCTCAAAAGATTTGTATGAAAGCTAGCTGTATATGTTCTAGGGACATATCAGAGTCCTTTTGGTTGTGTTGTTTAGGATTTTCTTTAAAAAAAAGACCAACTGTGAGTACACGCGCTAATATCAGGTAGCGACAGATCGAACAACATATGCCAAAAACGCGTTCGTGAACGCATGCCGATGTGCATGAGTAGCATAGCAAAAAGGAGCACCATATTTATTTTTTTAATCTGTTAAACCCAAAACATGGTTAATTTTCTTACAAATGCACTTCTAATACTTTTTTTTGTTTTGCTTTTTGTAATCACCATTGTAGTCTTGAAGGTTTTCCTGTGCTGCTCGATGCACGTACTCCATGTATGCGCACGTATTTGTGTGTGTATATTTTGACATGGCAGAGATGTAAATCATGAGTGGCAGTGCTCAGTTGTGGGCTAATAATCTGAGAGTGCTGAAGGGCTTGTTCCATCTTACACCCTGCAATGCAGCCCACCAGCAGTCTCTCTGTCTGTCCCACACACTAACAGACCCCCCCCCCACCACACATAACCTCAGACTACTGGAGGGCCATTTACATGATTAACTCAAGAGGAATTCCATTATATTTGGCATTTTCATTGATCACAAGCTCACAGGTTTTTGGTGTATAAATAAAGGTGACTTAATAGGAAGCATTGTAAATGTTTTCCATTTGGTATCATATTATTTAGCAGTTCATGGTTTTGGTGCAAATGTCTACATTTCTTCAAATAATAAAGAGACAGACAGATGGTTCGCAGAGATTCCTCAGAAAATATCAGAAGGCAAAAAAAAAAAAAAAAGAGCTAGACCGTTGTTCAATGGTCCAAATTCTAGAAGGAAGTTGGAAATATTTGTGTTTCAATCAAAGTTTCTATTGAAAGTTGTCAGGTGACCTGTTGGTGTTGGTCCACAATTCTTCCAATGCAGTCGTCTAGCAAAAAAGACTTGAGAACTTCATGCAGTTCTCTGCTGACAGGCTCTTTGGAGACGCAGACTTTATTTTGAAGCAGGACTTGGAACCTTCCCACACTGACGAAAGTACTAAAAGCAGCTTAATTGACAGTAGTACGATCGATTGATTGATTGATTGATTAGCAAACTCATCTATAGGCTAAGGTCACGAAAGAAGACAAATGACACTGGACCAACAAAAATGTCAAAGAAATGTAGATTTCTAAAAACATCCTAAGATCCGTGCCTCCGTTGCAGCATTGATGCAGTAATTCAAGCAAAAAGAGATCCGATTTTGTATTGAGTGCATAGAAATGAACGTTGTGTTTAACCCTTTAACACCAGCGCTGTCGTCAATGATGCCTAAATAACACTCTTCAAACTATCGCAACTCTTCAACTGTAACGCAATGAAAGTGATTCTGATTGATTCTGACATGGAGAAAAGCGGTTTTGCGGATCAGCCCAAAGCTGTTTGTCTCTGTGACAGAATTAACTAAATTATGTTAATTACGAAAACGATTCAAGAGTTACGATAGTAGAAAGAATGCCAACAATGGAGCTAAAACCCCGGTGTTAAAGAGTTAAAAGTTTGGTGTCCAAAACATCCTTTTTTCATTTATTTGATATAATCTTCTAAATCACAAAACGTTATGTTTTCCTTTTTTCATACACAAAAAATGTCAACATTACAGTAAACAAAACATTTGCAATGTTTTAAATTCATGAAAAATAACAACCAACTCATCCATCTTCCTAGACCTGCTGATTCTTTTTCAGGTTCCTGGGGCCTATCCTTGTCACTCTGAGTTTGTACCCTACCTTTAAACTGAGAGAGGCAGGGATAGGCTCCAGCAACCCTGTGATACAGAGATTTATATGACAGGGATTGCTAGGGCCTATTGCTGCATCTATCTGTGGAATAGAGGGTACACACTGAGAGTGGCAAAGATAGGCTCCAGCAACCCTAGTATTATGGTGTTGCTGGAGCCCATCCCTACCTTTGTCAGGGAAGACAAGATACAAACTTAGAATGGCAAAGATAGGCTCCAGCATCCATGATACCACAGGGTTTCTGGAGCCTATTCCTGTCACTCTGAATTTGTACCGCACCTTCTAGCTGAGAGTGGCAGGGATAGGCTCCAGCAACCCTGTGATACTGAAAGGGATATCACAGGGTTTGCTAGAGACTATTCCTGCCTTTTTCTGTGAAACACAGGGTACAAACTGCGAGTAATAAGGATAGGCTCCAGCAACCCTGGTATCCCTGTGTTGCTGGAGCCTATCCTTACCTTTGTCAGCAGGAAGAAAGGAGGCAAGCTGAGAGTTGTAAGGATGCCTTTCCTTACTTTTGTCCGCATAAGACAGGATACAAACTGAGAATGGCAAAAATAGGCTCCAGCATCCCTGATATCACAGGGTTGCTGGAGCCTCTCCCTTCCACATTCACATTGTCTATGTGTACACTCATACTGACAAAACTACATACAAAGAAACCATGAAATTATTTCTTCACTTTTCATGTTGAATTTTCTTATCGGCTTCAGTAAAATAAGACCATTTCCAGCTTTTGCTCATGGGAGTTTGGGTTCAGCTGGGGTTTACTACCTTCAACCCCCTTTCCCATCAACTGGACATTGCCCCCCCTCCCCTCCTCTTTCAGCTCTCAGCAGAGAATCAAAGTGTGCTGGGTGGGGGGTATTTGGTGAGAGGACCGACTGTTGAAACAGATGCTGGTATGCGCGTGCCACCTATGTCAACATGGCCGGTCTCCGGACCCGATGCTGCTCACAGATAGGACCCAGCCCACAGAGCCGCCGAGTCTAGACTCCAGATGTTCTCGCACGCCGACTCACACGCAGACCAGGACCAACGCCAGTCCAAAGTAATCATTTCACCAAATGATGGCGGCTTGTTGTGCTCAGAGTTGGACAACAGCTCCATGACGGCGTTCAGGAGGTGTTGACTGTCAGAGGGTTCTGCTGTACAGTAAGTGGGAACCAAGTGCCGAAAAACTTGTCTGGGAGGACATTTGGAAGCATTTAGACCGTGGAAGGCCGCTCGCCACACAACTCACTTTTGAGTAAACATAGTAAATCTGTTCCACTAACAGAAAAAAACATTCACACATCATCACATACACACTTGATTTTTATTTTAGGAGCAATTTTTATTCGTAAAACAAAAATGTCGTTTTACAGTTTTGTGCATTTTAAATGACTTCTCTCGAAACTCCCCCTGAAATAAACATAAACATATGCTGGCTGCATATGCTCGGCACCGCTTTATTTAGACCGCTCCATAACGGCGCCTCGATGGGAGGGTTCTTGTGAAAAAAGACTCACAACTGCGCTACAAGACGCAGACTTGCGGAGAGGAAAAGTAAAGCGTTTCGGAGCGGAAAGCCGCTCTTTCGCTTTCTCCGGCGCTCGTGGGTATACCGCCGATCCAGCTATTCTTTTCTGGTTTGTTAATTGTTTGTCACCCACCAGGTGCCATCTGTCTGCAGTCCCAGAGTCCCCGAGCCATGTGGGCCGGCCTGCCTGGCGCCTGCCAACGTCACTGACCTGCAGCAACCGTCCACACCTCCGTCACACACCTCCTGATCCGTCTGGGATAAATAGCATCTCCCTCAACTTCTGTGCTGCCATCGCTGCTTCCCAATCTGTCCGGTGTTAGAAAGGAAAGAGCAGGGAGGTGACGGGGAGACAGAGGGACGACAAGAAAGAGACAAACCAGAACAAGGAGGGGATGGAACAAGAAATAAGCTTTCAAAGATTTGATCAGTCAGTTTTCCGATTGGAAGATTTTGTCCAACAATGATGGGAACTAACTGCTAAATGAACCCCCCCCTACTTGAATAGGCAGGGGAGGTCACCTTCACGTGGGCCTGATGTTGGGGCAGCTGCATGCTGAAAAATGAGATCAGCTGCTTTGCTTACTGGGATGGATGCAGCAGCCCGGAGCTGCCCAGGGCTCTGCGCAGCAACCAGCATACGGCAACCCCCAGTGAAATAAATCCACCCCCCCCTCAGCCTGTCTGCCTACCTGCCATCCTGGGGCATGTTGGGTCACCTTGACGACTGGGCCCAACAAGGGGGAGCCGCAACTCGCTTTAGGGGCAAAGACAGAGGCAGTATGGGTAATGAGGCGTTGCCATGCAAGTGGAGCGGCTTTATGGATAAGAAAAAAAAAACTAGCGTTGCAGTTTGGGTTTACATGTTTTATTTATATATAAAAACTAGTAGAAACTGAGATTCTACATTCTGGAGGTGTAACAATGAATCGGTTTCTATCTCTACGATCCAATTAGATCGATCGAATTAGATTAATTAAGTTTGGTCCAAATCATTGTGATAGTGTACTGCCCCAAATTGATGAAAAATAGGGGTTTAATGATGAATCAACTTAACCCTTTAATATCTGAGACGTCACCAGTGATAAATAACAAACTCTCTTTAATATACCGAAACTTTTCAACCATTAACTCAATCAATGAAACTCCAGTGTTACAGTTAATTGATGAATCGAATTATATTTTGACAATTGAACCAGATCGATCTGTCTGAACCAAATTGTTCATCGAATCAACATATACCATTCTAAAAATGAGATAAATCGATAATCGATCTTGGAAAATACCATTTGGATTGAGACATTGTCGTTTATTTTACTATAACAATTACGGTTGTAACGGATCTCAAAACTCACGGTTCAGATCTTTTTTTGGATCAGTAAAAAGTAAAAAAAAAACAAAAAAAAAACAGAAGAGGCTATTTCACCATAAAGATTTCATGGAAGCAGCCATTTTGAAATGAGCAGGAAAAGTTCTTCTGCTGCCTCTAGTGGAATGAAAATGAACTCCAGGGCAGAAAACAGGGACCAAGAATACAGTGGGGTTTTAGGGGAAGTTTAGATTGTCAGAAGTCTTAGAAATGTGTCAAATATGATATGAGGGTTTGTTTCTCCTTCATGACCAATTTTCAAATGACTGGTACTTTTGTGAATTGAAAATGACGCTTTTGATTGGTCAATGCACATCAATGGACGTGTGTTTGGTATGTAAAATCTGAAAACAGGCTTAAAATCTTGTGTTGCATCATATGAATGCAAGAGTCTTGAACGCAGAAGCCCAAAAAGCGTAAACACACGTCCGTCAACATAGACTTTTCATTGGAAGTAGTCACGTGAATGCATGCTTCCGAGGCCGGTGTAGACATAACATATGAAATGCATTAGTGGGGACCAAAAGGCACTGTGTAAAAGTATCAAAATTGTTCTAAATGACTTGATAGTGTACAACTAAACAAGAAACTAACTAGTCAACCCGAAACTAAACTGGGTTCTGGGTTCATTCTTACCTTCTTCCTTCTGTTTGCAATTGGAAACAGCTCTTGATAAATACAAAATGTTAAGTCTTGGAAAGTCTTCTCAAATTCCACAGGCACATGCGTCACTCTGGTATTAAGCTGTAAAACCATATTGCAGAAAAGTGGACCACAGTAAAATGCAGGTTTGTGAACATGATGTATGATCGCAGGGCTCTCGGTAATACTAGTCCATGCGAGCTCTACTGCAGATGCTGTCAGGCCCGGTCGAAACCCGTTATCAGAGCCAGATCCCACTGGCCAGATTTCCAGTAACACTCCTGCGAGCTAATGGAACCAGAGCAAGGGTTGAAGCTGGGGCTAAGACTGGAGCCGGAGCTGGAGCTGCCAGGGGAGGGCCGCCAACAAATTAATACCATCATCAGGGCCTCATTGAGGTCCCACATCTAGCTCCAGCTGGAGTGAAGAAGAACAAGGCGAACGACTGGCAATGAGCTCACTCTGGGCATCTCAAGGGGTGAAGCAAGTCAGCTCCACCTGGAACTTATAGGGAGGAAATCATCTTTTAATCTTTGAAATTGAAGCTTGGACATGGAAACTCTTTTAATTATAATTGAAAAAAGGGATTTTGTTTTATTAAAGACAATAAGCCTATCCCATGCAATTATAGTTTCCTACGGAGTTCACTCAAACTGAGACGTATGTCAGCTTGAACGTCATTCTTTGGTGCATCTGCAGCATCTCCGAGGCCGGTCAGGGAACGGGAAGGGAGGTATTATAATGACGGAGAGCAGCGCTCAACCACAGCGCCTAATCCAAACCACAGCTTCCTGACATTCACTTCACTCATCGCACGGAGATTAAGCAGCCAGAATTTTGATTTATTTAGACACGACCTATTAAATCAACTCGCTGGCAAAAGCCAACAGTTTATAAAGTGTTGGACCTAAAACAAAGCGCGAGAGTTCCTTAATAAGACACAGATGAGCCTAATTTACGTCGGAATTGATTCGATTTTTCGTCTTCCCTAATTCCAGAGAAAAAAAAAGTCAAAACATTATCGCTTCTGTCAGAGCAAATAAAGAAAAATAGTATCTTTGGATTCTCTCTATCATATAATCTAGCAAAAGTTAACAGCAAAAACATGACGAAAGGACGAGTTAGCATCGGGGAATCGTTTCTTTGAGTTTCTCATGAATGCAAACACCGAGAAACACATTAATCTAATCCATCTTAGATTATATTTCAGAACCTTTAAACCTCAAAGTGAACTGATTAGAAAAAAAAGACAAGTATAATACAACTTAATGACATTTCAGAGACAAAATAAAGACATTTAAATTAGTTGAATCCATGACTGATACTTTTATAAAATGGAAATCCATAATACTGACTGCACACAACTTATCTTCATCTTTTTTACACTTGCTCCCGAGTATAAGTGGCAACAGCAAAAAAAAAAAAGTCCTGATGAAGAAAAATGTATGTTTCCCAAATTTGAGAAAAATGTATTAAACAAAACGGGACCAAGAATGGATATTTAATCATGAAAAAAAAATCCTAATAACAGAACAATAATAGACTTAATATAAACATGCTTTACTACTGTGACACAGTGGTCCCCAACCACTGGGCCGCGGACCAGTACCAGTCCATGGACTGGAAGAACCAATAAATTATACTCATTTTTTTTTTTTCCTATGGGTTGACCCGTCCACAGCCACAAAAAGGTTGGGGACCACTGCTGTCATACATTGATGATTATTTAGCTTCATGAAACATAAAAAAAATAAGAATCTAGTATATTAGTGCAACATACAAACAATTATCTGTAAATATTAGCATAAAGAACATGTTAAAAAGTCAACTAAACTCTATATCTCTTTAAATCACAAAATCCAATGAATTCTTCATTGTTTGTCTTGCTTTGGAATAATTTCTCTAAGCCGGCGTGAGACTGAGCGGCGCTTCTTCTTCTTCTTCTGTGTTGGTGTCAGTAGCAAATACTGACACACATCTACACTAGGGGTGGGAATCTTGAGACACGTCACGATTCAATTCAAGAGGCGTCGATTCGATTATGAAACGATTATCAAAGCAGCTTTCAGTCATTATCGGAGTTTGGAGGACATGAGATTTTAGCTGCCAGTTTTTGGTCATTCTGTGATGACTGAAGTCCAAGTGTCCAATTGTTGGCTTTCACAACTGCTGCCATGACTTCAGTTTCGTCTCTGTGCTGGGTTGATTGTATCGGTGAAGAAGCGACAGGAAGGGATGTTGTATCTCGGCTCTATAACATTGAGGAATGTATGGAAGCCTTCATCCTCCACCACAGAATACAGTCTCAAGTCTTTTCCTGTAAAAGCTCTAATTGCTTTTGTTATTTACTTAGCCTTTTCCAACAAGGGTGTAAGTTTCTTTAGGATATCCACAATGTTTTTTTGACTATGTTTGTTTCTAGACCCTCTTCCTCCTCCGGATGGAACAATACGATAATCTGTTGTGTTCCCTTCTTGATTTTGGTCCGACAGAACTTAAACACCGTTTGACTTTTATCCAAAGCCAGTTGGTCATCGAGAGTTACGTTGGGCCAGTTGTAATCCAAATTCCTCCAGTACAACTCTTACAAGAATAGTGTCTTCAAATTCTGACTTCACTATCACTCGATGGTGTCATCAGTGTTAGCGTTAACGTAGCTGCCAGCGCTTGGAAAATAGATTAAAAAAAACATTGGTTTTATAACATTAAAAGTCATACTAAAACAAAAAGTCAATGCTTTAAATTAAATGTAAACTTCTGTGCTTCAGAGCACACCTACTTAAAGAAATGCGTTTCTATTAACCATCCGGCGGGGGCACATCCAACCATAAGTATTAGCCTTAAAAAAAAAACAGGTACAGACACCAATAAAGCTCAAAATACCCCAACGATTGGAGGGCTAGGGGAAGAATTCTGATTCAGCCTTGTTGTCAAATAATTCAAGATGAGCACAAACATCAATTTTTATTCTTCTTCTTCAATGATCACTTCTTAAACAGTTGGTACTTGCGCGTTTTCAAAAAGATGCCACCCATACGTCATGACCAAACTGAGTCCCTGATTGGTCAAAATTCAACTGGTTTAACTTTTTTTACGTTTTGTATGTAGAGCCTGAAAACTGACTCAAAAACTTGCATAGCGACACATAAATGGGAAAGTTTTAAATGTGGAAGCCTGAAACATATTTGAGCATTGGATGTGGTCGCTCAAATGCACGTCACCGAGGACTGTGTGAACATAGTGCGATATCAACCCTCGTTACACAATTAAAGAACAAAACAAGTGATTCTGTTCTTCATGGGGAAAAAAAAAGAAACAGAAACATCAGAAGCTGACGTATTGTGACAAATGAATAAAAAAAGCTAAATGCTTAAGGAGATGAAAGAATTTTAAACACACTGAAAAGAAACAGGAGCTGAGCTCTAACGCAGTTATTTAAACTGCTTGGTATTCCCTGGTGGTGTGTCGTCCTAAATCTGACTGCTCTTGACGTCTAACAAGTTTAATACTGCATCACCGTTGGGCACGATTGAATTACTGAAGCAACAACTGGTCCCCTCCTGTCTGGAGAACATAAATCCTTTTTTCAAACAACAACAACAAAAAAAAGACAGAAGTCTGAAGGAGAAACGAGGCGAGAGAAAGGAGAGAAGTATGAGACGGAATGGAAGAAGAGGTTGGCCGGTATTTGCATCGTAGACCGACAGACTACCAGGTAAGTCCGTCAGAGGAACACAGGAAGCGGTGAGGGCGGGGGGGGTCGAGGGCTGTCACCATCGTCGGCCTGTTTGGATAAGACCTCAGGAACATGTGGGAGAATCAGCGTGAGGCATCACACCTGGAGGAAAAGACAACTAAATCCAGCCCCCTGTACATCAGGCCCCGGCTCCAACAAGTCTAGTCAGCATCTGGAACGGATATCTGGGGATGCAGGCGACTTCGCAGCCCCTTCGGTGCTTCTTTATTTGTTTAAAGGACGCAGCGTGAAAACTTGTCTCTAAAATGCTGCTAGAGCTTCATTTAAATGTTTATGCTTCTAAATAATTAAAGTATTTCCCTGTTTGCATAATAATTAGATGTTACTGGAAAAAAATATAAATAAAGTTAGGAAGACCGGGGTTTCTGAAAACATTAAAAATTATTCAATACATTTCAAGAAAATAAAAAGACATGAAATTATCTTTGAAAAAATAAATCCCATTTTTAAATAAGATAGATCTAGATGGATCCATATTACTGTGATTTGACAGCTGTACAGTACCGTGAGATCAGAGCATAAACCAGTTTCCATCTGATCAGGAAAGAATTACCAATCGGTCTGGACATAGAAGGGAAAAAAAAGCTCCAGTTTTTACTTAAATTTTGATTTAAAAAACTGTAAAATTAATTCAGACACACTTGTAGATAATCCATAAAACAACCTCATTTCAGAATCTACGGTGGCCCTGAAGTCCAAGCCACACCAACAAATCCCTCAATGTAAAAACATATTAGAAATCAAAATAAAATGTAAAAAAAAAATGAAGTAAATAAATATGAAATGTCTTGAAAAATAGAAGTCCTTTCCAGGAATCAAGATAAAATGTTGAAAAACGGAACACAATAAGAACCCGGTACTATGGGACATCCCTGATTGGATGATGATATTGGTGTCTTCAATGTCTGGATATGAATAAAGTTATATGATTAGTACGGAGCAGATCCACCATCACTTTATGCCATGTGGACTTTATGCCTGTGGGCAGAGAGTAAGCCTGCCACTAGTTCCCATCATCCCGCTCTCCTGCTAGCTCACAGCCACTCACACTCTTAACCTAATGTTTGGATGCAACAAAAAGGGCGAGCAGTATTAGCGCTATCCAGCCTTCCAGTTTTGAGGCAGTTTATAACTCCCACCACGTAATGGAGAGGTATCAGCAAAAATTCAAGATTTTGTACCGCCGCATGATTTTTTGGAATTGGCGATTTCACGAATGTCTCTCCTGAAATTAGACGTCAGTCAGTCAGATGGGGATAATATCATTACCAAATTGGGTGATGGTAGCCAGAATCGCGAGCAAGCAGCAGCTCTGACTAGTTTATGAATTGTTGATTTTAAGTTTATGAATTTATTGTTGTTTTTTTTCTATAGTTGTGTTTGTCTGCCTTTTGCTATCCTTTCTTTGTGGATTTAATGTTGTGTTTTTACTTAGACCATCAACCTGTTCTAATAGGACTAAAGATGGAAATTAGTCAAAAAGACTATAATCTTAAAGATTTACATTTTAAAATGTTATATTCATATGTAACGTATACATATATATATTAGAGCTCTCAACATTAACATACAGGATTGAATTTAACAAAATTATGCCTTAATATTAGTTAACACAAATTAATTACATTTCGCAAACCAAATGTCTTCCGCTTCACATCAGACAATCAGGCGTCCGCGGTGTGCCTTAATTTCTGATAATGCACACTTCGTCCGGTGTTATCACAGTCATGCTATGGTCACTTACATAATAAATAAATATTCAAACAATTTTTAGTACTTTCGCTAAGCCGGCACCGAACTCGACTGCAGCAGCAAAGGAAAGTGATATATATGCTGCCAAACCATCCGTTCAGAGAGAAAGTTCTTTTTTAGGTGTGCATCAACACCCAGCAGTAAATAAAATTCATGTATTAACCAGGACCATGGCATATAAATTAATTTAAAGTGCAGAAACAGTGTTTGTTTCTTATCACTGTATATCACCATCTTTATTTCCTTGGAGTAACACTCTAGGCATAAGACTTTACAGTTTACTGTTTATCTTACAACTGATGTTTTGTGCTGACAAATCACACTTCTGGAAAATCTGAGATGGAACTTTATAAAATTAAAAATTACAGACATTAAAAACCCAGTAAAAAATTCTATTTGGCCTGTTTTTGCTCAAAAGATGCATATTGTCATATAACATTCACCTTGAAAAACATTGTGATTAATGTGACAAATTTTCAAAATTGATTGACAGCACTAATATATATATATATATATATATGTGTGTGTGTGTGTGTGTGTGTATCTATTTATTTATACAAGCATACTTATATATATACACAGTATATATATATATATATATGGTATGTATGAAAATGCGACTGCTGCCTTCTGGTGACAAATACCGCCGCGAATCCGCCTGCCAAATTTGCTAAAAAAACTTGCATTTAGGTCACAGCCCTGTGGCATTTTATAAAATATGACTTTAATCTCAGACAAGGAAAACTAAAACGTACATAGATTTAGTCGTCAACAAGTGGATGCATCAGAATGCGGCGGAGCAGGGAGCTTGTAGTTCACTCAGTGTGTTTTTTACGTCACAAATGATCCTTTTCAAACTGATTTTTTTCATCAGCTCTTGATTCACAAAGATTTGAATAAAGAAATACTCAGAAATTCAATTGTAATCATATTTCTTATTGTGTCCGGCATTATCAGAAAAATACCACAAGAACATGTAAAATCACACAAATTTTCATCGGAGTGGGTCTATTTAACTGTGTGAGGCTCATCTGAGTTTTTTTGGAGCTGGAACAACCCCCGCTCACGTGTTTGTTTACATAGCACTGCTCAGCCACCCGTCATCAGCGGCTACGGGCCTTTTTTTCAAATCCCTCACACAAAGTCAACGGAGCTAGATCGAGCTGGCGATAAGACCCTCAAACACGGCCTCTCGACGTAGAGCTTCTTCGTTTTCTCAGTCGCACATTTACAGGTTCATAAAATACCCTCTGCTTTTTCTTCCTTTAAACTTCGCACCACAACAAGCCAGCCAACCGCCCGCTTTTTAAAAAAAAAATTTAATATGTTTAGAGGAAAAATCCTGCATGTGTCCCTTGACGGAAGGAATGAGATAAAACACTCATTAACATTCCACTCATGACCTCAGTATTACATCCACAGCAAGGGAGAGCATATATTTGCCTTTCACATTTCTTGCCTGGGATGAGGGAAATGATGGAGCATTATGTGTATCAGCATGCGAGTGTGTGTGAACGAGATAGAGAGAAGGAGAGAGCACCAAAAAGACGGATAAAACACAGCTCAGTGATACGACATAATCTATCTGGAGCCATGTCTCAATATCACAATATTTCACACTTTTTCCACGTATCTCCGATTTGGCAGTGGGAGCCTTCTCCTCAGATCAGCGGAGTTATTTCTGCCTGGATGCTGCAGGACCGAGATACAGTTTGCAACAGCACAGATGGGAGAGGCTATAGCTCCGGTACCCGCGGTATCACATGCAAAAATGTTTGGTATGTTTTAACACAGATAAAGCTGACATATTCCGAGGCGCTTCGCAGACAATACCCATGAAGGAACAATCTCCCATCTGGCAGTGCAGTCTCTCTGAAATCCTCTCTGTCATGCTCAATGTGAAAAGGAGAGACAAAACATTCCGCTGTCTGTGTACCCGTCCTTATCAAGGCCGTAACTTGGGTCTTACTTGATATCGGCAAAACATCAACCAACAGATCGGGAGTTTGAAAAAGACCTTCTCCCTCTGGGTGGAAAAAAGGACACAACTCGTCCTCGGTGAGGATCAAATCAATCAGCTTTAAATCTCTCTCTGAGGACAGTTTCCCCGCTGCCTTTATTGGAGGAATGTCAATGCTGTACTACTTCTGTCCACATGATGGTGCAGAGGACAAGTCACCCCTCCATGAGTCCTGACTTATTCCCACATGCATGTCCAAACTGACTTCATACATGAGACAGCATTCTACATAATTATGGATCTTTTAGATCTAAAACACACTTTTTCGGCTACCTTTGAAAAAAACATCTCCAACTATCTACCTATCTACCTGTATATACATATAAGATCATATATTATAAGATCATAATTTGAAATGTTCTTATGTATGTACTTAAATACATGAAATACATTTATTAGACAATTATTTGACTTAAATGGATGAATTGAGTGCTGTTAGTGTAAACGTAGCAAAAAGGAACCTCAAAAATGTGCGGCCCTTGAATGCTTAAAGTTAAACCAGTTTGACCAGTCAGAGACTTGGATTTGGTACTGACGTATGTGTAATGTCCTTCTTCATCTGCGGAAATACCAACAATTAGAGAATTGATTATGAGGAAGAAACTAATAATTGGGGATTATATGACAGGGTAACACTTGCGGAAGCAGAGATCCACCACATGGGTATTCCGAGTCGCACTGTTCCACGGAACAGAAACTCTTTTCTTCACATGGGTGTGCTCAAGCACAGAAGTAAGTGTAAGTCATGACTTCCTGTTTTATTATAACTTTTTAAAATTAGAAAGTGATTTTGTTATGTATTTCCAAGTGTTAGCAGCTCTGTTTCTAACACAGCTGACACACCGGTGACTATTGATGACATCATCGAATGGGAAAAACATCTGAATTTGAAGACACGGCTATACCTGAATTCATGTGCCCTAATTTCTACCGTACTCACTATGTAGTGTGTTCGCCATTTCATAGTTCTGTCTGCATCTAATATTCCAAAATAAAGTGCACTAAAACTTTCCCAGAAGTCTTTGTGAAAAACTAGCATGCATCGATGCTCACTGCATTAGCGAATATAGACCACAATGCATTGCGGTCGAACAACTTTTGCGAAAAAAACATGTTTGAATGTAATTTTTTAACAAACCATCCGCATTTTCGTCAGCAGAACAGTGGAGTCACAATCAAACATCGTAAAATGTTCGTATTTTTTCGATTTTCACTTTGCGAAATCGTTGACGTCATATCCACCGTTTAGCAAAACAAAAGTAAAGTAGTGACCCTGGTGTCTGAATTGCTTTTAAAATCCAGATAGATAGTCCTGCACTATATAGTTTTTAAGTAGCTAGGGATCAGTATGGGAAGCTACTATTTTTCCATTACTTTCTGTTTGGAGAGCTAAATGTAGGGATAAGGGAAGAATTCAGATTCGGTCGTAGTCTTTCATATATCGAAGTACAGCTGTACAAGAAAAAAAATGGCATCACTTCAACATTTTGCTCCAAGCCTTTTCCAATTGTATGTACATGCTCCGGTATCGGTAATTCACAAGGTGTGCTAAATAGCCGTTCAAGAACTTATGTTCAGTGCGTTTTTGACACATGCCCAGTGTGAGCGCAGCGTTTAAGTGACTGACCTCAGGCCAAGAAGAGTCTGGCGTTGAATGCTCATGTCTTTCTGAAGTTTAAGAGGAAGAAAATTTCAATAAATTCAGGACAGCACTAAACTTTTATGTACAGTGATATATGTGTCAGGATGTTTAGTTGGCCGTTCTGAATTTCAATCAAGTTGATGATGATTGACTGAATATATATATATATATACATACATATATATAACCACACTTTCGTTAATCACAACAAACGTATTGGGTACCCCGATCTAAAAAACTTTTTATTTATTTATTTATTTTGTCTTCATGAAGTCCCGCCTGAACTGTAATGTTCTCAGACCCTAACCACCTGCTCCACCCTCGAAGGTCACCAGCTACACAAAAACACCTTCTTGGATATTGAGGTGGGATTCCGAAAACGCACTCCATGCGCGTTCAGGAGAAGCAAACGAGTGGAGGGCAGGTTTCTTTTCTGCTGCAGTCATCTGTATGCGGCGCGTGTCCCCCCACACATCGCTCACAGGTGTCATGCAACCCTGAATAATATCGGAGTGAAGGGAAGGAGAACCATGATGAAGGATCTTTGAAGATTACAAAACTTTGCTTCGTTCTGTCTCTAGGTTTATGATACTAAATATATTACCATCAACAAAGTTAAAAAGTGAGGTGTGTACATTAATAGCAGAGAGTATGAAATACACGAAAATAAGGTAATATTGAACTGTGAAAAATGCTGATGTTGAATAGATTGTAATTATTGGGTCAGACTGAAAATATGAAAGAAAAGCAACATTATGCTAAACACCTGAGTTTAGCTCCAGTGTTGACATTCTTTGAATTACCAAAGCTCTTTAACTGTTTATGCAATAAACATAAATCCAACACATTTTGGAGCAGAAAAATTGAAGTTTTTATCAACTCATTGAAGTAAAATGGTGTTTTTAACATGTTATTGTGGGTTTTTATGATGATGGAGGACATACATAAAGAAAACAAATCTCAAAATGGAGTATTTGTTTATTCAATTTGTTGTGAATCAGGAGCTGTAAGCTAGTAAGAGAGCGTGTATACAGATAGCTCAGTAACAGGGAGGGGAAGGGGGGCCGGGGTTGCTTCATGACAACAGACCCACCCACAACTTAAGCCTCGTTTCCACTGAGCAGGACGGTACAGTTTGGTACAGTCCAGTTTAGAATGGTCCAGGAAATTCAGGTCAGCATTTCCACCCAAAGTTGGACCGTCACTGTTATCACCTTTTAAGAAACATTTCATGACATTGACTGATTTTTCATTTTTTTGTCTGAAGCAAAGAAACTTTAAAGTTTAAGTTGGCAACTTTCCTAATTGTTCTCTATTTAAACTCAGTTTGATGTTCTGTTTGAACACTCAAATGTTCTTTAAGACAGCAGGGAAGTCGTTTTGTGGTTTGGAACAGAAAAACTTTACAACAGTGCTGTGTAACTATACCAACTTCTCTCCTGGATGGCAATATTTTTGTTGTCAGATGTCTATAATTACCGGCTGAGCTACTGCTAGCAATTAACAATGTAAGTCAGTATCAAATCCTCTAAAGCAAACTGCAAAACGTCACATTGTTCAACATTCTTAACGAGGCCGCGGGACATCCCTGTGCTGCTTGGATTACTATGTTTAGATAGAGTCGGGGTGGAGAAAAAAAACTGCATTACATTGTTGTGCCTGTTGGTGTTTTTTTCCGCTCTGAAATGCTTCCATTTCCAATCCTTAATGACAAACAAGAAAGCTTTTCTGACTGAAAACAATTCTTGCACTTCAAGCCATAACAATAATCGTGACAAGAGCATTTTCACCAAAAGGGAAGACATTTCACGCACCGGGAGCCTTTTGTGATGGTTTTTCTCCCTGCTGCTCACCCACCCTTCGTTCTCCCCGTCGCTTTCCCTTTGTGTACGTAAATCATCTCTTCCCCGCGGCCTGTCTGTGATCATGTTGATGGGAAACAAAGAAATCATCTTGAATGGCACATTAATTTCCTTCTTTCTCCCCCTGCCCTCCGCCTAATGAAATCCCCTCTGCCACGGGGCTTGAGGAGCCACACTGGCAAGCCATCACCAACCAGTAAATATGTTTACCTTGGAGCACTAGGCTAATGGACTGTTTACTGGAGGAAGAGCGAAGGGGGTTACAGAGACCAGACGTACTAGATCTTGGGTCGTGTGCTCCTCAGACCATATGACAGCTCCTCTGTGTCTACACGAAACCCAACAAACTGCACCTGATTTGCTGAGGTCATCAACAAAGAGCTTAGGCAGAGCAGCAGGAACAGCAATCTGGTTGATGAAAAAAACATAAATATATTACCAATTTTCAATGGAATTTTGCTGTAAGTTATCAAGAGCAAAAATTTATAGGTAAAAATTAAAACGGATAAAAGTTAAAGGAGAAATTAAAAAGATTATTTTAGCTACGCTAACTAGCGAGCTAAGAGATCAAAAGAAAAACAAAAGAAAACAAATAAAAAATGCAAGCGAAGTTTTCAGAGATAAAATGAACTGTTGTAGAAAAAAAAAAAAAAATAATTCCAAAGTTGTCTTAAGTTCTATACTGTCTAAAAAAAAAATGCACCTGTTTTGCTGAGGTCATCAACAAAAGTTCAGGCAGAGTGGTGAAAACAGCAGTCTGGTTAATGACATCAAAATAAATATTGCCAATTATCAATCATTTTTTTGTTGTAAGTTATCAAGAGCAACAATTTATTGCTAAAAATTAAAATGGATGAAAGTTAAATAGCAAATTAAAAAAGATGCTTTTAGCTAAGCTAACTAGCTAGCTAAGAGATCAAAGGAAAAACAAAAGAAAACAAATCAAAAATGCAAGAAAAGTTTTCAAAGATAAAATGAACTGTTGTAGTTAAAAAAATAAATAAATACAAAGTTGTCTTGGGTTCTATATTGTCTCTAAAAAAACAAAACAAAAAAAAATGCACCTGTTTTGCTGAGGTCATCAACAAAGAGTTCATTCTGACTGGCGAAAACATCAGTCTGGTAAATGAAATCAAGATAAAAGTATTTCCAATTATCAGTATTTTTTTTTTGGCTGTAAGTTTTTAGCAAAATGAATGAAAGTTAAAGGATAAATAAATAAAACGTTTGCTTTAGCTAAGCTAGCTAGCTAATAGAATAAAGCAAAAGCAAAGGAAAACAAAGAAAAAATGCAAGTAAAGTTTTCAGAGATTAGTTAAAAAAAAGTCAGTCTAACTTTGTCTGAAGTTCTAAAGGCTACTGTGTATCCCTAACACCAGCTAACTGCAACTGATTTCTTGAGGTCATCAACAAACAGTTCAGGCAGGAACAGCAATCCAGTTAATTGTAAGAACACGATAGTTTTGACAATTATCTGTCATTTATTTTTGCTGTAAGTTATCGTGAGCAACAATATTTAGCTAAAAATAAAATGGTATTTGAGTTATAGGAGTTTTATTAAAGTTAAATACTTAAGCTGCTTCATCTTGATTGCGCCTTGTTTGCCTTTATTATTCAGCTTATTGCAAGTGTCTGTTGAAAAAAGTAGTCTATTTAAGTGTACTGTACACGTATCTTTTGTCTATGATAAAAGGCAATATATTGTGAACTTAATAGGCTCCAATAGGCTCCACCACTTATCCAACACTGCACATGCATGGTTTATATCACTTGCTTATTCTTAGACTCAAGCATACAATCAATTTCAGGTGTACTACTTTTAGTGACTTTTTTATAATTGTTTTCTATAAAGTTCATTGAAAACCTTGATTGAGTTCCCTACATTCACGCACTGAAATGCAGTTTTAGTTTGAGTCATGGAAACCCACTGATTTATCTAGCTTACCCTACAACAGGGGTCTCAAACTCAATTTACCTTGGGGCCAATGAATCCAGAGTCTGGGTAAGGCAGGGCCATATGGGGTTCCATTTGTGCCAAAATTATGTTTTTACGTCCACTGTCTATGTCTTTGGTCCATTGTCTATGTCTACTGAACAGGTTTCTTGAAAATATGTTTATGTTTTTGTACTACTAAGCAATATCTTCTGCTTGTCCTGTGAAACGACAGCAGCCAACGATGCTAGCAACTGTTGCTAAGGACTTTTCTGACGACCAGATCCAAGTTAATGCAAAGTTTTAAGCATACATTAAGCTGAAACATCACAAAGCAATACAAAGCTACCATCAAAGAAGTGTGGACACGAGGAAGACATTTATTGGAAGACATTGCAGGTTCATATTAATGCCGGGGGCCACAAAATCTCAATTTGGGGGCCGCAAATGGGTCGTGGGCCGCCCCTGCCCTACAGAGTCCAACAACAGTACTGTTGTTGACCTGTGTTTTGTATGTCTGATTTTTTTTTTTGATTTACTTTAAGCTGTTTGCTTGCAGATTTCCCTTTGCTTTGATGTTTATCAGGAGCTTAAATGCAGTAAAACAACATGATTTTCAGATGGTATCGCCCATCACCCTACACGTCCAACGTTGGTTAACCTTTTAACACCGGAGATGTCACTGGCAACACCTAATTAACACGCTCTTTGAAATGGTGTAAACCATTGACCGTTTATACTAACACAAGGAATCAGCTGATTTTAAAAAAGCAGCTTTTTATGTCAGCTACAATACGATAATTTCACCAATGGTTGAAGAATTACGATAGTCGAAAGAATGTCAACACTGGAGCTAAAGCTTTAGTGACTGAGGGTTAACCGCTCAAGGTAAATCTATTTTTTATTTTATTTAACCTTTATTTAACAAGGTGAACTATCAAGAACATCTTCTTATTTACCACCTGGAAAATCCTTTTTGTTTGTAGTTTTTCATAGAAGACAGTAGGTTTCTTCATCTTGTCCACACCCGGCACTGTCCAACTTCGTGGACACTAATGTTGGATGTCTGCAGCAATGACGGTCAGCGGTTCTCACTGTGGTCACTTCTCTGACCCATCATGCCTGGAGTGTTCCCATTGTGTGATGCTTTTCTCTGACATGTTTTTCCAGTATTTTTAGGGCTAAACACTGGGTGGATCAACTTTCATCCCATGTTGCTCTAACCATACTTCAGAACAGGATGTTTACCTCCCTCTTCATTGCTGCTTTAGATGTTCCTTTCATTGGTCATTAGATTTAGGTGGTGCATTCCTAAATTATAATATCTTTAAAATCCATTTAGAACTGCATAATAGAATTGCAACATGTTACTAAACATGATGCTAATATGAAGGAAAAACCTCTAGACACAACATCAGAGCAACAAGGTTAAGATGAAGTTTTCTATGAAGAATATATTTTATTCAAGAATTAGAAGTCATTGAATGAAAACCTGCAAGTTTACTCAACAGCTGCATCGACTCCCAAAGCAAATCTCTGACAATACAATCTGTGGAGAAACAGGCAGACTATTCATTATCGCTTGTTAAGCCTGAGGTGCAAACGTCCAATCAAACTCTTTATGGAACCTTATGCTTCTATGTGTTTGTGTCAACCTGAGCTGAAAACAAGATTTAAGAGCGACGGTGTTGGTGCAGATACTGAAGCTTGGCCGAGAATCAAGTTTAGCATCAGAATACGTTGGAATTACACTAATTGTTGAACTGGTCAAGAGGTAATTCTAAGAGCGTTAACACCAGAGCTAAAGCTCCGGCATCAATGCGTTTTTGCACCACAGTCTCAAGAATGACTTGTTTTCTTCATGGGTTTAGTTTTTGTTAATTGTTGTTTACAGCTCGTTTTACTGCCCCCTAATGTTCAGATGTTGTAATTGCACAACGTTTTCTTGGCGGTTTGCACCGTTTTAATCGCAAACGTCTGCAGGACTTTTTAATGTGAGAGCGCTTAGAGGTTCGCTCCTGCAATTGATTTAAATCTCTGAGCGTTAAACCGAAAACATCTGCTGAACAAGCGTCCGGGGAGCTTCCTGTGATCAGAGATGTATGTTGTATCTATATATTGACACGGTCATGAATTTACATGTCAAGAGTCTCAGCTGGATACTGCTGAAGGC
>NC_050533.1:12095807-12101166 GCF_002922805.2 Oryzias melastigma
TCACCACACACACACTCCCTTTATGCTGGCAGACTTCATCGATTGATTTCCCCTCGCTGTGACACATTTGGTGCAGCTGCATGTGGCCTATTAATTATATCCACAGCAGAATCTTGTCACGCTCTTCTTTTTTCTAACAATACCCCCTCCCCTCTTCCTCCTCCCTGCACCCCCACCTCCACACACCACCCACGACAAAACACTTGCTTCCAAGCAAGAGGCCTGTGATCTCACTGGCTGCATCCATGACCCCGCCGGATCCCAATTTGGGTTTTGGAATCGAGAGGCCAGCGGGGTCAAACCTGGAGCAGCCAAACACACCCCTGCGCTCAACGCTAGGCCAACCAGCTAGCCCTGAGATTCCGTTTGGAGCACCGGCGCGGTCCCGCTCGCTCAGCTTTCGGCTGGAAAAGCTTCCCCCAGCGAACGCGCTCGCAGCAGGACACGGCAACACTCGTCAGGGCGGCTTTTCTCTCCATTGTGCCGACGCGCTTCTGTGTGCGGATGCATCTGGCAAACAATACAGTAAGCCTCCGCTGCAGGCCTCTTATAGCCTAAAACCCTGCCTTTTTATATTTAGCTCGTAATCACTATAATTTCTAAATTAGACACAGGCAGGCCAAGCACACATTCCTTCTGTACAATAGCCTCGAACGCTTGTCCCGTCTCCTCCAGAGACGCTCGGCAGAGAGACGTGCTAAATATTAGAGTCAAAGATGAAAACAAGCGGAGCATGTTAAACAGCTGCTGTTGAGGATGCAGCGGAGGGGCGGGAGGCGCAGATTAAGAGCAGATTACAGAGCCTTTTCCCTCTGGGGCTCCATATTCCAGATTGACAATGATGTGGGATTGGGAGATCAACCTGGAGATTTTCATATGAAAAGATGTTTTCCATCAGAGATTAACGACCGTTATGATTCATTATCTTTTTTTGTTGTTGTTGTTCCTGGTTTTCAGAGGCAGCCGGGATTGGATGCAAGAGCGAGATGGAGGGATGAGCGTTTCCGGGCGGCAAGAAGGACGGGAGGATCAAGAGATTTCGGAAGCGACCCTACGACAAAGCCAAAGGCCTCATGTTTTATTTAAGCCTTATTTTCACTGAGTCCAGGATTTTAAGTATTTCTATTGTAAAATGAACCAAGTAAACAGGAATGAACCGCAGATGTTGGAGACCCCCGTCGGTTGTAACTCCATTGACAAGTGGAGCGGTTGGGGCGGAGCCAGTCTACACACCTGTTAATGGGCAGAAAGTGATAACAACATCAGAAAGCACCAATATAGCGCTCATTTAAACTAACATTTCCAAAATTTGTAAACATTTGGGTGCCGTATTTTCTGGAGAATAAGTCAGTTTTTTCAAAGTTTAGCCAACGGTGCGACTTATATTCAGGAGCAACTTATTTCTGTGTTTTTAAAAAAAATTTCAGACATAAAGGCTCATATATTTATTATTTTCCCAGTAAACACCAGTTGTCTTTTAGCGGTTATTTCTTTTAACAACTGCTAGAGGTCGCTGCACCCGAAGTATTTTCTACTGACAGCGAAGAAGAAGTGTCGTCCAAAACAAACATGGAAGAGAATCTGATTGTTTTCCTCTTAAATTTGGATATTTTTCTAGTACGGACCAAAAGATTAGTATTCCTTTTTATTCATTAATTATTTTAGCTACACTGGTCTTGGCGGATTTGTTCTGAAATGTCCGGCTGTTCTCCCAAAAGTGCAACTCATACTCCAGAGCGACTTATTATATGGTTTACTTCTTGATTAGACATTTTTTGCTCTTGCAACTTTGACTTCGGTGCGACTTGTACTCCAGAAACTACAGTATTTGCGATTTCCTGTGTACTCTTTTGGTCACGAGTCTTTATTGAAAACACCTGCAAAAACAGCAAGATCTGGAACTGCAAACATTCCTGGCCATCCATGGCAACGGTGTGAAACAGGGTGAACTAGCGGCACACTATCACCAAACAAACCTTCTAGTGGAATCGAGGCATAACTGAGTGAAAACACTCGCCAGAATGAACTGGACCGTACTGAATCAGTCCGTAAAGGACTGTACCAAACTGCTCAGTGGAAACGAGGCTTTAGTGGCCAAAAGACTTAGCATGGGGCCCTCACCAATGCATTAATCATGGGATCATCTGGAGTTGACATTCGTAGACTACGGTCACATATACCATAATGCTACAGAGTGGTGACCTAAATGCAAGTTTTTCAGCATATTCGGCAGGTGGCTGGGTTGCGGCATTTGTAATTGGAGTTTGTTTTTTACACGCCCCACGGTTGCCGCTCAGGTTTTGAAAAAAATAAACATTTACAGCAACCGGATGATCTGGAGGTCGCAGAGTGGCAGTCCAGTGACATGCAGGGAGGACGCCATTACGAAATCAGGCGCTAAACCTACTGGATGCAAAATTACATAATAGCAGAAAAATGTTCCTAAGATTCCTAAAGAAATATAATATAATAATATTATATGTATAATATAAATAAATATACTACAAAAAAGTAAAAACTTGACTTGTAAAAAACAAAACAGATTAAATTTATAGATCTAATCTGATTAGCTTGAAAGGACTAGTGATCGTTTTTTCATGCAGCATTAGAAAGTCTATTAATTCAGAAGCTGCTATGCTGTACGTTGTGCTTCACGATAAGAAGAAATACAACAGCACCTTTTTTTGAAAAAAGGAAATATCGGAATGTGTCAAAATATTCATAAAAACCAAAACATCTGTGAGTAGAAGGAACAGATCCCCGTCGATGGCTTTTTTTGTTCGTAAAGTGTGAAGGTTCGATCCCGTCCTCCAGTGTGTGTGAGCCTGTACATTAATGTGCCTTTCACAGATGATCCAAAGAGGAAAAATCCCACAGGGTGAATCAATAGATGGGGTTGGATAATGGAAGCCTGCTCAGACAGCTGTGTTCCGGCGAGTCGGGACTGTTGAGCGCGTGGATGGACGGCTGTCTGTATATGAAAACTGGACTGAATGTGACCTTACCCAGAGAAAATGACTTTTGACAATGACAATTTTTAACCTAAATTTACATTACTGTCTGATATTTCCAGGCTTGTTTCTCCTAATGTAAGCAAACAGTGCACTTTTCGCTCATTTAACCATTTAAGACCCCGCAATTCTTCTAAATCCGGTGGACTCTGAAACAAAAAAAGAATAACTTTGTGCTGATATACAACACTATGCAGAAGTGTCTACGCAATTAAACCAAATGATTCTAAAATGGAGAAAAGCAGCTTCAGAATCCTTTGGAGTTACGGAAATTGCATGAAAAGTTGTAAAGTTTTGGTAGTTCAAGGAGTAAAATGTTTTATGTTGCCATGATGTCTCAGGTATTAACGTTTAAACATCGAAGATGTCACTGGCGACAGAAAAACAATACAAGTTCATTGAACTATCGTGACTCTTTGGCTGTTTATCTAATTTGGACACAAAACAAAACATCAGAGTCTGCTGGAAGAATGCTTGTTGTGTAAATAGTTGAAGGGTATTTTGATAGGCATATATTGTTTAGTGTCACTGGCGACATCTCAATATTTGAACTCTGGCAATGTCACCAGTGACACTTACTGTGTCTCTTAGACTGTTTACGCAATTAATGCAAACCTAATGATTCTGAGGTGGAGAAATGCACCCTCAGAATCCATTGAAAACATAATTGTCAAAACGGTTTAAGAAATAGGCTGAATCCAAATTCTTTCCCTACCCCAACATTAAGCCCTCCAAGCGGAGAGTTATAAAAAAAAACAATGTCTTTAAACTCAGATGTTACTAACCCTCGATGACGTCATTAATATTCGCTGGTCATTTATGTTAGTGTGATTGACATTAAGACAAATAGACCTTCACTAAAACTAAGCACTGAAATGAGGAACCAAATGCAGCACCTTATTCCGGTTCCAGTAGAACCGCACAAGTCGTAACGGTTCCTCCTTAGAATCGAATTTCAGTCCCCAACACTAGTCCCTATACCCTTTCCCCTTGAAGGAACAAGTTTGGACACCGGTAAAGCTCCAAATGCCCCTACAACTGGAGGTATAGGGAGAAGCAATGGGGGAAGAATTTGGATTTGGTTTAACTCTTACGCAATTAACATTAATCTACTGATTCTTTAGGTTCTAATACATTAGAGTTACATTGATTGAGTAGCTGGTTTAAGAGTTATAATACTTCAAAGAGCATTCGTGACATTTCCGGTATGAACACTTTAACTTTGATATCACTATCGACACTTACAGAGAACAGCCCTTCAAACGGGTAGTGCTATATATCTAGTTCATAATTAAGTTAAAAAGTTATGGTTTTAAAGTTTCAAAAAAAACATTTTATGAGTTTTCTATAAATGTTTATCCTAACCTGACCTGATCCTAGGTTTTGGATTTTGGCCCATTGAGTTTGAAACCCTTGTGTTAGCCGTTGTTTTCCATTACTAAGCAAAAAAAGAAAAAATAGTCCCACGCTAAGACCCTTTGATGTGTTTGACAGAACACAGATCACAGTGGATGTCTCTAAAGTATTCTAGCCTCTATTTTATAAAAAAATACATTGTTTTTGTCCTACAACAATCCTTCACTTATAGGTCACGCTTCCAATTTTAACTTAATTAAAAAATAATTGGATAATTTTCCAATATTAAAGTCTCTCCACCCTCCAGAATCACCCAACCCCCATGCCAGACTCTCTGCAATCGATACCAATAAAAATAAATCCTTTATCTCATTTTCTTAAGTGCCCCCCTCATTGATCTTTAGCTTCCGACATAACACAACAGTCAATAAATAACAGCGAAATGCTCCCAGCCTGATGGAAATTACCAGCGGATCACAGTCCCGCATCAAAGCATGAATGATAAATCCCCCCAAATTTTGTAGTCCAATTAAAGCGCATTATTTTACAAAGATCAGAACTGAAGCGTGCAATTAAATATCTGCTGATAGGCATAAATTATTGTGCAGGGTGGAAAAAATATTTTATTTTTTTCCACGCGAGAATAAATCAGCAGATAAAAGCGAAACCTTTTTTTTTTTTTTTTTTTCCGATGAGTCCAGCCTGCAGTTTATCTCCCTCCTTCCACCCCTCGCTCCCCTTCGGTGTGGATGCTTCAGTTGTGGTGCCACGACTGATAACGAGCTGACAGAGAAATGCAGAAAAATATTCTTTAATTAAAGAGCCGTGAAGAATGACTGAAGGTTTGTGCGCCACACACACATGTGAGCACACGACACACACGACTTCTGGAGGCTTGATGTGCTGTGGCTAATGAGGACGGACACTGGACCACAGTCACTCCTCCGCGGAAAAGACGAACTAACCGATTCACATCATTATTTAAATTAGAC
>NC_050533.1:12101351-12104643 GCF_002922805.2 Oryzias melastigma
AAAATTTCAAGTCACTAAATGATAAAAGAAACTGCCTTATGTTGTCCAAAATGAATCTAAAACTGTTTTAAATCAAAGTTTTTTATAATTATTTTTATTATTTTAAACCTTCATTTGTAAAACAAAACCAAGAGTTTAAAAAATCTAGACGGGGACGAATATAACATTTATTATTTGTAATATTTCTTTGTGAGTTTTATCACAATTATCACAGATTTTACCCATACTTTGTTTTTTATTCAGATTTGTATTATTACTAAAACCAAATGAAACAGTTTGTGAGAATATTTTTTTTTCTAGACAATTTTTCTAAAAATGTTGATTTTTTTTTTATTATCTTTTGAGTATGTCTATATTTACTATAAATTTCACAGTTTATTCTCTTTAGTCCACTAATCATTTTTATCTTTGCTTCTATGTTAAAGGTGTTTTTTATTTAAATTTTCAGAATTTTAAACTTTCTTTTGCTAATTTTTAGATTTTGTGTTTCAAAGCTTTAGGTACACTTTTTAGGTTTAACAAAACTTCTGTTGATGAAAAGGAAAATAACATTTTGTTTTTTAAAGATAGCCAAAAAAATATTTTACCACCAGTTGTTTATACTTAAACTTAAACTAAAATAATAATAATAATAATAATAATAATTTTAAAAAAATCATAGACACAAATTACAGATGAAAACAAACAAATGTGGCCAAACTAAATCTCAGTTTCGAAAAGAAAACCTGCACATTTTCAAAATAAAAATGAAAAATATATTTATAAAGACTCAAAAATTGATCATTTAAAGCAAACTGATGTAGCCAAATTTTATTTCTCGTAACATTTATTGCAGTTTTTATGGTAATCATGTCATTTGTTTCTAATGTATATTATATATATATATATGTGTAATATACATTCGTAGAAACAAATTAATTGACACAAATGAAAGATTAAACGGAAAAATCAATAAAAGCAAACATTTGTGGCCAAGCTGTCTGGATCTCAGTGTTTAATGTAAAGCTTGTACAATTTCTCTATAAAATGAAGAAAAAAATTGTAGACATATGAAAGTTTCAAAAAATAATCAAGTAAATCAAACAAATTATATTTTATACCAAACCTTTTTTTCTTAGGAACATCATTACAGTGTTTAATTGAAAAACCTGTAAAATTTCAAAATAAATATTATTAATAATTATTAAATAATATTATTTATTTATTTATTTATTGCTGAAGAAAAGCTGATTAAACCGAAATAATTTACAAAAACTGAATTGAATTGACTTAGTTGTATCACACAGTTGTCTTTACTTATAAAAGAGGCAGATTTGACCCTAAAAACACACTAAGGGTCAGGGGTCGCTGGAGCCAACCAAGCTACTGAAGGGGGAAGTCAGAGTTTATCCGGAAGAGTTCACTAAAACCACATATCCAATGTTTAGAAAAAACTCAGCAATACTAACATATTTTCCTTTATAATGGAGGACATCCAAACGTTAAATAAAAGCTGGACATCTTTTATGAAGAAGGAGCTTTCATGATTCTCTGTGTGAACGTTATAATGAACTGCTTTGTCTGCCTCTCATGTGAAGCAGGGATGGCCTGTAGCAAAGGCCATCTCTTTCTGCATGAATGCATTTGGCTTTAGCCTCCTGTCATTTAGTCATTTACTGTCCTACTTACACGGGTTTCTGTTGGTTGTAGAGCCGAAAACATGACATTTTTTCTTCTTTTTTGTTTACCAGCTCCGCCCCTTAGGGGTTCCCAAGCCAGTCATCAACATTAATATTAAGTGTTCAGTGAAGGACATTTACTAAAGAAATTATACTTCATTTATGAATGTAATATTAAAGGTTTTATTCATTTAATAGAGGCGGTGGGCTTCAGTTTACCAGCTTTGACTTTAATTTCAACTTAATGCATTTGTTCTTTTCTTGTGTTTTCTGATCCAGTTGTGGTCCTGGAATCATCTGACCAGATTGTTTTAGCGATCCTTCTATCTTACTGCACCTTTGAGCAAAAATTTTGACCCCACATGCTCAAAAACTCACCAAAAAATGTTGACGATCCGGCAGGAGAAACCATCAAAGCAATAAATGGGGGAAAAACTAGGCGGCCATTTTGCTTGAAATTTTTACATTTTCAGACGTGTGAAAATGATGTTTTTGTTTGAGCGATCTTCACAAAATTTAACACATGCTGCCAGCTCAAGTCTGCAACCACAACAGAAGTTTCATGTACCTTTGACCTTGAGAAGAAGCTGCCATCCCAATTTTTTCTTAAATATCTTTTAGTACCAGCAACAAACTCAAATTCCTCCTAGAGATTTCAATCTATCATCTCCTAACTCTTCAAGCAGCATTGGGAAGCTACTTCAGAAGAAATGTTGGAAATAAAATTTGAAGACTGGCGTTTCAAGCTTGCAGAAGTGGCATTCATCCATTGCTCTCACAATTTTAACAGAAATATTGTGATATTGTTGTCTCAAGCTGAACTAAATGATATGAAATAAAATATGAACATTTTAGGAATGTGGGCGTGGTTAATAAAAAATTTCCGTTTCTAAGGAGATCCAAAAAGTTACTTTTGTAGAGTCTTCTAAAAATGACATGAACCTGTTCGCCCAGACAACCAAAACATGAAATGGTTGCTATGGTGTTAAGAAAAAAAAAAAAATCCTGAAAAAGTCATGTGCAGCTCCAATCGGGATGGGAGGGGCACAAAGAAGAGTGAGGGGTGTTAACCGTTGAGGACGGGTCAGGAGGGAACCGCAGGGAAGCAGGGAAGTGGGCCATACAATACCGCTTACAGCTTTAATTTGTATGCTTTTTCCTTCAGGAGCTGCCATATCTCTATGATTTCGCCTCAGTTTTATGGTGGATGCTCTTACTGACCCAACCCTCTGCATTCCTTTGACTTTATGGTGCGTTCGCATCAAACGCGATTCGCGCGGCAGAGGCGGCCAGTTTCAATGGCAAGTCATTGGTACAGACGCGAATTGAGGGGATCTTAGCAACGTCTGCGCTGGTCTACCAGTAGCCCCAACTGGACGGGACGTTCAGAGTTCTAATAACTAGATAATTGCAGGTCGCCGAGTCGTATCTGGTAGTTAGGAACTCAGTTTTGGACACGTGACGTTTTCAGTGACTCGATCAGCGGGTCGAATAGTAATCCAATTCAAGTGTTTTTATTCCATAACCTATATGAATGTTTATATATATATATATATATATGTATGTTTTATATATATATATATATATATGTATATATATATATATATATATATATATATATATATGTATTTTTT
>NC_050533.1:12104687-12115094 GCF_002922805.2 Oryzias melastigma
TATATATATATATATATATATATATATATATATATATATATATATATATATATATACATATACACTGTATATATATACTAAGTAAGTTATTGGATAAATGTGACCACATTTTCAGTAAAATCAAAATAAACGCCTCAAGAAATCGTTTTGACTACTCCTATTTGCCCTTGCTGCTATATGTGACAACTACAACCCAAATCTGACTTTTTGTTTTACATTGTATTGAATTCTGAACTTGTCTGTCAATATTGGTCTACATGTGACACAAAAAAATGAGTTTTAAGTAGTCATTATTCACTGAGATATAAACTCATGTTTTGCAAAATACTTAAATATGATTAAAATTTTTTTAATATTTGGAACATTTCCCTTGTCACCCCACCCCCATGTAAATATGGTTTATACATATATATATTAAAAAAAGCAAAAATAAAAACTTTTGTATATTCTTTATTATTTTTTTTTTATTGAAGCAAAGTAGATTTTAGGCAATCACTCCCCGTCTGAGTGTCTCGGTGCTCCTTTGTGTCTCCGTCCGTTCCTCGCTCATGTCTCCGTCCCGTCCTTTCATCCTCCAACTGGTTTAGGCAGATGGCCACCCTCCCCGAGTGCGGCCCCCGCTGGTGGTCTCTTCCTGTTAAGAGGAACTTCTTCTTTCCGTGTTCGCCTGCTGCCTCGTGGAAGCCGAGGAGCGAGGACCGGATCAGAGTCGGAAAATTCAACCAATTTGTGAGATTTATTCCTAAAGTGAAAACCAATACAAAAGTACAAAGTTTTTTTATGTCAATAATGTATTTACCTTTATTCATTTATTTATCGAAAAACCCAAATTAGGTAAAATAATACATGGATTATTTATTGTAGTATTTGGAAACTTTTATGATAGTTTTTATTTTTAAAGTTACAGATTTTACTCTTTTTTAAATTCACATGTTTAGTGTTACTAAAATCTACTGACAGAAATTTGTGAGAACAGTTGGAATTTTTGCAGACATGCTTTTATTTTGACAGCAATTCTTAAAAATAAATAAAAGTCTTAATTTAATTGTCAAAAACTTCTATTTAATTTTTCCAATAAAGATTACCATTTTTGTCCTATTTTAAATTAGACTGTATGACTATAATAACTAATCTATTACAATTTCCTCCCTTGACCCAATCTGTTGAAAATGATGTTTTTGACGTGTTCTTCTGGCATTTTTCAGGACATTTATGAAGACAATGAAGCTTAAAATTGCATTTCTGAGTATTTCTTTATTCAAATCCTTGTGAATCAGGAGCAGTTGAAAAATTCTCATTTGAAAAACATTGTATTTGTGATGTCATAAATGGAGTGGGCGGGGCCACATTTGCCCTGCTCCGCTCCATTCTGATACATCCACTTATAGACAACTAGATCTGTGAAAATTTTTGCTTGGCATTTTTGTTGTTAGGTTGGGGGTGTGTGGGGCTGTAAGCTAGAGGGAGAGAGTGTAAACAGAGAGCTCTCAGCAACAGGGAGGGGTAAGGGGGCGGGGTTACTCTGCCCCAACTGTCCTGTCTAAAACACAGGTGAATTTCTAATTAACTATCGCTGCTCTGTAGAAACTGTGATCTAGAAAATGATAGAAAAATTTTTTAATTTTATTTGAAATTGTATTCATCATTTAAAACATTTTGTATTTTTTTTAAGTTTTTGGAAACTTTTTAGATGTCAAAAAATTAATGGATCAACAAAAAGCAACATTTTCATTGAAGCGTCATAAATATTCCAAACTTTTGAGCAGTTCTTACTTTAGTCCTCAACACAAATCGACCAATGACGATCAAGTATCTCCGTAGGACTCAAACTAAAACTTCCCTTCTGCACCAAAACAAAACCAGACAACCTGATCCTCTGAACGGAGATGATACTCACGCGGTGTCCTCGTCAAAGCAGGTCAACAAAGCAGCAGGAACATATGGGTCATATCAGACCTACTTAGAACGGTTCAGGGCTCACTGTACATTGAATTGTACTGAACCGCTCAAGTGTGGGTCGCGGTGTGTTTGTTCGCATCAGCTATACGGGAAGTAATTGAACCATGTCGCTGAAGCGATCAATCCAGCAGACATCTGGCTAGTGAAGGTATGTAAAGCACGCATGTGTGTGTGTGAGGGAGGGGGGAAAGGTATTGTTCAGAGTCTTCTGAGTCATGTAACATTGCACTGGCTTTGTAATCAAAGACGAGAGTTCCTGTAATATTTTATTCATCTCTACATCAAAGATACATTCAAGGGCAATGGTGAGAACTCCCACATGTATGTCTTTTTTTTAACTTTAGATTTCAGTTTTATTCATTTTATGCAAAAAGTTCTTTATTTTCCTGACACCTCATGACCTGAACCATCAAAATGTTCTTGTTTAAAACCAAAAAATCCCATAAAAACAAACAAAAAAAAGAAGACAGACAGACACATGCACAAATACAGAAGTAGGAAAAGATGAGTGTTAGTGTGAATAGGAGGGAGACAGAGTATGTTGAATCCCACTCAGACCACCTGCTCATCAGTTCCTCTGGCACAACAGATACTGTCATTGTCCACACAAACACACACACACACACGCTCACATACTAAGCTCAAATATAAAAATCTCCCGGTGCGCTAACAGAAAGCCTTTCCCAGTCCCTCCCACATCAGATGCTGGGCACACAGACTTGATTTAAAACTGTTAGATGCCATTCAATATGTCCCTGGTTTGGAGCCAAGCGTCGGACGGTTCTGAAAGGTTCTACTTGCTCACCTGCAAACATACTTGTCTTAACTTTTTGGAATAAAGTAGCCTCTAGTACAGGGGTGTCCATACTTTTCAACATGTGAGCTCCAATAGATCTACCAAAGATCAAGGATATAAAGGCAACACTTTCTTGTTTTTGCTCCCATTTTTACTTCTCCTTTGCTGAGATTATCCCTCTTATCTCACAGGTGCGCCATATCAAGATGCTGAATAGACAGCATGATTATTGCACAGACAGGTGGGCCTTATTTTTGTATTATTTGTTTACACATCATAAGATATATAATACAGCAAAAATAGAAAATAAGAGAATGTGACAGAAACCCAACAGGTGTGCCTTAGACTGACCACAATTAAAGGCCACTCTTAAAAATTGTTTTATTGGGGGCGGGAACTCAGAAAACTGGTCAGTATCTGGTGTGACCACCTTTTGCCTCATGTTGTGCAACACATTCCCTTTGCATAGAATTGATCAGGTTGTCGCCCCTGGTGGTGGTAGGGTTATGGTATGGGCAAGTGTACGTTATGAACGAAGAACAGATACATTTCACACCATTTATTTAAGCAGAGGATGCAACAGTCTGGTTGACTTGTGTAATAGTTGATCCCTTCCTCTGTATTAGCTCTTTTAAAGGGGCCATACTATGATTTTCTTAAGCCTTTAAGAGTGAACTGTATCCATATATGTGATCATATTATACATTCGGACCACTAAGAAAAAAATTATTTATGAAATATTGGTTATTTTTCGAGAGTTTTTTCCTACCTGGAAGTAAAACAACTCAATTCCAGAAGCTCCGCCTGCCGCTGGTCTGTGGGCGAAGATCTCAGAGCAGACTCTTCCTGGAGGGAGCGGTTGGCATCGTGCTTATGTCAGCATGTTTCAAACGGCTCGTTTTCATGGGTATGGGAGGGCCTGCTCCAGACAGTGCAGGTTTTTAGAGGATTTTTCTTTAATACGTAAAAGGATCAAAATATAGTTTTGTTGTTCTTTATAGTGAGGAATGAACAGTAAAATGCATTTAAAACCTAAAAAAGTAGAATTTTCATAGTAGGGCCCCTTTAATGTCACTGTCGTCGCTTTATAATTTGTGTTTGTTGTGGCTTTATGTGTATTCTTCTTAGTTTTTTTTTTTTCTGGTTTGACATTTGCTGGTCCTTCTTGCCAGGTCATCGTTGTAAATGAGAATTTGTTCTCAAATGAACCTCCTGGTTAAATAAAGGTTCAATAAAACAACTTCTTGATGGAATTTTGAATGCAGAGATACCTCGACGAGATCCTGAGGTCCATTGTTGGGCCATATATCCAAGAACATCACCTCATGGTGCAGCGCGATAATGCATGGACTTATGTCGCAAGGATCTATAGATAATTTTGTGAAGCAGTTCTAGTACGACCAGAATACTCAAAGCATACTCATTGGACATAGCATTCATTGAGCATGTTTTGGGATGCTCTAACATCCCATAACTTCTCACAACCTTTGAAGAGGAGTGGACCAACATTTCACACGCCACAATCAAACACTCCTTTAGAAAAAATTCTCTATAGGCTCACCAAGCGGTCTATGATTTTAAAATTTCATGGGGACCACCTATGCAGGTTAGCCCATTTTACCCATTCCCTACCCATAAGGACACTTCTGACTAAGATATTTGATTACAACATGATAGAAAGTTCCTATGTCATCGTCACCTCTTCAACAGCTTGTTGAAATGGACATAAGTGTTCGTAGTTTTCATGTCAACAGTACAGTATAGCGCACAGAAACATTCTGTGTTCATTCTCTGAAGTTTTTTTTAAACGCGACTGACATTGGGCCAGTCAAGAAAAGAAATCTGACGTTGGACGTTCTTTCTGAAAATATCTATATCTGCTAGCGGAGTGTTGCGGGCAGTATGGCAAGACTTTTCAGTTAGCAGTGATTTATGTATTAGAGGATTGTTCAATAGGTTAGTCAATTTGGATTTAATGCACAATCTTTTTTTGAACAAATATTACCCATCTAGTGCCTAAAACGCACTTTCATTGTACTTAATTGACAAAGTCTAACCCAGGTATACACAAAAAAACTTACTGATTATCTCCAGAAGGGACAGTTTATTTTTTAAACCCAGGAAAAGTATGCGTCTAGTGCAGTCTGTTTTAAGCGTCCATCACAGTTAAAATTTATTTTGACAATTTTAATTTTCATACCCAAACTCTCATTAAACAGCACAGCAGATATACTTATGAATTTCACCGAGCAATGCTGTCAACTCAGATTACTTTATCTTTAGACCAAGTTTAATGTCCAAACCTTGTTTTATTATTTTTTTGCCTTTAAGTCTCTTTCAACAGTCTATCAATCTCACCATATCTATAATTGATCTCCTATTCATGAGATTCCAATAAAGAAACAGGTGCAGCTATGCATCAGCCGTACCCCTGCCAATGAAAAAAGTCCACAGGCAGTCACATAGAAAAAAAAAAAAAAAAAGAAAATAGCACAATAGACTCTAACACACACATACACAAGCACTCTCCAATCTAGCTGTGTTTTGTTTTGCTGCAGAATACACGTGCGGGGATACTCAGGTACCCAAGGTAATGGCACCTGGGGTTATTCGGACCTAAATGGCAGCTCTGGCTCCGCTGCAGCTAACAAAGTGCCTGTATGAGCACCGCAGAGACTAATGCGCCTGTGCACACAATGTCTCGCTCAACTACAAAGGACAGGTGTGTGCGTGTCACTAAATTGTCCCACCGTTGTCTGGGGCTCTCCGAGTGGCAGGCCCTGTCCATTAGCCGCAATTTAAGAGAATGATCAGAGTGCTTGAAAGGGGCCACATCAAACAGGTCTGGAGAATCCCAGGTGCCCGACGCAAACGCAGGCATCAGCAATAACCAAGCCCACTTACAGACCTAATGTATTCTGTGAGAGAAATGAAGATGTTCCTCCTCCATCCAAGGCTCTTTTGTTCTGCATCAGACAGGCGGGAGGGATTGTTTCTAAGTTCACATGATGTCTAGGTGATGAGTGCAGCAAAAAGCAATTATCTTCCTCAGATGCATATTAATATTTTTCTAATGGAAGGCTGATGGTCCTGTTATGGAAAAGTAATAATACAAAAGCTAATGTCAAGTATCCTCTGATCTCGCACCCAGATATTCTCCCTTTGAAGCTGCAGTGATGAGGCAAATGTCGATATTATGCTTTCTGCTTTCGGAGAGCCACTCGAGCACAAAGGTCTGCTAAGGTAAAGTTGAAAACCTTCAAATTACCTCAGTCTATGTACCTTCAGCTTTACTTGAAAGACGTTTAAATACAGTTGGTTTAATGAGAAGGGTTATGATAGCAAAATATTAGCAAAATAGAAATTAAAATGAATATAAAGTTCTAAATTCCACCTAATGTGGTACTGCAGCTACAATACGCTTGTTCACCTCTTTATTTTCCTAAAAGCCTGATATTTATAGTACAATAGGTCATGGTGTAAACTAGGGATGTAACCAGTATTCGAAAACTCGGATGTCTACAAGAAAAATTTAGTAAAATTTTTTTGTGCAACGTAACTATTGCTCTAAAATTGAGGCAAAACTAGCTGATCACCCCTAGCTTGAGCTGCTAGCTTTGTGGAGAAAGTGTCCGAGCCTGGGGGCGGAGCTGACTGCTCCAGGAGGGGAGGTTCTCACCTTGTGACTTCAGCACGTGAGGACTCGCTGGTTTTCGTGGGTATGGGAGGCGGTGCTGCTGACAGCGGCGTTTTTAGAGGATTACTCAGAAATGCGTGAACGGGTCAAAATACTGCTTTGGGGTTCTTTATAGTGAGGACTGAACAGTATAATACACTTAGAGCTCAAAAAGTAGCTTTTTCCTGGTGTGGCCTCGCTAAGTTTAAAAACTGCATAAACTATATTCGCTTCTGCCACTGGAAGTAATGGAATCTTCAGTGTAAAACTATCTTGTTTTTTGCAGATGAAAAAAAACAGACTCAAATTTAGTTTACTGAAATAAATTCCAGATTTTGTAGCATAGTCGAAATTTTTTATTGAAAAATAATGAATACAAAATGTAACATCGCTGACTGAATGATTGGTATCATGAATTGTTTGGTTATAATATTACGAGTTTCGTGATCTGTTAGGCGATATCATATGACTTTGTGCTAGTATGGCGGAAATGCTAAATCTGAATATGTTAGCAAAATGTTTATTTAAAATTTGGGATTTTTTTTGTATTTTCACTAAAGATAGAAAAACAAGTCAGTTTATAAAACATTTATTAAACATTAGATTGAAGAGCTGTGAGTGAAACTGTATTCAGCCAAACTATGCAAATGAAAAAAACATCACAAAACATCTGGAGTATTTGTTCTAAAATGGTAGAAAAAAACAGTGATATTTATGTTTTGTTTAGTGTGTTGTTTTGTTAACCAGGAAGTTGGAAAGAAAAATTTAGAGTGCAACATTTTTATCTATTTCTTTCTTTTCGAATCTTTGTGTTTTTATGCTTTGTTTTGTTGATTCTCATCTACGACTTCAAATTAAGGTAAAAATGATGGGTAGTAAATACATTTTCATTTTTTACACATCCAATAAAAAAAAAAAAAAAAATATATATATATATATATATCTAGGAGTAATTTAAAAAATAAACAGAACCGCGGTTTGATCTATGAATCGTCAATCTTGATTTGTGAATCAAAGTGGATCGCCATCTAAGTAATGGTCCACATCCCCAGGATATGTGCTCTTTCTGTTGGTTTACTGACCAACGAAATAAGAATGAATGACTCTAGGATTTTATTTCTAAATTCTTGATGATCCGTCTCAATGGAACTTATTGGGTTAATATAATCATTTTGGACTAGATATGTTTTGCGACGACACTCATTCTGTATTGGGTCAGAGTAGACCAAGACTGTGTTCTCCTTCACCGTTATGAGGTGAGTACGCACTACAATACTGGTGTACACTTCATGTACACCTGGAGATTAAACTACACTAACATACTTTGGATTACCAAATTGGATTGGTAATGCCACCTGTACGCATAAGTCCTGATCTGGTCTTCTTTACGAAATTATGTTTTTTTATCAAAGATTTTTGACACTGTAGCAAGTATCTCAAAATGTATTGGTTGGACCATGTGAAAATATACATTGCGGGATATAGGGAAGTTATGAGGATAGGGATATTTGGACTTACTGAGGTTTCTGTAGTTTGGCAGTATTTCAGTTTCTTTAATGATATCGGTATGATGGGGCTACTTCTTGAGGATGGGACAGGCAGGAAGTTCTCCAGAGAGACAAACAATAATGCAAGTCCATCATTGTAGCACCTTTCTATAGATGTTTGAAACCTGTGTGCTGTATATCATTTCTCCTATTTTAAGTAGGACACAGCCCAAGCAGGACAGCAGAAACGGGACCAAAAGGACACCATGTCCCAGGTTACCTTGTTGATTTACGACCAGAAGTCTGCCCCTGCAGTGACCTTTATAGGTGTCGCCCAGGCTGGGATACGGCACTCAGGATGGGATGACAAAGCTTCCCTCAGAAGGTCAAGCCCTGCCCTGCAGCCACATTTTCTGAAACTCATCACAAGCCCTTCGCAAACCACTCCAACTGCTCGTACTTCTTCTGGGAAATGTGTCTAGCTGCAGGCCAAAGGATTGTGACACCAAAGCAATCATAACCACCTGCTCATTGACGTGTTCGAGCTGTGCGAAAGGGCACTAAGCTCCATCTTCAGGCCTCAGCCTGGAAATATTAAGCTGGCAAAAAAGTGATCAATCCTTCATCAGGCTCCTGTAGCTTTCACTCACATTGCACTGTAATATGTTAAAAACCTAAAACGCAAGACAAGAGCGTAAAAAAACCCAGATGAGACGTTCGACTGTGGCTGCTGAGCTTCACATGCACCCAGCACAAAGAGATGAAGAAAAAGGGAGAGGTTGACAGGGATACCGGGTCCTTTTACACTGACAGGTGTGCAACACTGACTGGCCCTCTGAAAAGCATCCATTTCCTTAGCAACTGGACGTCAGCTCAATTCAGCCAGGCGATTTCAGCAGATGGCTCGGTAAATACCTTGCCATGTGTTCACGGAGAGAAACTACAATGCATCATGACGCAACATGCACATTTACCCCGAGTCGCACACTATTTTTAAACCGTACGTGCCTTAGCCGCCCCATTCTTCTTTTAAGTCCTATTAAAATACAAAACGCAGGTCAATGCAAGAACACGGATGTTCTAAAGCGTGTTCAATACGGTGTACAGTCTTTGTAACAATCAATAAAAACCAGGAATCCTTTTCTTTTTTATTATTACCTTTATTTAACATTGGATACATACTTTGAAAATCAATTTCACAAATAAAAAATGGGAAGCAAAGCTTAACCAAAACAGAAAAGAATCCTTTCAAACCAGACAGAGTTCAGAGAACCATTGTGGAAGCTAACTTAACGAGAGCGAGGTCTTGTGCTAAAGCATTAACCTTTAGTACCCATTCTTCTGTGTTCACCATTGTTCACACTCTCTGCTACACAGCTGTGGTGCTGCTGTATAAAGACAACAGTTCATGACCCTAACCTTCAATATTTGTGTCTGTCAGCCACTATTTATTGTTATTTTTCCTTCTTTGTGTTGGTCTGGTTTACTTTTTCATACTGATTCCCTTGTTTTTTTCCTCTAGTTTTGTTAAGCTAGTTTGGCTAGGCTATGTGGTCCCTTTTGGCTAATATGCTGTTAGCATTTTTCTAATTGATGCATTTCAAGAAATACAAAATACCAGAACTTGTTTCTTTGCTGTAAATTTATCATCATGGTATCAGTAAAGTGACCTACATTAGCTTAAACATGTCTTTTAAATGCTAACTTTATCCAAAGTAGAGCTTTAGAAGTGTCAAACTGCCCATGAGTTTTTTCTTTGAACTTGTATTTAAGCTAAATCTTACTTGAGTGAAAACGTGTCCCTAATATTAATCTGTTGTGCTCTTATTAAGCCTTCTTTATACTGATTCATCTTCCCTTGTAGTTTTATTCTTAGTTTCGTTAAGCTAAAACAACTTCTAAAGCAGGCTATTTAGCCACTTTTGGCTAACATTCCGTTAGCATTTTTCTAATTGATATCTTTCAATTTTGTGAACAAAAAAAATGACAAACCAGTTTCTTTCCTGTAACTGTAACATTTCCAACGCCAATAAACTGAGCTTCATTTTAGCTCAAAAATGTTCTTTGCACTCTGTGGACTTTATGAGAACTTTACGAGCGACTAATTACCTTTGAGTTCCTTCATTAAACTTTTATTGGATCTAAATATTATCCACCGGGTTTTAACATTTACACATTTAAATAAAGGTTTTGATCATAACATTTGTTGTATTGGTGACACTTATCACCACCCCATCTACATACTGATTCATCCTACCTTCATTTTTTTTCTTCCTAGTTTTGTTAAGCTAAAACAAGCTAATTAAGCCAGGGCTATTTCTGAATTCATTCATTACTCACTATATAGTGCATTATATAATCCATTTGCCAGTTTATTGTGCTGTCCAAATATATAATTCAAAAATCAAATTCCCTAGAAATGTATTAACAATTCTCTGTGTGCATCCATGCTTACTAGATTGGGGAACATAGACCACAATGCATTGCAT
>NC_050533.1:12115208-12128120 GCF_002922805.2 Oryzias melastigma
ATAGTCGTTGTAAAATACTAGCATTGATTAGGTTTCCATGTTGTGAAATTGGTGAGGAAACGAAAAGGAACAGAAAGAAGAAAACTTGTTTATCTGCGCCTTTTACATATTTTGGTTGAACACATTTTGTTGAAAAAAAATATACAAATATATAAAATATAAATATTTTGTTCTGAACTTTGGCAAAAAGAAAATCTCACATCCTTTTAAACAATAATTTTGCACTTCTATAGGTTTTTAAACTATGAAAATAAAGTTTCCAATTATTTCACGAGTAAAATATACAATTTTACAATTTAACATCTTCTTGACATTTTTAATGAATTTTCTCCTCAGTCAGGTAACAGACTTTTATCCCAATTCTTTGCGAATATTGAGGTAACCAATAAAACTGCATTTACTATCCACTTAAGTGCCCATTTTGTCAATCATAGTTTATTATGTCAAAATTTTTCAACATGATTTCTGATTTTTAATACACTTAAAAAAATACACTTGTAAAGCTAATTTTATTAATACATGAAAGCAAAGTAGTATTTTTTCTGAGTTGCAAACTTAGTTGTTACTTTATATATTTCAATATAAACTAATATAGTATATCATGTAGAACACATTTTGTTTGCAGAAAGAAGTTCTTGAGGCAGTATCTGGAGTGTCTAAACAGCTTTCTGTACATCCCTTTTGCCACTGCTCCTGTACAGCATGTCAATCCACAGAGGCAGAGCTTTGTGTCTTCTTCCCTGCCCACTGCCTGTTCGCCGCTCGGCTCCCCATATGCCGCTCCCATGCGCTCTGCTCATCCAGCCACTGGGAGCTTGATTAAGCCTGACTTGTCACCAAATTACACACACAAAGTTTACATGCATTCCCCAGCTCTCCAGCTGTTGCAGATTTGTTGCAAAGAATAAATCTTGAAGCAGTTGACTGAGCAGGTCTGGGATGTCTGCCGCCTCATTGATAGGAAGAGATGGGGAAAGGGCGGGAGGCGGAGGGGGAAGTGAGTGAAAGAGAGACGTATATTGAAAGCAAAACAGACAGGCACAGACGATGTGGCAGAAGCTACGTTGATTCTCAAACAAACCTGTTTTTTTTACTAACTTTGATCAGCTTTATGTATTTAATATGAGGGAAAACAACAACTAAAAATATGTTTCCATTTATCAAACACACTATGACAAAATGGACTAAAATATATATTCTAAAGGATAATTTATCCATAAAAAACTTACCAAAGTAGAAAATAAAATCCTGCCTAAATCCCACATAATCAAACTCCCACCACTGTGCTTGACAGTAGCAATGACATACAGTTGTAATGCTTTGCTTTTTTTTTTTTTTTGCCAAATATGAGGCTAGCTTTTCAAACAAAATGACTTAAGTTAGTGTTGTATCTACACAGTAGTTTTAAATAACCTGTTAATTACAAAAATTCAATTTTATTTATATAGTCCAACATCACAATACAGATGTCTTAATGGGCTTTACATTGGTAATTGTACAAAAACATGAAATATACACAATAGCTGGTTGCTAAACTAAACAGACTAAGTTCAACTGGGATTTTGTACTTCTCAATAAAGAAAAACAACAAAAAAAAAAAAAATGGATTCTGGTAAAACTGAAAAAGAAACCTCACATGAAGGAGGGGTCCTCTCCCAGGATGGACAGGCAATGGACCGCTAAAGAAGAATTAGCTTATCTAACTCTACAACTACATCAAATCAAACTTTATTTGTATAGCACCTTTCCAAAAACATACATTTTACTCAAAGTGCTTATATAAAATATAATCAAAAAGAACAAGAGATTACTCAATGCCCCCCTATGTTTGAATAGTGTAGCAGATGGGCTTCATCCAGACAGAATTGGGGTGCGAGATGAACCAGAGGCGAGGTCCACGGCCAACAACAAGAGCACAGGTGAGCAACCTGGAATCTCTCCCACTCCGAGATGTGAGACAAGCCAGAGGCACGGTCCACTGCCAACAACAGCAGCATAGACGAACCACCTGCAATCTGATGTCTCCCAATTCGAGAAGCAAGTTGGGCCAGAGGCGAGGTCCATGGCCAACAACAGAAGAACAGACAAGCCACCTGCAATGTGGAATCTCTCCCGCTCCCTCGGAGGGGAGTGGGAAAGAGGGACGACACGTGAATAGCACTGCACCAAACAGAAACCACTGAAAAAACCTAACATTTAAAGGAAAACAGGAACAGTACAGTTGATTCACAGACTTTATGCCTTTGTTTTGGTGGAAAAATGCCAATACTTGTGCCTGTCTGATAAGTTAATTAGTCATTTATTGTTTGAATTCAGTCCGGGACATTTCTGTGTGGGTGTCATGGTGCTCCTTTTGCTCTTCCTAACTGGACCCAGCTGTTGTACATCACCTCATTACCGGCCTACTCCACTATTCATCGCCAGTCCGTTGCCTTCCATGGTGAAGTACTCAGCCGTGTACATTTATGTACTTTTGTCAACACTTAGTGACTACTTAGAATAATATTTCACTCATGCTCACGACCTATCCTTGTCTACAGGATTCTATTCATTCCAACCTGGGTCCATCTACAATAACCTCAGCCGGTGTCAACGCCACGCACAAATCATGACAGTGGAGTTTGTAGGTTCTCCTCATGCATGTCCTCTGAACACTCCAATTTCCTCCCACTGTCCAAAAACAAGTTTCATGGGTTAATTGGTGAATCTAAAATCTAGGATAGGCTCCAGCAACCCTGTGACCCCAAAGGGGATTAAGCAGATGGAAAGAAGGATTTAAATTCTGTTGGAATATTTTGATAAATAATTTGATACTCACAACAACTCTATATAAGAAGAAATCAAAAATATAAAGCAGGCCCCTATCATGAATTGTCCACCACTGTGCCTGATAATGGTTATAAGGTGTGTTGTTGAAGTAACATTGTTATTGCAGCTTTGAAATTATGACTTCCTATCATTTTTTTTTTCACAGTTGACAGTTAGCCTTCAACAATGTTTTTAAGTACGATAAACAATAGAAGGACCCCTGGATGCTTTAAAAGCAGCTTTCTCAGTAGTCAGTGTTTGAAATTGTCTGGTTTTCTTCTGAATTCCCAAATAAAAGGCACATTCTTCCTTGTTCTCCTTCACTTTCTCCTTCCATTTCTCTCTCTGATCATCTAAATGGCTGTGCTGGTAATTGCCGTGTGGGCATCATTACCCAAGAAAGCCCGAATAAGACGCAGTAATGAGCAAAAGCCCTGGAGCTCGCTAGACCGTTGATCAATACCATTAAACAACGTGCACTTTGAGATGAGCTGCGTTGGAGAGCGTTTGGCGCTCAGATGGATATTCCTCATAGCACTAATGGCTTTGAACCGGGCCTCCATTACCATGTATAAAATGCAGCTTATTATCATAATCAAATCTCTCTGTTTTTTTCCTATTGGAGATAATATGAACAGACATGGGGTTGCTAATGTAATTAAGCTTATATTATAATTACAATCCCCTGATCACATGACCTCTTCTGCTAACAAAGCTGAATAAATAGTCCCTTTATTGTTGTTTTCCATGTTGTTTAATGTTGGTATAGAAACAAAAGGGCTCCATTCAAAACATGAAAATACCTGAACTTATTGAAGGGATTTCATCGCTGGTTCCTGCCGTCGTCAGACCTATCTGGAATGTAGTGATGGGTGAGTTTAATTAAAAACATTTTAATTTGCATCTCGGGGCTCCATTCATCACATCCCGCTCAGCCGGCAGCCCCGTTCTCCGGAGCGCCCTATAAATAAATAAGAACCCGAAAGCGACTGCGAGGCCCGGGAAATGATTACGATTTCACTTACAATTACCAGGATGCTAATGGCTACTGTATTGATTGCACTGCCCTTTGAGATCAAGGTCATATGAAAATGTAATCAAAGGAGCTTTGATGATTCCTGCTGAGCCATGAAATTAGAAAAACGCATATACGGTGAAGTCGGGCTGCAGTTTCAACCGAAAACTATTCAGCTTTTCATCAACCCTTTCAAAATAAAGCTGGCCAAACACTCACAGTATTTTCTGCCATTAATATGCATCTATTGTGCGATTCCCTCTCGTTAATATGTTATTAATGCTTGACGCCGGGACCTAATGGATTGATTGATGGGACAGTGGAAGCGATCGGTCGCATTAGTCACCAGTGGGTTCGTGGCGATGCGGCTCCGGAGCTGCAGATGGTTCTACTGTACGGCGGAATGAAACAATGGCATCATAAATAACCATTTAAGCCGGGAAGCATTTGCTGTCATTCATGTTTTGGATTCATTTCCACAACTCAGATTTTAAAAATTCATGCTTTAATTCGAGCAGATGCTCAGCCTCGTCGATCAGTTCTGTCAAGTCATTAAAAGCACATTTTTTTCCCCAAATGGAGCGAATGTTCGATGTGCTTTGGGGTTAAAACGTTTTTTAAAAAGGCAGGAAATGAGGTAGAAATGTACTTCACCTCTTTTATTTTCTACAATTTGATTTTTGATCCCTTTTTGAGCACATTTGTAAGAACAGAGAGGTCAGACGTGTGTGATCAGCAGGTTTGAAGACATCTGTAGGGAGGATTCAGTCGCATTCCTCTTTACAGACCATCTCAGACAAATCAAACCTCTCTGATTCCTTAAAACAGTTTAAAGATGGGAACTAAATGCAGCCATTTTTGGTTACCTTGATCCAACCCATTTTAAGGCCTCAGCTTATTGACTGTATGTGAGAACTGGAGTGAGTGGCACCTCCCCCTTCGATTTTCAAACAGGAAGTACCTGCTGGCTCCAAGAAGCCTAAATCCCATTGACTTCTATTGAACAATAAATGGCTATTATTGAGTTATTTTATTTGTCAGAATAACTATAGAATAACTATATAACTTACTTTGGTGTCTCTTTTTAACATATTTTTGCTTATCCAATTTTTTTAAATATATATTTTCTTATTGCAAGTTATTCAAGTTATAAACTGGCCAATCAGATGCCTCGGTAAAAGAGAGCATGTGACGCCTCCTGGTCTCCACCTCGAACGTTCGATTGACAGTTTGTCCCTGCTTTCAGTGGAAGGGGCGTGGCTTTCCAACAAACACTCCTGGTTGGCGAGAATTGTTGCCTTAGAAATGACTCACTAACTTGCTAACGTTATCTGGTTCCACAATGACGAAATCCGTAATGGCAACTGAATGTTTTTCATATCACTGGAACCAGAGGTAAGGTATTTTCTATTGGTGACATCACAGCAATTTCTTGTACATATATGTCAATGGTCAGAACATTTGATGGATTGAGAAGGGAATTATGGGAAGTTATTGTAGTCAGGTGAGTCAAAAATGGCCATCTTTAGTATTAATTCAAGTTATTGTGTTCTAATAAGCAGCATTCTGAGTGATTTGATTTTATTTGATTTATTTATTTACACACAAATAGAAAACAAGATTACAAAAAATGTTAAAAATACCGAAAAAAAAATAATGTGATGCTGTGTCACAGAAATCCATGAAAAATAAATAAAAAAACAGTAAGTAGACAAATGGAGAACTGGATTGAAGAATCTAAAATATATAACTGTAACATCAAAATTCAAAATCAAATTAGTTTTGTAAAAATTAAATTGGGAAAAATATTTTTACAAATAAACATAATAAAACCAAATTTTTAAACCTTGATATCAACATCTTTTTACATTCTTTTAAATTAAATCTTGCTATCAAGAACTCAAACACGGAGGTGTCCAATTAATTGAAATCAATTGAGTCACTATTTTTTTTTTATTTCGGGGGGAGGGGTCACCAAGTCCAGTTCTGAAATACAGTTGCAACAGAACTTCATTGAGGTAGACTTAGAGGTTTTTTTTCTTTCATTTCTAAATAATGGCAGAAAATGTAGTCTCTATTGACTGGTTGATTATTTTAGTGGGTGAGAATAAGGTGACACAGCCAAAAGCACCTGAGTGTCAGATATCTTGTTAGTTGTGTTCAAATTTCAATCCAATTTTCGAACTTTTTCTTAGCTCACAAAATCAGGAAAAGATCTTCTTTGCTCTGTGAAGGGATTCAACCTGGAAGTCCGCTCTGGTCCACGCCCTCCAGACATCCTCCCACACATCCGTGTAAACCGTCGGGCTCCACCGTGACTCTGCTAAAGCGCCTTCGCAAGATATCGCCACACGTCCCCAAAAAATTTCCATTAATGGCGGCTCAACTCCTCGGCAGCAACTCTCTGATAGGTTAATCCCTGTATCACACTTCACCACCAGTTCACTAAGCGGCTTAAAAGGACACATTAGAACGATGACAATGACCTGCTAATGGTGTTACATTTCTCTGAAGCATTATGAGCTATCTTTGTCACGTTTATCTTCTAATGAGANNCTTGATCCCTCTCCCCCTGATCTGTTTTTTTTTCCAGGCGACGGAGCGGCCGGCCCCACGGGGCCCCCCGGAGCTCAGTGTCACCATTTAGATTGCTGGCTGTTCACGCAGCCACCCCGAGTCCTCAGGGCCATCACAACACCCCCACCACCACCCTCAACCACACCATGCGTGATTGATGACTGCTGGTTCCCATGGGCGTTTTACAACATTTCCTCAAGCAATGTCCCCTGAAGAAAATGTGCTATAATTCATCAAGCTATTACTGTACTGAGTCCAAATAGCAATTTTGTCGCCTCTAATTTCATTACGGTAAGCATTTTCAACCTCGGAAGCAAAATGGGCAAAACTGACTGCACTATTTGGCTTTTATTACTGTTATGGACACAGCTATTCATGAAAATATTATTATCTTTGGGCGGTTTTGGTGAAAGGTGCATTTAAGTGATAAATCGTTGCGCTTGGACACATTTCTAAATCAAAATAAAGCAATTTTTCTGTTTTCTGCTCAACTTCACAAATATATATCTTTGTAATTCCACCTGCTCCTCTCCAACTCTGACACATATTTCAGAGTTTTTTACGTTTTAGTATCTTTTACATGTAAAAGGACAATAAAGTTTTAAGAAAGACAAAGAAAGCGTTCAAAGAAATCATATAATTTTTCTAAGTCACAGTTGGACATCTTAAAGTTCATAGGAAATGTAAATGAATTAAAGAAACATTTGAAAGAAGGTTAAAGGGCAAAGCAGAGCGGGGAGCTCCTGACGGGTGGAGGTCCTGCCAGGTTCAAGGTGCAAACTCCTGCAGAGACACAACAACTAACAGAGTTCATAAAAATGTTTAATAAAAACACATTTAAGTTTAATTTATAGGTTAAATTAATAGAGGTCTTTCATTTCCACGTATATCTGGGTGTATATTTAAAAGTCTGTATTATTTGTTGTATTTTATTGACTATAAAGTGTACTTCAAAGCCCATTTTTTTCAAAATATTACAATGGATCTAAAATGCAGAGTGTCTTATATATGGATCATATCTGGTTGTGCTCCTTCACGTCAAAACGATTTTATGAACTGACAAAAGTAGATAAAGTGTAGCTGTGTTGTACTGTTTTTTTTTTTTTGCATATTACAGACAATTCTGGGGTTTAGTGTAGTCACAATAACATTTATTTTAGTGGTATCAGTTTGCATTTTTACATATTGCGATCAAAGTTGGGAGTTACAAGTATTATAAGTTCCCTAAAGTAGCTAACATGTAGCAGTCCCAGACTTTTTTTTTTCAGGTATTACTAACACAGGTGGGAGTTGGCGTAGTCAAAGTAACATTTGTTAAAAGTATAAGTCTGTTTTTTTCTAACAATTTCCAAACAAGTTTAGATGTTCTTGTGAACTCGCTAACTTAGCTAACATGTAGTTGTGTTGTAATGTGGTTTATTTTACGTGCTGCTACCAAGGTTGGGAGTTAGCATAGTCACAGTAACGTGTTTTAGTGGTATCAGTCTGTTTTTTGTAACGTAGTACTAACAAGGTTGGAGTTTCAGGTATTGTAAATTCCCTAACGTAGCTAACGTGTAGCCGTCATGGAATGTGTTTTGCTTTTTTATATGTTGTAAACAAGGTTGGAAGTTACAGGTATTGTGAATGCTAACGCGGCTAATGGTTACAATGTGGCTAACTTATAGCTCATCACGAATTAGTTCTATAGTTATCGTGAATTCTGACGGATTTATTTCTGACTCTTTTGTCTCACTTATCGTTCTGTGAGCCTTTTAACAAATTCTACATAACAGATAATCTGGTCCGCCCTTTAGTGCGAAAAAATACAACAGTCCGCTGATAATGATGGAGAAGTGAATCTTAAAGAAGACTCTACTCACTTTTGATTGAACTGACAATTCAAAGTGAAGCTAATGACACACACTGCATTTTTTTGTTAATTATTGTGTCTTTGTTATGCATCTCATGTGGGTCACTGATCGGTCACTAGCGGAGCTCGAGCAGCCGCTCACATGATTGACGACATGACTTCACGACTTTGTCTCTGTCAGATTCATGCAAACGCTCACCAGGAGAAGCACTAACCGTACTTAGCTCTCACATAAAGTGTGATACATAAGTTCTGGATATGGCTTTTGATGTGCTGCTATTTGAAGTATATAAATGAAGTAGAATTGTTGAACTTTTAGCCCACTATTCACTATTTTTGGTATCTCAAAATGTTGTTAATACTGGTCTTTTCAGGTGTTTTTTTCTTTCTACTTTACAATGTGCTGTAATATTTTATATTGATCTTTTTTTTTTACACATTTTTTTATTACCTTGTTTATTGCAGAGAATGACATTCTAAAAATAACCTGTGATAGTTGAAAGTGGGATTATTGATGTTATAACTCTTTAAAACACCTTTACACCCTTTTCTGAGCCACACATGAGTATTTTCACACTTTTCTTTCTTCTCTCAATGTTCAAACCTTCATAAAAAAATAAGTCCAGGATTATAGAATATAAACAAAATCTGGTCACGATCAAAGACTTTTGTAGATTTGCCAACCTAAGCACAGATGAGATTGATTGACAATTCAATGACAATTTATGGATCAACACAATTAGTCATAATTTTCAAGAAACTCCAAGACTAACATTTTCCTGATAAAACTTCAAATGTTCTACTTTTATTTCCTCCTGACAGTTTCCTACTTCGGTTCACACTGAGCACGTGCAGACGAGACGCGGCGAGCTGTTAAAGGGACAGGACGGGGACGGCATGCTGCCGGCGCCGCCTGCTGAGAAGGCCCTCTCTGTGCGTGACACGGACATAGGCTTTGGTGACCCGCCTGGCGCTCGCCCACGTCTCCTCGCCGGCTGAAAGCTCCGGGGCCACCATGTGGCATCTGCCGCCACGGGAGTGCGCACAAAACTGGGAACGGGACCGGCCCTCTGTTCACCAAGCCTGTCTGCGGAGGTTGCGTCGCTGAAACGCGGGAAGGGAAGTGGCAAGGTCACCCCCTCGCCCGGAAGACCCCCACCTGCCACATTCTGTTTGGTGTGTTATTTGAATTTGACATAAACGTCGAATTCCTCTTCCTCCTGACATCTCGTCGGTGTTCTGTGCTGCAGCGTTTAGCCTGAGCCGCGTTAGTGACGGAACACATCCATGACGCCGTCTATTCCCTGGTGACCGATGGGGGCGTGTTTACCCCTGAAGGTTACTTCTTGTAAATCCTCTCATAGTTTATTCAAATAGTGCCTGAACCTGCACAGCCCCCCAGATCCCCCCCACCCTCAAAGCATGACCTTTACATTTGATGCTTGACAGTTCTTCAAATTCGCCCAACCAGAACAGATTAATGCATATTTATGTGATGTCGCAGAGTAGTGGATGCTCTTTATCTGGTGGAGAACAAAAGACAAAGAGCTCTCGGCTCCACAGCTGAGTGTGTATTCATGCTCGCGCGGATGTCACTGGACACCATCAAAATTACATGCATAATGGAGGTTATTAGGAATCACTGTTGACATCATATTTCTGCAATTCTTCCAAAAGATCATTTTTGGAGGCTAAAATACCGTTTAAAAACCAACAATTGGGATTTCTCTGTGCTGTTTTACACTGTTTTTGTTATTAATTGTGGACCAAATAAACCAAAGGATGTAGGTTTACAGGTTTGGTTCACATTAATGCAGGATATCAAGGCAGGAAAGAATTCAGCTAAATTAATCAGGAATCCCTCATTAGTCCTTCCTGCTTCGTTCTTAAAACAGGCGCTTTTGCAGCAGCCTGGTTAAAGTTTATACCGTATCAAACTGTCGCTACGTCGGATTTTAGCGATGTCTACATGTGTCATTTTGGTCTGTTGTGAAACATGCGTGATACAGATGTGGGCAGATGACCATCAAGGGTTTTGGCTAGTGGGTCTGTGAATTGGGGTTTGACTTGTTCTGAATTTTTGGCTGGTTGAGAATTATGTACTTAATGCGTATTTTACGTAGTTTATACACAATTTTTACATAAATGTTATGCAATTTTTGTGAGATGTATACACAAATTTGTGGCTTTTCATGTATGTCCAGGTTTGCCTTACAGACTTTTCTCGTTTGTACCATAGATGTAAAATTTTATGTGGTGTATACAGCCCACCAATCACGTTAAAAATACGTAATTGATGCACTAATGAATTACATATAAACAGCACAATAATCACGCACAGTTAATGAGCAATTCGCATATTGTGTGACGGGTGAATAAATCAGCCAAACTTCATAACTCCAGCAGTCTATACCAAGTGGGGGCTCTCTTGGAGGTCGCCGGAGCATGGAAGGCGGGCCGTGGGAGGGGACCGGGCCATGGGAGGGGGCCGGGCCATGGGAGGGGGCCGGGCCAGGCGAAAATGTGACTCTGGATCCGCGCCGGCCTTATAGCCGATCTCCCCAGCTGCAACTCCTGCTGGGTAACTCCAATATTACCTGCAATTTTTCTCTTTTGCTAATGTTAGCTCGGGTTGTGAAGGGCTATAAGCTAACGGGAGAGAGCGTAAACAAAGGAATGTCAGAAAATCAATGTAGGGCTACTTCCACGCCAACAGTCAACAATCCAGTGCAAACGATCCTGATTTTTTTTTTTACCTGTTTTTACCTACTTCTGTAGCTCATGTTAAAAACTGACCAATCAGATGCCTCGATAAAAGTAGAACAGAAGAGGACAAGAAACAGAGACGTTGAATCTCACTGATGACAACAGCCTCCAACATGGCGACGTCGGTATTGCAAAAGAATAGCGAATAAACTGACTTCATTTTGTTGGAGCCAGAAGTCACTCAGTCCAGTTCTCATCTACAGTCAATGGTTGAAATTGACCTAGCAAGCTTGTGATTTGACTTTTTGCAGTACTAGTTTGATTTTTTTGATATGTTATTTTTGACAAAAACCCAAATTATTCCAGTTTTTAAAATGTAATTATTATAAAATAACAAAGACCAAAGCAAAGGTGCAGATTACAGTTGTTTAAATTAAAGCTGATCTGATCAATGCAATCCTGCCGTGTCGCTTTACGCTCCAGAGAACCAAAGTACTCCTGTGCAGCAAAAAACATAAAAAACTTTTAGTGTGGAGGCTCTAAAACAAGACACCTTTCACTCCTGACTCATCTTGTTTTCAGGGAAATTCAGGGAGATTCTAAACATATTTATCATTATTTTTGCTAGAAACAATTAAATAAAAAGTCATACAATAAAATCCACAATTAAAAGTAATAAATACATAAAAAGTGCAACCCTCCAGAACAGGAAATGAGATTGCTGCCAAAAAAATATATATTTGTCATAAACTGCTAATGAAGAAATAGAGAAATCCTGCATATTGATTCTAAAAATAACATAAATATTGAAACCACTTGTTTTTATTGTTCTAAATTTATGATCAGAAATAATTTGACTTATTTTTAATCAGAAACCTAAAGTGTGTCTATAAACATAAACTGCTCAGAAAAGTTTGTCTCCACCTTTCTAAGGTTTGACTCACATTTCACAGTGGGCACCTCCTGGGGTCGGGGTTGACCACATGCACGTCAGAGTGGGCGGAGCCTATCCCACACAGTGCAAACACAACACACTGTTGCCTTTCTTCTCCCTGTTGGCCTCGCATCGCGAAAACACCCAACACAGACCCCACTCCCACACCGCCTCTCACCTCCGAGAACTCCGTTCCCGAAAAGCCGGCGGAGCCACAAGGAGCTTTTTAAGGAGGAACAGTTTTCCTATAAATGACCTCCACTTCACAAGCTTCAATCTCGCCATTTTCTGCTACTGCAGGTGATGCGAGTCTGAAAAAAAAAACTACCGGTGGGGCTTTTTATTCAGAACTGCTGAGACGGTCTGTCCAGCTGGCCTTGTAAAAGTCACGGGCTCCGGCGAGGTTCTAGGACAGCCGCCGTTTTCAGAACGTCAGCAAAACTCAATAATTAATGGGCCGCATCCAATCACAGCTCTTCAGCCTACACAACCCCCCCAGTCTAAGATCTCTGCCCCCCCACAAATAAAGGCTCTCTCTGAGGATCACTGTGGAAATGTAATAGTTCTAATCATCTTATTGTAGCATGTTTCTAACAATGGAGGACACATATAAAGAACATTAAAATCATTTTTTTATTATTATTTCTTTATTTATATTGTTGTGAATCAAGAGCCGACAAAAAAATGCCATTTAAAAAACAAATTTAATTGTGGGCGGGGCACAAGCTCTGTGCTCCGCCCCATTTTGACGCATCAACTTGAGCCAATAGATTCATAAACGTTTTCCTCAACTGAGCTTTAATCTAGTTCAAAACTGTGCAGCTGGATACCTCTGATATTGGTCGCCATTTTTGTTGCACTTTTTTGCAATTTTTTTTTTTTTTTCAGCAGACTCCTGGCCGGTATTCAAAAAGCAATTTTTATCTCAAATTCAGCTTCATATTTTGATTTAAATTGTGCTGCTTAGACCACAGCTATTACAGTTTATTTTAAAAATATCAAATCAGCGCTAAAAGAAAA
>NC_050533.1:12128243-12158451 GCF_002922805.2 Oryzias melastigma
TTATCTCAAATACAGCTTCATATTTTGATTTTATTTTAGATTTTTTTAATGATGTTGACAGAAGGGCTTCAAAACAAACAAACAAACAAGACTTTTTAGTAAACTGTATCCACTGCTACTTTGCCAAATTAGTTTTGGGAACCACCCAGCAACTTTTTCAAACACAAAACTCGTGTCAAAGTAACATTCAAGTAGATGTGTTGGTATTTTTAAGAGAAATGTTCTTAGTGGATGTGGAAACCATACTTGGGCGATCAAAGCCTGTTGCATATTGTTCCCAACTCATTTGAAAATCAAGTTCAGGGTCCTAAAAAATTAATCAAAAGTGACTCAAAGTCAATGTGGGGTTGTCCTCCTTGATTTAAATTGTGCTGCTTAGACCACAGCTATTATAGTTTATTTTAAAGGTGAAAATCGTGATTTTTCTTAAACTGCAATAAAACATTAGTATTTATGTCATAAATGAACCCCTGCATAATTATTTTGTCACCCGCGGCCCCGTGCACTCTCTTCAAGCGTTCAAAGATAGCGCGGTCGCTAAGATTTTGGCAGCCAACCGATAAGAAGGTCATAGGTCGTGTGACGTCAGTACAGGAACATACAGCTAGATCCGCTAGTGTTGTGATGACTTTCTGGGCATGGAATTACTTAGCATAATAGAATTTGGACTGCCGTGGATTTGGGGATTCGAACGGGATAATGGTAAATAGGAGTCTGGTATTTGGGTGCAGTAATGTGCCGAAGAAGGGGGTCTCCCTTCATGAATTTCCCGTTTTAATAAAGGAGAGGGGCGCTCCCCGGTCAGGGGGAGGCTTTGAGCCCCGGCCCTCCGGAGGAGGAACGCAGGGGGTGTACGGGCTCCTGGCCGGCGTGCCCCGGATGGCCAGGGTGAGGCCGCGGCGCCGCGCTGAGTGGGGGTTTGCGGTTACGAGGCCCCGGGCCGAGCATGGGGGGCGCCGTGGTTTCGCCGAGCCCGCACAAAGGGTTTTTACTCCCTCCCCTGGCCGTCTGGAAAGAGGACCCGCTCGGAGGTTGGTTGCGCGCGGGCGAGGGTGGCCGAGAGGGCGGCGGGGGAGCGAGCCCATCCGTCGCCGCAGCATCAGCAGCAGCAGACCCTCGTCCGCAGCAGCCCATGTGGGCCGCCTCGGCGGGCGGCGGACCCATGCGGGGGGCTCCGTCCGCCTCGGCCCTGGAGGAGGACGACAAAGGACGCTCCGCGGCAAAGGCGGCGCCTTTCCTTTCGCTGTATGAGCTTTCACCATCGTCATCCGAAGCCCCTGTATCCTCAGATGAGGAAATCTCCGGTTCAAACTGGTAGGGGTACACCCTCCGAACCCTGTGTCGTTAAAATTCCCTTGTTTGATGAAGGCTCATCACCTTCATCCAAAGAAATATCCGCTAAATCATGGTCTACGTCGCTTCTCAAACCGTCCGCCATTGTTGTTTACACTCTGGGATCCCTGAAGTGACGTCACGCGCAGCCCCCGCCCATCACCACGTATCGCCCAAATTTAAAGCTGTGCACGACCATAAAATGATCAACAAAATCGCGCTAGATCATTTTAAGTGAAAATTTTTATCAGATTCGTTTTCCAAGTTCCATTGACTTTCTAAATTTAAAAAAAAAAATTGCCACTGCACGAGGCCTTTAAAAATATCAAATCAGCGCTAAAAGAAAATGCCAAAATGCTTTTAAAGGGACGGATTCTGTTGAGGCAACTAAAACACATGCAGGTCTCCTTTGCTATGTGACCCGAGATTTGATTAGCGGTGGCGAGTGTGCCGCTCAAGGACCTTCTGTGACGAGGGCTCCATGTGGCAACGGGGCCCATCGCTAAAACAAATCATATCAGTGAAGGGCGAGGTGAGCTGAAAACCTTCACGTCCCCTTTGATGAATGGAGAAGACAGGGACAAGTGACATCCAGGATGAGGCTGTGAACAGAAGCATCAGGGATGAACCCGGTGTGAGCTGGCGGCTGGGACCCCCTCCAGGGAGAAGCAGGAAATGAAAGCTGCCGCTTCAAAATAAAAGAAGTCTAGATTGCTCTAATAAAAATAATCAATTTAATCAACAGGAATTCACATTCATTGGTTGTTTTAGCCATATAAGGGTTAAGTAAAGTGTAAATCTGACCTGTTCATATCGCTCTTTTTAACACACATTCAAGCAGCAACTTCCAATAAAAAAAACTCTATGTAAATGGACCTTAATGCCTGTTATTCTTCCATGTTCACGCATAGCTATGCACATTTTTAAGACCATTTTTGGGCTCTACGTATAAAATGTTTGACCACCGAACGCACATTGACCAATCAGGGACTCAGATTTAGAAGTGATGTATTCATGGTTTTAATTCCCAAAGGTGCCAACCGTTTAAAAATTGATCATGAAAGATAAATGAATAAGTGCAGCTTGTACCCAGCTGGAATTATGTGACACCAAGGCCGAATTCTAATTCTTCCCCTCCCCCTACAACTACTCCCTACCCCTAAATTTAGTCCTCCAAATGTAGAGTTCTGTAAAAATAGTGTCTATGTCTGAATTCCTTCCCTTCTATATAGTGGGGTTATTGTTTTCTAGTGCTGTCCAAATCTACAATTTCAACATTGAGTGCACTAGAAATTTCCCAAAAGTATTTGCAAAAAACTAGTGTACATTGATGCTCACTAATGCATTTTGGTCGAACAATTTTTGTAAAAAAAACATGTTAAAATGTAATTTTTTTAATAAACCATCCACATTTTTATCATCAGAACACAGGAGTCACAAATAAACATCATGAAAGGCTCATATTGAATCAATTTTCACTTTGAGAAATCTGTGACGTTTAGAAAAATGAAAGAAAAATAGTGAGCATGGTGTCCAAATTGCTTTTTAAAATTCAGGGCACTAGATAATCCAGCAATATATATATTTTAGGGATTATGGTGGGAATTCGGACATAGCCCTTGTCTTCAAATTTGGACGACAATCCCGCTCGATGACATCATCAATAGTTGCAGGTCAGCTAGCGTGGAACCGCTAGTGCTCGAAAATACATAAGATTGATTTTATAACCTTAAAAAGGTCATACTAAAAGAAAAAGTCATGACTTACATTTAAATGAGAACTTCTGTGCTTCAGAACACACTTAAGTGAAGAGTAGCGCTTCTCCTCCGCGGCAAAGCGTGACTTAGCTTACTCCTGCGCCGGAGGCTCGGTATCCCTCCACCACAAGGGTTAGCCCTTAAAAAAACTATATACTATGTATATATATACATACAGTATATGTAATATACATTCATTCATTCATTCATCTTCTTGTCCGCTTCTTCCCTGTCGGGGTCGCGGGGGTGCCGGAGCCTATCCCGGCTACTGATGGGCGAAGGAGGGGTACACCCTGGACAGGTCGCCAGTCTGTCCCAGGGCCTCAATCACACACACATCCACTCTCACAACAGTATATGTAATATACATACAATGTATCAATGTATATATATATATATATATATATGTATATATATTTATTTATTATTATATTATATATATATATTTTTTTTCTTGTGTGTTATTTTTTAACAATTCATTTTGATTTCTGGAAATTATTTTTGCTTTTCAAAAGCATTTTTTTTTTTCTTCACGGAAACCAGAAAAGGTAGATACTACGGGACATGTGTTGTGTGGTCTTAATAGTTTTATCTGGAGAAAATCTCTGCTGTCATTTGTGGTTCTTGATGCTCCATCGCAGGTTTTAGAAGACCACACGCTGTAAAAAGTCAAACATTGTATCAAATAACAAAAGTTCTGTAATTTGATACATTTAAAAATATTCGTTTTTATCAAATAAAAAAATTGAATGGAGTAGACCATTGACTCAACATTTGAATTTGATGAAAATTAATTATTTTAAACGTAAGAAATCATAGAACTTTTGTTAATTTACTTTTTTTTTCATTGTAAACAGAACTGTGATGACTGGAGCTCTCTTTCTCTGATTCTATGTTTTAGTTCTGTCATCGTTCTGTGACATTTCTCCAATTCCATGTTCAACTCTTTCAAACAGCTCAAAAACTGAAACGTGTCCATTTTAGTCTAACAATCCAAGTCGAGGCGATCACAGACGAGTCTCGCTCTGATCTGAAAGCAGAAGCATGCACATTCATCGGTGCACTCGGTTCTCTCTGAGCTGAGGGCGTTTAATGTGAAATGCGTGCACGATTTGTTCCAAGGGGTCCGACGGGCGCGACGGGACGCGTGGCGCTGCTCTCCCACAGATGCAATTAGGCTAAATGGGATTACGCCTATCACGTTTCAGACAGGCCGGCCCCAAAGCCACCTGGGGGAGGGGATGATGACGGGATGGCGGAGGAGAGGGGTGGCGATGGAGGATAGGTGGAAAGGAGGAAAAGCGTGTTGGGCTTGGAAGATGAAAACTGCATCTGTGGGACTCCAACCGCAACCTGAAACAGGAAGTATATGTACATTTCAGAACGTGACGACGTGACGGTTTGTTGTACCCCTCCCCCGGCCTCTGCTATCAGGCGAAATGTCAGCATCAATAAGGAAAAGTGAGGGAGGGGAAGTTGACATTTTCACACTGGCTGATGGGACCTTAGATCCTCTTCTTGAATTGAGCGCTGCGGTCAAAGGGTTTTATTTTATTTTTTATTTTTTTTAGAAAAGTACAAGAAGGGGAAAGGCCACCGCCTGGAATTGGATGCAGATTTTTCGCAAGCTAATCTAATTCTGGAGCGTTTTTGAGAGTGATTCTCATGCTGAGAACGTCCTAAACACGCATTCTTGAACATGTATTTAGCTCCTGGTGTTCACACTGAACTAGCAGGGAGGGGCTTCTTTTACTTTTGCTACAATTTACTAGCTCATGTCTTCCACCTACAGTTAGAAGAGGCTTGGTGCAAAATGTCAAAGCGGTGCAGATCTCAAAAATCTGGCTCTGAGTTCTCCTTTCACAGTTCTAGTTTACAAAAGTACGGTGGCCCTGAAGTTAAAATCCCACAGATCAATCACTCAATGCAAGAGCGTAAGCAAAATGAAACATAAAATAAACTTAATTATATTTTTGATATCAAAACAAAATTCCAGAAACCAAAAATTAATTCCAAGAAAAAGGAATCTTTTCAGAAAACAGAAGTCATTTCCAGAAATCAAAATAAAATGCTAACAAAATGAAAAACAATAAGAAACCAAAAGAGCTAGGTACTGTAGGACATCACTGATTGGATGATGACATTTGACTTTTGATTTTTTTCAAATGTGTCTTCAATGTTTCATTACTGATTGTCACAAACAGGCAGACAGCTGGTTCCACATGCAGGAGGTTTATTAGTTCAGACGCGAACTGAGCACAGCTAGAATCCACAAAGCTGAATCAGAGTCAGACAGGCAGAGGTCAATCATGAGGTCATCCGAGAAGAGACTGGGGGCGTTATGGTCCAGGCGAGGGTCAGGGCAGGCAGCAGGGAATCAAAGATATAGCAGGGTCAGAAACAGAAGATCAGGTCCAGATAGAAATGCTCGGTAATGCAAGGAAGGCGACATAAACAATACTTCGCACTGAGTGAGTCTCTTTAGTGCTTAAGTATCCTGTGGGTGATTGTCAAATGAGAGACAGCTGAGCAGCATCCTGGAACTGTGTGCTGGGGTTGCTGGGAGATGTAGTGCAGTCAGTACTCTCGGTGACCAGAAGAGGAGACAGAGTGCTGATTCCTGACGCTAAAAAAAGTTTCATGATTAGTACGGAGCAGATCCAGAATTGCTTCATTCCAAATTATTTTACTTGAATTGATGGACAAACGTCACCATGCATTCAAGGATGTCTTATAGTACCTACCATTTATGATTTTTGTAAAAAAGGAAATTCAGAAAAACACAAGTAATTTCTAAAAATTACAATTAAAGAAGAAAGAAGAAAGAAATTAAAATTACAAAATAAATAAAATCAAAAATATATATAGAAATCGCAAAAGCTATATAGGTACTATGGGACATCGCCGATTGTCCATCATTCCAACCGGAAAGTTATTTGGAATGAAGCGATTCTGAATCTGCTCTTTACTAACTATAAAACTTTTGCCTGCGTGTGAGTTTCGGAAACAAATATGAAAAATTCAAGCATCAAAACTCAAACATCATTGTCCAATCAGTGATACCAGACCGTCAGTACCATTTTTTTTTGTTTGTTTTTCTTTTACATTTTATTTCTGGATGTGACTTTTGTTTTCCAAAATGTTTTGTTTTTATTTCATTTCTTTTTTTTTTATTTTGTTTTATTTTCTCAATGGTAATGTTGTTGTGATTATCAATATGTTATAGTGTTGAGTAATTTGTTGATTTGCACTTCTGGGCCACCGTAGGATTAGATGTGAATGTGCTCATCAATACTTCCAGACTTAAGAAAAGGCAAATGGTGCATTTCTGAATGGAAAACTCTACAATAAATGTTGCAATGTGCACCTGTTATCCTTCATGACCCATTCTGAATGTCACCAGAGTTTCATCGGCTTTACTGCAGGAAGGAAGCCCGCCACGTATTGAACTGCAGCAGATCAATCCGCAGCACAAAGGAAATCGATGCTCCGGAACTGAGATACAGGAACCATCCTTTGATTTGAATTGTAGATTAAAGGAGAATTACCACAAATTAAAACCATAAAAATCTTCCCTGATGATGGAATCTGAATAATAAACCTCATTAATGTGATAATTATGTTTAAGATAAACATTCAGGTATTCCAAATTGCTACAGATTCACTGTTTTTGGTATTTTATTTTTAATGCCACCAAAATAAATGGATTTTTCAGTGGAATAAACTATTATCATGAAAGTAAAAATTACATCCTCTTTGCATAATTGGAAAAAAAACAGCAAAACTGAGAGCTGCGGAGGACATCTGAGTGAAAAAAAGACCCATATGGTCACAGTGTTTTGGAAATGAGGATAGACAAATGCTCAATCACCTGTTATTCTTAAGTACGGATAAAACCGCAATGACGCTTTTCAAATGAGACAGCTTGAGTTTACCTCGACTGTATAAGAATAGCCACTACATTACAGTATCTCCAGCTGTTTCTTTTATCCCCCGGCTCAGTCATTAAAACTCTCACATCTTTTTGAACATTTGTTGAGAAAATTGAAATGAAAAAAATGCTAAAAACGACACTCCGATCGCACTGTCGCATGTGAGCAGTAATTTAACACAAAACCGAGGAGAGAAGGCGGCAAAATTAGATTTAAAACTGAAAAAAGTGCCTGTTTTTTAAGGGTTTCTGAGGAGATGATATCTGTTACAAAAGTGAAGATGTATGTACTTTAATTTAGCGAGCCCTTCTTTGCAGAACCTCCAAGTTAAAGGTGTGGGTGTAAATTTGATTACGCTCAAGTTAAAGCAATTTCCTCCAGAATTCAATTCTTGTCGTCGGATGCAGGTGAGCTCCCCGCAGACGCCCGCGTCTTCCTTCAAAGAAATGAAGCACCTATAAACAGCAGCCTTAAAAGGGAGGGAACGGATTGAAGAGGCAAAAATGCAATTAATATGCAAATGGGGCGGCAGACTAAATGGGAAAGCTTTAACAAACATTCGTGCGTCGAGAGATAAGACTGTTTTTCGGGTTGTTTTCCCTCTAACCTGCGCTTGTCCAAAGTCAAAGCTTCAGGGAGCAGAAACGTGGATGTCGCCCCTAATGGATTATTCCACTGCTGGGAGCGGGGTGGGTCGAGGCCACGTTTGGGAGCACCTCGCTATTGGTGGTGTCACACGGCGGGGAAGAGGAAAATTAATGCCAACCAACTTAACACTTTCTTTTCTTTTATTTATTTTATTCTGACTGCTTTTTGTAGCATTTTTTATCAAATCCCATTAGAGGGAAGTTAAAAAAAAGGAAAATTTAGAGAAAGGAAACATTCAGTGTGTCCGTTCCTCTAGCTATATCATTCATCAACTTTTAACAGAGCAGAAAAGGTGTCATTTTTGATCAACATTTGAGGTATAAAAAGTAAAAACAGAAACAGGCAGTAACTCTTTAACACAGTAGCTTCAGCTCCAGTGCTAACATTTTTACAACTACTGTAACTCTTTCACCGTTTATAACTACTGGGTTTTCTGCACCGGATTATAACACATTAGAAGAGACAAAAGAGTCAGAGATGAGTAAGTCAGTCAATCAGAATTATTTAATGCGCTCACAGTAACTCTAGAAATGTTTGTAACCTGCTACGTGTTAGCCGTATTAGAAGCCTTAGCAGCATAAAGACGTTAGCCACGTTATCATATTCACAACACCTGCAACTCCCATCCTGTTTGCAACACGTGAAAAAATAGACTGGTACCACTAAAATAAACTTTACTGTGATTACGCTAACTCCTTACCTTGTTAGTGACCCATGAAAAATAGCATAGTCCCAAACTGCTACGTCTTAGCTTATTCACAAATCCTGTAATTCCCATCTTTGTTTGCAACATGTAAAAAATAGACTGATAACAATGCAAACAAAACGATGTCGTGACTATGCTAACTTCCAACGTTTGTTGGTAACATGTAAAAACAAAGTATAGCCGGAAACGCCAACATGTTAGCTGAAATTAGCTAAATTAAATGATACAAAACAACAATGAAATATGAATTTGTTTCCCGCTGAATTCAACCAAGAAGTTGACAGAAAAAACTTTTGATTGTGACATTGTTTAAAGCGATAAACACCTTTTCTTTTCAGAAATGTTGTTTTTTATCTATTATGTGTTGTTGAGTCTTATTTCCTGGTTTAACTTTATATTTGGGTCAAAATTGACCTATTTTCTCTCTTGAAAATGGGTCAATTTTGACCCAAATGCAATATAACAGTTAAATAATTATATAAATGATAGTGATATTTAAATTTTTCTTTTTTTCTTATTTGTACATCCATTCAAAATACAAACATATTGCAACCATTACATTATAACACATTAAAAAGTAAGAATTGTAGCTCAATCTACTAATTTCTGACTTTGATTTTTGAACGAATAGGATTGCAACATAAATATCAATCCACCAGCCTAGTCTTGCAGGACAAAGCTGTAAAGGTTTTAACACATTACTCCTAAGATTCAATTCTCTTTCCACCCCCACCCGAAGTCCCCCTAATGATCCATCCACCACCTCCAGCCCTCCAGAGCCTCCACCATGATTCACATCCCCAAGCTAAATGATGGCTGCTCTTACTTGGAGAGCTCCATCACTCTCCCTCCACCCTTGGTTTTCATCAAACAAGTATATGAGCTGAGACTGGCGCCTGATTGCGCTGAAGAGCCCAGCTCAGCAGTTTTTACGAGACCGCGTGCGCGCGCGTTTGTTTCGCGCCCTCAGACTCGCGCTGCTGCGTTTGATGGCACTTTTGCGAGGCGAGTTTTTCATCTTAAAATGCTTGAGTGTTTACAGCCGAGGGCGCGGAGTCGATTTGGTGAAGGGCAGCATAATTCCACGGGCAGGACACTATAAATGTTGATTAGATGAATGTCGAGTGGAATTTCTAATCATCAGGAGCCAATTTGCATGCTTTTTGTGGAATTAGTGGAAGAGGACCCAAAGTGACAAGGTTTGGTTTTCTTTAAAAAAAACAAAACTTCATAGTTTTTCTAGATCAAGTGTTGTGATGGTAACAGTAGTTGTAGTATGCAGTTTTAGTTGAGAAAGCACTGCTCTCCTCCTCATGACTTTGAATAACCGCACACACCCTGATTCTAACCCAACCTATGACCTTGAGCTGTAAAAGATGATGTATTCAAGCCTTGGACGTATGTTGTGGATGGTAAGTCATTTGGGAGGAGCTAAAGGTGTGCACAGGTGTGTCTTGGAGTTTCCTCAAAGGACATTGTAAAAATGGAACGTATGATGTGTACAAAGTATCCAAAAGTATCCATAAGGCCAATGGAAGATGCATGGACTTATGGTACAGGTCTTCAGTTACATTCAAGCACTGAACTCTTACTGACTTTATGTAAATCAAATCAAACTTTATTTGTAGATCACTTCTTAGACTGATGTAACACAAAGTGTTTCAAATTCTACAACCTGTCACCTCGAAAATAAAATATGCAAGAACATTTTAGCTCTACGACCTCATTGAGAGGTCTACAACCTTGATATTTACTGTCATCTGTACAAGTTTGCCACTTTTTATTGCCCACAGACAGCCTGTATACACCTGTAAGGCCAGGTGTAACTAAGGCTTGAGGTATAGACACATGCATCTGTACAGGTGGTGAAAGTTTATGGACAGTCTGGACCTGGGGAGGTTGCAAGGTGCTTCTTAAGTAGAACGCTACATTCTACCGGTGGTCTCCAGCCCTGTTCCTCGTGACCTACTGCCCTACCAGTAATCAATGGTCACTTGGGTCAGGTGAGTTGAGTCAATCAGAAACTGGACTCACTCAACCCAGCTAATCAGCAATTTACTTAAGCAGAGTAAGCTGCAAAAGAAGCAGGGTAATAGCAGGAGGAATAGAGTTGGAGACGCCTGCTCTAGTGGTTCACAAAACCTTAGGGTGTTTTCAGACTGGAACAGTCCATTAGTACAGACTGAGTCCACTTAATCCTGAACCTTGCTTTTGGTCTGTATTCAGACTGCCTTTCAACCAAACATTTCTGTTTTAAACTAAAGCTTGTAAACCAAACCATGTGACTAATCGAAAGGATTGGGGGAAAAAAATTGGAATCAAATCGATTCAGGCTCTTATGAATTGAATCAAATCATTTCTGGAAATTATAACCGATACCCAGTCCTACTTGAAAACATCAATTCTAAGAATCACTGCCTGGTAGGGAGTTGAAAGAGTGGACTCTCAAATGGTTGGAGCCAATTCTTAGGTTTTTTTTCCTTTTCTTTTTTTGTGTGCTCTCTGCCTGCTTGGTCACAGCATACGCAATTTGTGAGTCAGGGACGTTAACGTCAATGTTAAGTCATTAGTAATAAAAGACAAAACAAAAGAACTAGCATGCCAACATGTGATTAAAATATTTAACAAAAGAATGGTTTGTAAGGTAATTAATACAAACAAATGGAGCAATTCTAAGTCTTCTCGTGTACACTACACAGTAAAGCAGTTTTAAACATTTTTTGTAAGATTGTGGTCAATTAAAGACCCACAATAAATCTTTTGTAAATAATCGAGACTCAAAAGAGCAGATTCTTTTAGGGAGTCGAATAGAAAGAATTCGAAGTGCCCATCACTAGTATCAACGTCAGGTACAACACTTACTTATTCTACTTTACGGTGGAGGCATGCTGTAAGGCTGTAGGTTATTAAGCTACGCTGATGAGTGTCTATGACATATATTCTCTAGAAAACAGTGTGAGAACCAATGTGTGTCACGTTTAAAGTAGTTTTGATGAGCCTACATTCATCCAATCACCTTTTAATAAGTCATTGTGTCTCATTGTTGCTTCGCTACTCTGTTTACATCCTGTAATGCCCGGCGAGGGTGGCGGTTTTGGCCCAGTTGTTCTGCTTGAGCCTATTCAGACTGAGGAAACTCAAAGCAAACTGGACCTCAGTCTGATTGAAAACATAACATGACCACATCAAAAGATGGGTCCAAGAGTGGTTCCTGGTCTTTGACGAGGGTCCGCTTGGGTGTATTTAGACTGAACATTTGTTCCGTATCATCGGGGGAATGAATTCTGGCCTTAGTCACAACTGTCCTTAGATATAGATTAGTTTTCCCCAATCAGTATGAGACTGGACCAATACAAAGACAGCATTCCTTAAAAGGTGCCAGAGAGTATTAACCCATATCTAAACCAATAACAAAAACACAAGTTTACATTAAATTTCATGGACAAATAAAGGGTTATTTTTAGTTTTCTAGAACTATCCCCCTGAACACAACCCTCTCAGCCACACAACCATGCAGAGATCATCTGGCAGGTACCGGCGCGGTGATTAAAGTGTACTGCACTCACCTGCCCAAGTCCAATCAAGGCCTTTGCTGATTGCAGCAGCTTGCGGGAGACAAGAAGTGGTGGTGGTGGTAGGGCGGGGGGGAAGCTGACAGGGGAGGGGCCGTGCGCTCCAGAGCTGGTTAAGTGACACCGTGGTGGAGCCATGGCAGGAAGCTGCAGCCCCAGGGAGCATCCATTCCTGCTCTCCTCTCCTCTCTGGCCAGACGGGGTGAATCAATCATCGCCAAAGATGTCAGCATCTGCCCAAGCAATTTCAGATTGGAATAAATGGCAGATGGGGATGTTGTTCCCTCTGTTTAATCAGTTCCACCAAATGTGGTTTTATCTCTTATAAAATGAAACCATCTGTAGCACGTAGGTGTAAGGATCAAGTGAGGGAGGACGGCGGCGGGAGGAGGGAGCGTGCGCCGCATATGTGCGCGCTTTCCAACGCGCGCCGATGAAGGGCAGAGGGAGAGATGCAACACTGTGAAACAGAAGCAGAATAGTGGGAGTGAAACAGAAAAAAACGAGAGAAGCACTTATCCATTATAAAGAGAGAAAATGTAATCTTACTGCCAACTCACACCTCCACTCTAATCTCCTCTTTCTCCCTCAAAGGAGTACCACCCAGGGGCCATCACCATTATATCTGGACCCATCTATTTCTTTCTCCGCCTCAAACTAGATGCCGGGGCTGTAATTTGGTCCCCCCAGCCCCGGCAGAAGCAGAGAAATCTCTGATAAATCCTCTTGTTTTTTTAAGCGAGCGTTCCTCGTCTCTGAGCTCCCCTTCAGGGTTTTTCCTTGACATTCCTTCACTTCTGGATGGCCTTTCTTTCCACCGAGGAGCCAAATGAGAAGATAAATCTGCGCTGATTACATTCGGTTGATGCGAGCGAGTCAACGGCATCAACAAAGAGCCGCAGCTACTTTTGCAAACTTGTGCTCAGGCGGTCGTTAGACCCTCGTAAAGGACAGAAAAGCGTAATGTGAGAGTCGCGAGCTCCAAACGCCGAAAAGGAAAATCTGGAGTCGTCTTTCTGTTTTCCTGTGAATTCAATGAATTGAGTACAAATGCTATGAAAGATTTAAAAACGTCTCGAAACATTATCCAAAGATCACCTTAGGGTGACAATAAACAAATCCTGTGATATATACAAAAATACACTCTACACTAATATCTTATAATTCTTTAAAAAAAAGTGAAAACTGTTTGAAAATTTTATATTGATTTTATAAAAAAATAATTAAAAAAAAAAAAAACGAGAGGAATAAAAGCTTTTTAAATAAATAAACACTCATGTCTGTCTGCCAAGCTAAGGACAAACCGTTTCCAATCATTTTTTTGGCCAATGAACAAGTTTTATTTTTAAAGTTTGCTAAAAGATACGATTATTTTTTGTATTTTATTTGTTTGACACAATTTACACAATCGAAAAAGAATCTCTTTATGTAAAACGTATATATCTATATTTAACATGTAGTAAAAAAAAGAATCCCAGCCGAACAATTAAAAATGGTTTAAAAATTGTTTTCATTGATTTCATGAAAAACAAATAAAAAGAAAAAATAATAAACACTTGTGTCAGTGTGAAGGACACAAACACCCAATTTACCAAAGGATTGAAATTCTTTTTGCTTATTAAACTTGTGTGACACAATTTATGTAGACAAAAATAATATTTTTATTTGAAACTATTTTCAAACACCTCTGAAATATCACAAACAGAATAAATCCAAGATAAGCGATAACATTTATAAAAAAAATATTGTACAAAGTTTTCAAAAGCGGAACATTTCTAACTGATTTATAAAAAGCAAATGTATAGTAAGAAGAACAGGATTAAAAACAACATAATATATCTGTCTGCCAAGCCAAGAACAAACTGTTCCCAATCATTTTTTAGCCAATCATCAAGTTTCATTTTTTCATTTATTTGAAAGATTTTATTTCCCTATTAGATCTGTGTGACACGATTTATGCTGTCAAAAAATGATGTTTTTTTTTCAGAAAGCTGCACAAAAAACTGAATGAAAGACAATTTAATTATTAGTTATCAGTTAGGAAGAAACTCTTGTCACATTCAGACAGTTAAAAAGACCCAAACTAATAATTAGATCTATTTTTTATTTAAATGTTCCAGAAACATCTTTTAATTAAAAAAAAGAATGTGCTCTTTCCCAATTAAAAAACCCTCAATTATCATTTCCTCAACATTTTATCTGTCAATAAATAAAGGACGTTTTCATTTACAAGTATAATTTAAACAATGAAAAAGTTGTTTGAAGAATTTCAACTCAAAACTTTTTTTTATTGTTTTTAATTAAATATAGAAAGTTACTTTATGTTGTATAAAAAGTCAACTTTCAGTTGAAATCACTCTTCATGTTTGTAAATGCTATTACTGATAACATTGATTAAAACATCAATAAGGACAACTTGTACTGTTAAAAGAAGTTTTTGAAATAATGTAATGTACCTTATGAGGCGCATTGGATTACAGTATCAGGCAAATACTCAGTGAATGCTCTATTTTCATACTTTTATTTTATTTAAATATGTGTAAAAATGGTTTATTTGAAAATAACTTTTTTAAAAATGATCTCTGCAAATGTACCAGAGTTAGCCAAAAGGCTATTTTCCGCCCCTATGTCAAAAATAAGGCCCACTGAACTGTAATTCTCATTATGCGAGACAAACGAGTCTGAAATGTGTCAGACTTTATTTACTGTGATAGCCCTTAAACCTGTTTGAAAGATGTTACATGTTGGACACATTAAATGCGTTAGCCATGTTAGCTCACTCATATTAGCTGTAAGTCCTAACCTTGTTTCCAATACACACAAAAACGGACGGATAGTGGTAAAAAAATGACTGAAACTCCCAAAACAAACATTACTGTGACTATGCTAACTAAAATCTTGCAAATAACATTAAAAAAAAACTTTGGCACGGCTACATGTTAGCCACGTTAGGAGCGTTAGCATATATTCACATTACCTGTTAATCCCGACCTTGTTAGTAACACATAAAATAAACACAGTCCAACACCGCTACAGTTTAGCCACGTTCAAGTGTTCACAATAACACTTAACTTTAAAAAAGAAAACAAAAAAACAGACTGATATCGCTACAATAAACACTACTGTAACCACACTAACCTACACTACGCTAAACGGCTTTTCACTAATACATAAAAAAGGTTGCTGCTACATGTTAGCGTTGTTAGCATATTCACATTAACACTTATCCTTGTTTGGAACTTGTAAAAAAATAAACAGACTGATGTCACTTCAACAACCATTACTGTAACTACGCTAAGCTACGCTAAAAGGCTTTACACTTACATGTAAAACAAAAGCTAATTAGCCTCGTTAGAATATTCACATCAACACTTAGCCTTGTTTGAAGCTGGAAAAAAAAACAGACTGATATCGCTTCAACAAGCATTATTGTGACTACCAACGCTAAAAGGTTTTACACCAAAATGTAAAAAAATAAGTTGGTTGATGCTACGTGTTAGCCTTGTTAGCATATTTCAATTAACATATAGCCTTGTTTGAAACTTAATAAATAAATAAAAAAGATGGAATGCTAAAACACACATTACATGCTAACTCCCAACTTTATTGGTAATGTAAAATAAAAAAAATAAAAAAAAATGACAGGCTTCTGATTTCCTAGCTGTGTTTCCCAAAAACACATCAGTCTTTCCGTCAATGAACAGCATGTTGTTCTAAATGGAGCTGGATATAAATGGTAGTACAAGATTTACTGATTTATTAACATTTCCATCATTCAGCATCAACAGTAAATGTTTTCCATTTCTTTTTTTTTTCTTTTTTATTTGATTGACTCCTCTCCTCAGGAACAAAAGAGGCATAAATCAGCTCTTGGCTTTGCCTGTGAGAGCCCGTCTGACTCCCTGCATCTCGGAGAAACTGCAGGCTTCCCATTCATGTGATGGAATGCATTATGGAAATGCCGAGAATGACTTTGACTAGTGCCAAGTGATAAATTATCCCGATAAGAACAGGCAATATCTGGACATCGCAGTTTATATTCCGATGAGTTTTATGGTTTTATGCATTTTTAATTTTTTCGAGGCCGAAGCGACTCAAAATGAAGAGAGCCTCCAGCATGAGCGTTTTGAATTCATGGCAAGCAATTCTTCAAAAATTATTTTTATCTTGTGAATCGCCACAAGGTCTTTTGAGCACATATTTTTGCACTTAAAAATTTTAACATCAAATCAAACTAAAGGTCCTGCCAATTTTAGAAGTTTCTATGTTTTTTAATTCTTAGTATTTTTTAATTGCACCCTTGTGCATATTCTGTATGCATTATACACAGAGGAAATGCAGAAACGTGAACTTTGCCAGTTAATCTGTCAAAATAAAAGCATTGTTTGTGCTCTTTGTGAACATCTTTATTTTTCTTGTGGTCATATTTTCCTTTAGCATCCCGACATTTGCCTGGAATTTCAATATTTGCAAAGATGTGTTAAGTTAGAATGCACTAAGCTACAGTACACTGTACAGGCTTTTAAAGGTACACAGCATAGAGAAGGAAATTGTGCTTTACAGCACAAATCCTGAAGTGATCATTCCATCCTGACAGAGTCCTCAAACTCTGCATTAGATCAGGTTTGGATAACAGCATGTAAAGTGGACGGAGTAGTTCAGAATCGTGACTTCTGTTACAGCTAACAGTGCCATCCAGTTGTTGGTCATTTAATTAAAAAGAAAGTATTTCCATTGCAGTTTTCTGAAATATTTCAATATGCCTCATAAACCATTTCCTCCAAAAACTTTTATCAATGTGATTTTTTTTTGTCAATAATTGTTATGTTTCCACTAGATCAGGGGTCTACAACCTTCAACTCTGAGAGAGCTATTCTAATTGATTTCTCACTGACTACAACCCAGTAGGAGCCACAAAGTCTTCCTTAACCTTTTAAAAAAAACAAGACATTGATTTGCATTTATGCTATTGTTGCTATTATCATTAACATAAATGAATTGTTAATTTTGCATGAATAAAACACAAAGTTTAAAAAAATTACCCTTTTTTAACCTTTTGACAGAAGTCTCTTTCAAAATAAAAGACACCCTGTCACATGTCAACGCAGCAAAAGTAGCAAATGTAATGTCAGCAGAGATGAAATAAAAATAGTTAATTTTACTGTTGTTGGTGCATTTCTGCCAGAAATGTAAATCTAAGAAATCAAAATGAAATCTGAACAAAGCACGTGACCCCAACACACTTAAAATTTCCTATTTTTTTCAAAAATTTAAAATTTGCGTAATAATCCGGTGTACCTTAATACGGGTGGTGCTTATGTGATGCGTACGGTCCTTGGACTGTTTGTAAATTAAGTTTGAGTTAGTTTAATTTTTTTCCCTCTTACAACTTTGTCACTTCTTACCTTATAGTTACTTTTTGACATTTAGACACTTTCTATTTTATTTTATTTTTTAAATAAAGGAGCCACATGTTTCAGACCCCTGCATTAGACAAATTTATTATCTTGAATCTTGAAACATCTTTTAATTAAAAAAAAGAATGTGCTCTTTCCCAATTAAAAAACCCTCAATTATCATTTCCTCAACATTTTATCTGTTAATAAATAAAGGACGTTTTCATTTAGAAGTATAATTTAAACAATGAAAAAGTTGTTTGAAGAATTTCAACTCAAAACTTTTTTATTGTTTTTAATTAAATATAGAAAGTTACTTTATGTTGTATAAAAAGTCAACTTTCAGTTGAAATCACTCTTCATGTTTGTAAATGCTATTACTGATAACATTGATTAAATCATCAATAAGGACAACTTGCAATGTTAAAGAAGTTTTTTAAAAATAATGTAATGTACCTTATGGGGCGCATTGGATTACAGTATCAGGCAAATACTCAGTGAATGCTCTATTTTCATACTTTTATTTTATTTAAATATGTGTAAAAATGGTTTATTTGAAAATAACTTTTTTTTTAAATTATCTTTGCAAATGTACCAGAGTTAGCCAAAAGGCTATTTTCCGCCCCATGTCAAAAAAAAGGCCCACTGAACTGTAATTCTCATTATGTGAGACAAACGAGTCGGAAATGTGTCAGACTTTATTTACTGCGATAGCCCTTAAACCTGTTTTAAAGATGTTACATGTTGGACACATTAAATGCGTTAGCCATGTTAGCTCACTCATATGAGCTGTAAGTCCTAACCTCGTTTCCAATACACACAAAAACGGACGGATAGTGGTAAAAAAATGACTGAAACTCCCAAAACAAACATTACTGTGACTATACTAACTAAAATCTTTAAAAAATCTTTTTGAATCCAATTTGCGCAGTTTCATGGTCAATAGAAACGCAGTGACTGTTTGAAATCGCATCAGAGTTCACTTGCAAGTTTTCAGGAGGACTGAGGTTTGTGTGTTTGTTGTGTGTTTGTTTCCCTTCTGCTAAACTGAGAGCACACACGGACAAGAAATGAACTGAGCGCTCTGCAAAACAAATTCAGCCTCAAATCAGGCACATTTAAAAAAATAAAAACTGTTTTCCTGTGTCAGTGTATAATTATTTACAGACCATTTTATCAATAAATTAATAAATGTGCAATTATTCAGAAAGCATAACAGAGGCTCTGCAATCATTTACCTTTTTATTTGATCATAACTAATGAGTACTTAGGCTTCTGTACTCAAAAAGTGTTACCGTGATGGAATATTTTCACACTTTTGCTTCCAAGTGAAATACATTTCTTTTATCTGCTGAATGTCTACAGTGATGAGATTTCACAAGCTGCGTTTTACCTTTGTTCTCTTTTTATATTTAATTTTTTAATTCTCTATAAGTGGGGTCAGTCTGGTGGAGCAGGGTGACGCTTTCTTTAAATCTGGGAATCGCTGCTTCCCCGCCTGGTGAAATTGCCCATGTGTTCACATTAAGCAGCTGATAAATGATGGTTATTAGCGCCATCTGCACTTTTCACACTAAAACTCACCAAGATTCTTCAAATCATTACATTTCACTGGGAGCTTTAATTGAGAAAAATACACATGTTTTTGCTTTATTTCTTGAAAACTGACATGATTTTTTATAGACATTTGTTTAAAAATTGCATCTAAAAGTCCTAATTTAATATTACTTTTTTGCCATTTATTAAACATTTGTGGTCAGAAAGATCTAAGCCTGCGGCTAACTGGTGCTACACTCAGAAATATCAGGAGGTCTGTTGAAAAGGACTGCATGGTGATCAGCCGCGCTCTGATAATCCATAATAATCGGTACCATAGCTGAAGAACTGAGCTGCTGGCTAGAAATCTGTGAGTCAGCTCAGAAAATTCACCTTTTTTTTGTACATATCCCGTCTGATATTCTGCTTCCATCTTCACAGAAACCAATTTTAGGAACCAGCAGACTCTTAGCGGGAAGAAAGCAGGGATGCAACAGCTGAACAGAGCGAACAGGCAGCCATACATATGGATCAGGTCGGCAGCCTGAGCATTAATAGCCTCCCTCTGGAATCTAAAACACTGGAACAGGCCAAAGAGGAACTCCTGAGGGAAATCACAATACCGGCAGCCATTCAGGTCAGCTTGTACATGTTCGCTGCAAGTTACAGCTCCATTTTGCTCCCCCCACTCTTCAGTCTCCGCGGCCGGAGAGCTTCCTTCTGCAAGGTGATTTATACACTTGCATGCTTAGCGATTGGATGAAGAGAAGGCATTGCATTTCTGTTTGGGATGATTTATGTTTTCCTGCAACATAGTGAAGGTTAAAGGACCAGTTATGTCACAGCTTCAACTGTAGGAGAAATGTTTTGAAACTGAATTTTAAGCAAAAATACACATTAATGAAAACTGTAGGCTATTTTTTGAGTCAAATGAAAAAGTAGACGTGTAAGAATGTACTATTTTGTGGCCCTCAGCAATCATGGACTGCAGGGACCATATTGTTTTCGCAATTCTTCTTTATTTCTGCGCCTAAGATTTCACTCCCTCCATAGACTCGTAAAACTCACCCAAATTTGCCAGCACCATGTCTTAAATTTGCTTCTTACGGCTAAGATAATTGATACTGTTGAATGAAATGCTTAAACTTGTAGCTCGTTAGCATAGCTACCTCCTTAGTTAGCCTCTTTAGAAATGTGTTTTCCTAATAGTTATTGCTGCTTAATGCAATGCTAGCGCTTTTAGATTAGCATTGTTAGCATATTTAGCATATTTATCAACATGTTTTCTTAAGCACTTTTAACTAAATTAGCACAGTTAGCGTTATGTTAGGTTACTTTACTTAGCATCTTTAGCATTGTGTTTTCATAATTGATGTTGCTGAATGCAATGCTAGCACTTTTGGCAACATTAGCATAGTTAGCATGGTTACCTTAGTTAGCACCTTTAGCATTTTGTAGCAGTGGTTTTATCTGAGACACTTGATAATGCTGAATATAATGGTAGCATGTTTAGCAATGTTAGCATAGTTAGGATTTTTAGCATAATTAGCATTTTTAGCCAAAAAGAATTTTGACTGCAAGGGCGTAAATTGACTGCTATGGCAGTGAGGCCGGGTAGAATGGGGCAGCGAGCAGAAGAGTTTATTGGCTGAAGGCCTTTCAATGCCGCTTGGCTCTAATTATTGAGTTTTTTTGTTACTAATCCTCTGTTACTTATTTTGTTTCATTTTTTGTGTTTAATATTGAATGAAGAACCTACAATTTCCCTACTTCTCAGACTTTTAGTTTATAGTTAGTTAGTTAGTTTATATCAGAATCAGAGAACTGTATTCATCCAAGGGGGGATTGCACTTACAGCAGAGCTCCTATCACTAAGTTTCTATACAGTCAGATAAAGAATAAAATGACAAAGCGATGCAAATGTAGCTAAAAGTTTAAGCATTTTATTCAGCATCATCAATTATCTTAGCTGTAGGAGACAAATTCAAGAAGACAAGGTGAAGGCACATTTTGTTTTTGTTAATTTTTGTAAATTTATTACAAGTTATACGTTTAATTAATTTATTTTTAAATGAAACTTTTACTTTTTCAAAAACAAAATAGTTTTTTTGAATGAAACGTAGTTATTACTTTAAAACTAGCATTTTTGTCAAAATATTTACTCTATGTTACAATAAACTACATGTCCTCACACTGGAAGCGTCCTAATGATGGCTGGAGCTGTTGGAAGTTCTGATATGAAGATCATCAACGTTGGTATGACTTTTTTAACACATCATTACTCAGCAGAGATTATAGTTTTTCAACTTGAATGGTTTCCCTAAAGCATTAAGGACATCAGCATGTGGTAAGAGTGATGGACATAAAAAAAACATAAAGGATATTCATTTTGAAAATACGAAATATTATGTACTTTTAAAATAAAATAATGTAGTAATCAACAGCTGTGGTTATAGTTTGACTACAGACACAGTTTTCATCTGATCAGCTGATTTTAAAATATAAAAAATAATAAAAAATTATTGACAAGATTGTTTACATTAAACCTTCCTCTGCAGGTAGTTTCTCCACCAAGCTAGGGTTCTATGCATCTTAGCAGTTCCTCTAGCACTGAACTTTTCTGGAGTGAGGTGTCTGATGTCTTTCTAGTGATCTGCTGAGTTCACTCGTCCAATTTAGGAGTTACTGCCCAAAGTGCTCCAATTACCACGGGCACCACAGTCTCCTTCACCTTGTGAGCGTCCTTACGAGTCCCTGGTACTTCTCCAGTTTCTCATGGTCCTACTTGATGTTGCCGTCTCTTGGTACACATCACTACAACTTCATAGTTTTTGAAATATTGAGCAAAATATCCCCCATAGGAAATGAATAAGAAATTGTATAAATCGATCAAAAACTTTGACACTTGTGAACTTCTGCATACTTTCATCCAGAGACGCTGTTCAAACTTTAAAATGTTCAGCAACTACAAGGATTTTTAGGGCAATTTGTAGTGTAGCTTTTAATTTAGCAACGCGCTAGCTTTTTTTAACTAATTAAGACATTTTTCCAGTTGTTCAGGGTAGTTTGGAGTTTAGCTCAAATTTTTGCAATATGATAAAATACTGAAAAAATAAGACATTTTCCCAGTTTTTTGGGCTAATTTGGAGTTTGCTAATATTCTAACAAGCCAGCTGTTTTGACAAAATTAGAACATTTTTCCATTTTTTCTTTTTTTTGAATAATTTGGAGTTTGGCTAAAATGTTAACATCATGCTAGCAGTTTTGGCTAATATAGACAGTTTTCCAGTTTTTAGGCTAATTTAGAGTTTAGCTAATATTTTAACAACCTGAGCTTAGACATTTTCACACTTTTATTTTGGCTAATTTGGTATTTAGCTAGTATTTCAGGAAGCTTTAGGCTTCAGCGTTTTTAGCTATCAGCTCTAGCATCTTCAGGAGCCACGTTCAGCTTTTACAGCGTTCACACTAGCATCATCGCAGGTCATGCTATACATCTTTATTTGTCAGCAATATCTTTAATTTTAAATGTTGCAGGGAACACAAGTTGAATTTTGAACAACAAACCCTCCTACTCATTGTTGTACATCTTTAAATGTTCTGCCACATTCATTTGGTTTCGGGAGATTGTTCAGAGTCATTTAAGGAGATACAGTAAGCTCCTGAATCACAACACAACCCCACAACATGACTCACAACGCACTGCCATTCGTCAAAGGGAGATTCTCTGCTGTAAAAGTCTCCATTTTATCTTCGGTTTGGAGAACTTTGACCCGTTTCAGACCCAGGCCGAAGTGGTGGGAGTTCTGGATGAAGGGCTTCATCTGCTGCGGTGCAGGAATGCCGACAATGTGGCGGGCATGGCGGGGAACTTGTGACCTCGCTCAAGTGCCACATCCTCCCACACAACCGTACATCAATACCGCCTGTGTCTTCGCCCGTTTGTGAACGTTGACTTGTCGCCGCGTCAAAACATTGGAAGCTATTCTGTTTTGTTTCCGCTCAAAGAGAAAGGATTGTAAAGACTGACTGAAGCACTTCAAGAATTTGATGTTGAGATGTCTGATAAAAAGTTCTGTAGCAGTTTATAATTCTCACAATCAGACACAACGATGAGACTAAAAACATGTTTTTTTCAGGTAGTTTGGTGTACAAAAAAGGTTTAAAAAAGGTTTAATATGCTGTCTTGTAAATCATGTTTCAGGAAAAGCTGCAAGAAAATCATTTTGGTTCATTGATCATGGAAGAATTGTTCACAATCAATGCGGATTGGTTGATTCTGACATGGAGAAAAGAGGCTTTCTGCAGGTCAACCCAGGTGAGGTTTATAAGTATGGATCCAAGATATACAGACTGTATGTCATCCATAGAAAATGACTTACTTTTGTTTTTAAATATTTTATACTTTTTCAATTAATAAAGGCAATAAAGACGTTGCCATGTCGGAACCAGAAATTGTCAGCAGTGATTAGTCCAAGTCAATCTGAGTCATCATTTCAATGGAAACCACTCAAGCCAATCAGGAGTGAGCTTGTTGGACCACATTCTTTATAGAGGGATCAGATTGGGCAGTTTATAACTTCAATAACTGGCGTCACAGGAACGAAAAAAATGTATGATTACCAAGACATTTTTGAGTGGGTATTCTGGCAAACATAATGACTGAGTTATAGCTGTTTAATTCTCACTAGAAGTCTATGGCTTCTTGGAACCAGCAGGTACTTCCTGTTTGGAACACAAACAAGGAGGAGTCAATCCGCCCAGTTCTCACATACAGTCAATGGTTAAAACAGCTAAACTAAGACAGCTAGTGACACTAAAAGGAGAAAACAAGAGATTAACCAAGAAAATATGCTCAGAGGCATTCCAGGCCTTCAGGGTCACCGTTCAGCCATAAAGACCAGATCCAGGTTTCAGCAGGAAGGAAGACGCTCCCACCCCCTGGATGAGCAGGATCAGCCAGTTTTCTTCTTCTCCGTCTGGGCTGTTGTGTTTTTTCCTTGCCGGTCAGAGTTTGTTTTGAACCACCACCAAGCAGCTGCTGATATAAATGCATGATGCTTCCAGGTGGTTCAGTCCACTCCCATCTGCTCTCAAGAGTCTCATGTAAAAAGAGACAAAAGTGTGGAATTTCTTAGCATTTTTAACAAATTTGAAATGATCTTAGGAGCAAATGTTTAGAACTATTTTCAACTATTTTGGCTAAAAAATAAATCATTAAATAAGGATGTGTAATTGTAACATTTGGATCCGTTCTTTACCTGTTTGACTCAGCAAAACAAAAGCCCATCCCTCACTCCTCACTCCCGTCTTCTATCTATATTTCTGGCCGCGTGCGTCTCGTGTTCGGATGTGTGCGCTCGCTATTGATGAGGCAGGGATGGTTGTGTCTTGATGCAGCAGCAGCAGCAGCCTGTGGAAACACAAGGCAGGGTGATTTATAGCCTCTTACTGAGAGCATAAATCACACCTGCAGCGCCGCGCCTTTAAACGCCCCGCGTCCTGACAGCATTTACCTTTTATAAATGATTGGGCTGAACCTCCCATGGAGCCCGAGACCACAAAGCTCACTCACTTCCCGACCAACTCTTCCTTTTGTTTCACCTCTCTCCTCTCACTCCCTCCTATTTACATTTGGAATCTCCGCTTTCTTTCTTTCTTTTATTCCCCTCCCCATCTACCTTTTCCCCCCTACACTTGCAGGGCATGATGGGAAGTTGCCAGGGGCTCCGTCCGTGTCTCCGGGGGATAGAGAGCTAAAGCTGCTGCGATGGCGCCCGCATCTGCAGCCGTTAAGGAAATGAATGTGTCAGTCTTGGCCCTATCTGCTTTCCTCACAGCCACTTTTGTATGAGGAGGGGGATGTCTCAGGAAAAAAACGACACACACATAGAAACAAACACACACACACGAATGCAGCTTGTGTCACGGCAGAAATGTGAGGCGGGAAATACACAGCCACAGCTGCAGCCGTGTGGCTACAGATAAAGGTGACGTCTTGAGGCCATTACTTATCCAGCACAGCAGCGAAAGGTTTGCAGATATTATACCTGCTGTCTCCACATAATAGCTCTCGGTTGGAAGCCGCGTGCTCGCGTACAAATAACGTCCATGCAAACGAAAGGGTACAAAACAAAGTGCTGCACAGCCGGGCCCCCGCACACGCGCAGAAATTTACACAAGTTCCCCGCGAACACGCACGGCGGCACACTCCGGGACACCTCGCCTCACTGAGTTAAAACAGATGAAAGAGCTGCTAAATGAAATCTGACTCAACAGTTTGAAATGCAGCACTGCAGCACTGTGAGCATCGGTGGAACAAAACAACATTTTTCCAGGCTGCCAAAGCCAGCAGGAGCACCTGAATTGAGGTTTGTTTTCGGCTCCCGCTCCTCTTGAGAATGCCGTACATCTGATTCGGATAAACAGAAAGAAGTCGCTGCATGAAAAGTTCCTTTTAAATCCCACTTTTACTAAATAACAAATGAATTAGCCTCGCTTATTATAATTTTTGTTTTATTTTATGCATCGAAACCTGTAAAGCTACTTTCTGTATGAACTAAAAGTAAAATCACAAAAATAAATTAAACAAGCAAATTTTGCAGCACTTTTCTGCACCACTCACACACATGATGTGTTTTCTCTGTTAGGGTAAATATGAGGAGAATGAGCCTTAAGATTAGGCGGGATAAAACATTCAAGAGTCGGAATTTATTCCACTAATACTAGAACTTGTTTTTTAAAACGCTACACATTAGCCTCGTTGGTGTATTAACAACACCTGTTAACTCCTAGGCTTCTTTGCAACATCTAAAAACACAGTTTGACATGGTTACATGCTAGCTGCGTTAGCGTATTTACAATACCTGTAACTCCCAACCATGTTAGTAACACAAAGAAACAGACTTATTCTGTGAAAACAAACATTACTGTGACCACGCTAACTCACATCCAGGTTAGTAACATGCAGAAACAGCAGGACCCAACGCCGCTTCTCGTTAGCATATTTACAATAGGCCTATGTGGAACTCCCAACAATATCAATAACTCAAAAAAACAGACCAATACTGCTAAAACAAACAATTCTGTGACAGCATTAACACCCAGCCATGTTACTAACATTAAAAATAGACTGATACCACAAAAAGCAAATGTTACTGTGACCACGCTAACTTTTAAACCAGTTTAGTAGCAAGTAAAAGTAAAAACATAATCCAACACCACTACATGTTAGCTCCGTTAGCTTATTTACCATGCCTGTAATTTCCAACTAGTAATACATAAAAAACAGACCACTACCGCTAAAACCCACATTATTGTGACCATGCTAACTCCTTAGTAACACCTAAAACGAAAGGATAGTCCGACACGGCATCGGATTAGCTGCATTAACTTATTTATGATACCTTTAACTCTCAACCATGTTAGTAAGTCTTAAAAAGAGAATTATACTGCAAAAACAAATGTTACTGTGACCACGCTAACTCCAAAACTGAATTAGTAACAAGTAAAAATATAATTCAACACAGCTACATGTAAGCTACGTTAGCTTATTTAAAGTGCCTGTAGTTCCCAACAATGTAGCTACTCTTGAAAATAGACTGCCTCCTGTGAAAATAAAAGTTACTGTGACTACACTAACTCCAGACCAGATTTGTAAAAAGTCAAGAAAAAAAGAAGCAAAATCCAACACCATTACATGATAGCTGAGTTAGCTTATGCGTAATGCTGCAACTCCAAACTATGTTAGTAAAAAAAAAAAAAATCGATACTGCTAAAACACATGTTACAGTGACTATGCTAACATTTAACCTTGTTAGCAACACGGGAAAAAAAGCCATACAGCACAACGTCGCTACATGTTAGCTGCGTTAGTGTATTTAATATCCCAATAACCATGTTAGTAACATGTTAAAAACAGACTGATCGTGTTAAAATAAAAATTACAATGACTGCACTATCTCCCAACCTTAGTAATTTGTAGAAATAAACCACAGTTTTGACATCAGACTCCTAACTAACCTTGTTAGCAGCAGAATTATTCCATACAGGCCTATAAGGTCCTCCAGGTTATTAGACACTTTTTGTTTTTCTTTTAATTAAGGCTTCTAAGTTTGCCTTATTAGTAAGGAAAATACTGTAATATACATTTGAAATTCACTTCCATCTTGAAAAGGAAGCATTTCATATAATCAGCCTACAGCTCGCCTTATGGATTTATACCATCCATGCATTAGCGCTTCATTTAGTCTCAATTCCATCTGTTAAATTCTTACACACTTGATCCTCTCCCTTCAGCGCGGGGTTTCTCATTCAGTTCCAACTTTTCATGGCAGCAAATAAAAAAGAGGGACCCGGACAGACAAGATGAATCGGAACCCAAGCCAGTCATTTTCAGCTCCAGTTTGAATGTGACAGTTGTTCTTTGTATTTGCGTTGGACGCTCTACAGTGGAAACCAGAGATGCCCTGCGAATGTGAGGGATTCTGCTGCCAGGATGCGGGTTGTTCTACTGTAACTGAGCGAGAGCAGAAAAGAAGCATCCTTGCAGTGAAGAGAAATAATTAAAAAAAAAATCCTCAAGGCTAAATGAAATGTTCAATTTTTAGGTGAAACAGTAACTTTTTCTGATTTTTTTTTTCTATAAATCTCTGGGAATCTCTGGGGTAGTGGAGATGCTCCTCTCTGTGGAGGCTATAAGGCTAATGCGAGGCTGCTATCAACATGCCCTTTGCTGCACGCAGCAGACCTGACCCTCTGGATGGAAACTACACCTCAATATGGAGGACCTAAACCTGACCCTCATCTGAGATAAGGGAGCAGCAGACAAATCCTACTTCAGCTGCATTTACACACCCACTTACACCGTTCTGTGCCCCGGGTTAATTGGTGTGGTTGTGACTCTGGGCTGTGGCGAGTTCTGTGGAGCGCTCAGGGATATGAATCAGGCAGCTAATATTAACTATTCAAAAGAGTCTGATCCTCTGAAAAAGATTTGTGTTTACCTGATTATCACTACCCACTAGCATGTTATTTTAGAATAACCAAAGAGGGTTTTGTTTTTTCATAAAAATTAACTCATTTTGCTTTCTTTTGTCAAACTTGCCTAATCAGATATAAAAAATGTGATTTTTTTTTTCTTTCTGGCAGCATGAAATTGACAAAAGTTTTTTTTTATATGTTTCTGTGTGAGTAATCTTATTTTAAGAAAGTTGAACAGTACTTTTTAAGCATAATGTCCTATTTGACCAGTTAAAACTAAATAGCTTGACTGTTAAAATGTTTGAATAGAAATTTGAGAACCCCAGACTGTACAAATTAAATTAAGATTTTATTTACAAGTTTGGGCTTTTAATGTAAAGAAAATATATACATTAATTATGTTGCGAAATATATATCTCTCATTATAATGAAATTATAATTTATTTGAACCATTTTAAATATATGGTCATAAAAAATACCCGGACACAAAAAAGAGAGAATAATCTGGCTGTGGTTTCCTCCTTTTTGAATGAAAGGGATCATTCATTTCAGTTTTATTTATATAACCCAATATCACAAAAAATCTATTACCTGAAAAACAGTTTGCTTAAAGTTTAAGGTTTTGACTATCAATACAATTTTTCTCAAGTTTTGAATTCAGGCTTTGGTGAAATGTATGCTATTTTTATTTTTTGTATTTTTTTTTGGTTAAATCATGGTTTCTGTTTTGTAGCGCTAAACTAATCTGACAACAGTTAAAAGCACCATGAGTTATTGAGGAACAGTTAGAGTTTAGAAAAAAAAAAACTTTAATCAGTTTTAACTTCAATGCGCTTATTAGGTCAGAAGTATCTCAAATGAAGGAGTGACTGCTCTTAAATCACTTCTTTAGGGAGTTTTTAGCTTATTAAGTAGCAGCCACTCCTGCATGAGCCAAGATTGCTGGTGGATGTCTAAGGTGAAGCTGCCCTTATCTGCGCCCGCTCTTCAACTATTAGTGAGATAAATCATACCGCCATATCGCATTCTCATCTGAGGCCCACAGAGCGCTCAGCTGTGCCATGCGGCGCTGCGTTTTAGGGCATGGCAACAAGAGTGGTGTGCCCTTAAATGTCAGGTCATCTTAACTACAGCCTGTGCCAGCTCCGTCTGGGATCTCACAGCACCGCAAACACCGTTGCCTCTCCACAAGCCCATCGAGCTTTACAGCGTACGTCAGCAGCAGGACAATTAACCAAAACGGGCTAACAAGCATGTACGCACTTGACATTTTACATATGAGCTTATCCTCTCCTCTACACATGGCACTATACGGCAGAGCAGCCTCGCATTCGAGCGAGCGCCGGCTGTTTACAAGAGAAATCCCTTGTCCTCCTCCTCCTTTTAAGCCGCACCTGCAGAAGCCCCACGTCTTCCGCTTTAACTGGTATGCATTATGTGGCTTAACATCACGGGTAAAGATATATATAAATAAACATAAACACCGACTCTGGGAACATGTTTTCCCTCTCCCTCCCTCCAAATCCCTCCTCTTCCCTACACTGAGAAGTAATGAGGGGCTACCTGTAATTACAAGCAGCTGCTGTCTTCCCTGACGTACGCTAATTGCCAATAATGATTTTGGAGAGCTGTAAAAAATCACTGGCTGACGCTCTCTCCTTCTCACTTTCTAGCTCGCTCTGCCTGTGGTTTGTGGATGCAGAGAAGAGGATCTAAAAGAAAAACAAAAACAAAGAATAGTTGGTGGATTTATCTATTCCCTCAGTTGCAGGCGAAGGGAGGGGTGCAGTTAGCTTTGTTTTGCGGTTAACCAAGGCCACAGTTGTTTCCTCATCTCTGCCCCTCTTATTCACTGGACAGCAGCTTTAACAAGGCTGTAATGTGTGGTTGGAAGTTTGAGGGTCCCATTTGAGCACGGTAAAGAACAGAGATGGAGGGAGGTATAGACAGGAGAGTGTAAGTGATAGGTGGGGGACCTGAGAAGCAATGTGGACAACAAAAAAACTAAAACACAAATTAAGCATTAGTCACATGCACTTTTTTCGGAGTTGACCCGAATAGGTACTTCAGATTTTTTGGTTGAGTGGACTTGTCTAAGAATAGCCTACAAAGGATCTACAAATGGTCTACAAAGGGTCTACATTGGGTCTACAAAGGACCTTCACATGGTCTACAAAGGGTCTACGAATGGTCTACATTGGGTCTACAAATAGTCTACAAGGGTCTACGAATGCTCTACAAAGGATCTACAAATAGTCTAGATTGGATCTACAACGGTCTACAAAGGATCTACGAATGGTCTACAAAGGGTCTACATTGGGTCTACAAAGGACCTTCACATGGTCTA
>NC_050533.1:12158522-12178074 GCF_002922805.2 Oryzias melastigma
TGTAAGTGATAGGTGGGGGACCTGAGAAGCAATATGGACAACAAAAAAGCTAAAACATAAATTAAGCATTAGTCACATGTACTTTTTTCGGAGTTGACCCGAATAGGTACTGCAGATTTTTTGGTTGAGTGGGCTTGTCTAAGAATAGCCTACAAAGGATCTACAAATGGTCTACAAAGGGTCTACATTGGGTCTACAAAGGACCTTCACATGGTCTACAAAGGGTCTACGAATGGTCTACATTGGGTCTACAAATAGTCTACAAGGGTCTACGAATGCTCTACAAAGGATCTACAAATAGTCTAGATTGGCTCTACAACGGTCTACAAAGGATCTACGAATGGTCTACAAAGGGTCTACAGATGGTCCACAAAGGATCTACAAATAGTCTACATTGGATCTTCAAGGGTCTATATAGGGTCTACGAATAGTCTACATAGGTCTACGAAGGGTCTACAAAGGGTCTACGAATGGTCTACATTGGGTCCACAAATAGTCTACATTGGGTCCACAAGGGTATACAAATGCTCTACAAAGGATCTACAAATAGTCTACATTGGATCTACAAGGGTCTATATAGGGTCTACGAATAGTCTACAAAGGATCTACGAATGGTCTATCAAAGGTCTACGAATGGTCTACATTGGGTCTACAAACAGTTTACATTGGGTCTACGAATGCTCTACAAAGGGTCTACGGATGGTCTACAAAGTATCTACAAATAGTCTACATTGGATCTACAAGGGTCTACATAGGGTCTAAGAATGGTCTACATAGGTCTACGAAGGGTCTAGGATAAAATAATGAAAAATTCCATACAGCGTGTCTGCAACTAACATACTTCCCCCTTACTTACCCTTATGTGTTGTATAAGTATTCACAACAACCTGTCGCTCCCAGCAAGCCCATTGAAATAATTTGCATGATAATTTCAATCTACGGCCTTACCAAGCAGTCTACGTCTTTCATATTTCGTGCAGGTTATCTGTGTCCCTCATACAGGTTTGTCCATGTTTTGTCCACAAACAGCTCGTATCATACCAGAAAGGGCAGTTATACCTAGGACTTGTATGAAAGTTTGTACTCATTTACTTCAAACTCTCTACGGAAAGTCTTTTATGGTAAGAGTTAGCCATTTATAATATATATATATATATATATATATATATATATATATATATATATATATATAAACAGTGTCAAAATATGAGTTTTATTAGCTAAACTCGTTTCACCTATTTTTTTATTCATATTTTCTGGTTTTTGAGAGAACACAGTTAAAAACTCACCGTCAATAATAGTCCATTTTGGAACTGTTGTCATGTTCAAGGTGCACTGAACTATCAGGTGAATTAAGCAAGACAAAGGAGTCAGAGATAAGTTTGTATTAATTGTGTTCACAGTAACTCTAGAATTTTTTTGTGACATGCAACTTGTAAAACCGTCTGACAGTTTGACAGATCACTCTCAAAATGACTTCAGCATCAGTTAACACAATCCAAATTAATCCATAGCATTGATTATATTATTGGTTTTTGAAAAAAAAAAACAAGGTGGCTTATAGTGTTTAAATATAGTAACTTCTAGCCTAAATAAAAAGTGTATTTTTTTTGCCATCAATACCCCTCCTCCATTGTAGGTTTTGTTGGATGTCATTTTTGCAAGCATTAAATAACTATACAGGAGCACTGGTTGTAATCTTGTCTTTTTCTTATCAGAGCAAATAAAGTTTACTGATTAATTTTATTCTTCTTGTAAAGGTGGGTGTTGTAAAGAAAACCTTGAAAACACTGTGAGCAATTCCTGCTCGATTGTTTACCAGATATATATCTTTATTTTATGTATTTTGAATGAGCACAGCGCTTCGACAATCTACACTCGTGTACATGTTATCATTTCTAGCAATCGTTCTCCGTCTTTAACTCACTCATCCCGAAAACTGCTCTCATTTTTAAAACAGGAAGAAGAAAAAGACGCCATTCTAGCCTTTCATCTTTATCTGATGGTATATTGAGCAGGGTTCTCATTACAGCAATAAGGGCTCGAACAATAGTGCGGGCTCACACACTGATGGGGCCGGAAAGATGCAGCTCAAAGTCCACACATGAAAGACTTTGTCAGTGAACGCCACGCCAGACATTCCTCTGCAGCTCTGCCTTGTTACAGTTTTATTGAGCCGTGCTCTCTGGGCGGTTTATCTGGAGGTCCATCTGAAAATGCAAAGAGTACAAAAACGGGTTATTGCAGCATAAATAGTCGACGAGGAGAGGCTGGATAGCATGGGTGCACCCAACTGATTAAAGCGTTTGAAATAAAGCCAAACATTGGGAAGGAATGATTCATCTTCATGCTGGTTCAGTGCAATTTCAAAGACCTTTCTTCATTGTATTTGCATGTTTTGATCCTAATTTAGCAAAAAGGAAGAAGAACATGAAGTTAAAAGCTTTTTTAATTCAACTAAAAGTGTTTTTGTTGATGAGTGCTCCATTAAAGAAACCATAATGTAGGAGTTACTTATGTCTTTTTTATTTTGCGTGTTCGTATGCAATACTTATTGATAATTTTGCTCATAAACTGGATGACTTTCAAAAATGAAATGTTGTGAAACCCTTTCCCTGTGCTTGATCAATTGGGGAAAGTTTCATACAATAGTAGTTTAATGTTCATTTCTTTTTTGTTTAACTGCATTCTGAAGGTTAAATTCCTGCAAGGCGCCCAGTTCCAACAGCTTCTCATCTAAGCGTGACGTTGCCAAGCACGAAATCTGACCAGCGAGAGAAAAAAAAGCACAACCAACTCCTCTCACTGTTCCTCTTATCGTCATGCAACGACTTTTACTTCCTCACTTCCCACATTTACCAAATTTGATTCTTGTCATGATTCGTGTCTCCTTGACTCTGTGCGATTTGTAGATTTTTTTTGCTCCCTTTTTGACTCAAAATTGGATGATTTTAACCTCACTTCCTTAGAAAGCTGGTGAATAATTTGTCTGAATTTCTGAGTCAACTCAAAAGAGGGATTGGTCCACACCTGAGATCAGGTGAGTGCTGAGACCAGTCACATGCAGTAGCTTAACTGAGGAAACAGACACTAGTGAGGACCAAACGACTCAGAGGGAAAGAACCTTCTTGATTGTGTTTTTTTTTCAGTCATGTAAAGGAAAAGAGATAAATGTAGAACAATCAATATACTAGTGAGAGTAACAACAGTTTAAAACAATAAGAACCAAATAAATGTATGTTGGTTATGTCAGTTTCTGGTCAACTTAGACTCTACTGTCTTTGCCTTTTTATGTACATGTGATGCAAACATCAAACATCCAATCACAAACTTACCTTTACAAAGTCACGGCTCCCAGTACCGGTCCAAGGGCTTCTTGGTACCGGGCTACTGGTAAAAATAAATACAGCACTCCCAGGTCTCCAATCCTTGAGACGTGGACCGGTACCAGTACCCTAACCCTATTCCAGTACCGGCTCTACGTCCGTTACCATGTCCCGAGGGTTGGGGACCAGTGATTTAAGGGGGAGAAGTACTCACATAATGGAAGTAACAAGCACTTGTGACTTACGGCACGTGTCAAAGTCAAGGCTCGGGGGCCAGATTCGGCCCCCAAGCCTTGACTTGACTCGATATTGACTCCTGGCATCCAGAGACAATTACATATTGTACATCGGCCGTTTTTGTTGCTCATAGTAACAGCCCTGCTAAACTGCATTTTTAGTCTTAAATTCCCATAAATAGATCCACTCTAGATATATGAACAATATAGATTGTATCCATTTTGAGTAAAAGACTTGGACTGTATTGTATTGTGCAACAATGGTTGAATCATTGATCAATCGTTCACCATTTATCAATTCATTGACCATGATTTGCATTGACTCATGTTGGAGGGAAAGACATCCTAAGTTTTTTGGGGGTTTTTTCATGTCCCGTCTTCAAATCCTCTCTTGACTTTGATCAAGACCCGCCGTCTCGCTCAAACATGTAGCTTTCCCCTCACACCTTTGAACAAGCGTGGGAAGCTCTCGCAATAAAAAGCTGTTAAAACTACACCTTATCAGCGCTGCCCCCGATGACTTACGTGTTTAGTGTTGTGTGTTCATGACTCTGTTAATTGTTATACAAGGCCGACTGAGAGCTCTGAGACGGCTCACGCTGGTGTCGTTATTTACAGAGAGGTTTTATGGAATTTTCAAAAGCAGAATAGGAATGTTATCTTTAGGAAGACCATAAATTATCAATGAACCCAGTTACACATTGTTGGATTAGGAACACTTTATAATACTGTACCATGCTGCTGCATCTACCTTCTGATGTTTGAGTAAAAAGTAATAGAAAGTCTGCTAACGAAGCAGTAGTGATTGTTTTTGTCTTGAAACAAAAATGTATTGATATTTGTTCTAAAACTGAGCTGTATGAAAAAAATAAAATAAAAAAAACAGACTTTAAAAGTGGTAATTTTCCATTTTATAAAAGAGACAGAACTAAATGTATTAGCAAACTAAGTTTAAAAATATGTCACAAAAATAAAAATAAATTTGTATTTTTAAAGGTTTAGGTGGCAACCAAATTCCTCTTTATTTCTAGTTTTGACAGCAAAAATGTTCAATCTCACAAGTATTTTAGTCTAGTTTCTCGATTAAATATATTATTACATCTGATAAAGAAAAATAACTTACCTGTAACTTTTTAGTGAAATGTAACGACTTTTGATCGTTTGGTCTCGAAAACATCAAAATTTAAGCAATATCTATACTAAAACAGGTTTTATTTTTTACTTATTATACTTGCTTGATTTAGGTTTTTTTTTTTTAATTCAGCACAAACACAATTAACAATTCCAGGACAAACTTTCAACAGTAAACATACATTTACGTCTAATTTTAAGGAGATATTCATGTTAAAATGTGTCATTCTAATCTTACTTAACAATTTAACACTGGAGCTTTAGTGTTTATAATCTTTGATTTACTGTAATTTTAATTATTTTTTAACGCAATCAACGTAAGTCCAAAATTTAGTTGAACGTGTTAACGGTTGAAAAGTTACAGAACGATAAAGATTTTGTGTTTAAGCGTTGTCTGCAACGACACAGATGTTAAAGGGTTAAAGATGATTACGGTTTATAAATAAGGATACCTGCACTGTTGTAGCAGTTTAAAAGGGGGTAAAGTACATCAATGTAAATAATTTAAAGATATTTAACTCTTTTTGTGACTATTTTAAGACGAAATTTTGACTTACCAGAGCAATATGCCTAAATATGGATGCTAAAGCTAATTTCAAGTTTCATTTTTCTCCTGAAAGGAGAGAACATGACCTATTTTCAGAAGTGAACAAATTCTATTGGCTCCATTGGAAGATGTATTTCAGTTATACGTTTAGTATTTCCTCACAATGTCAGGTAGAGCGTGTTTTACTGATTTAGATGGCTTGTATTATTTTTTTTGTTTAAATTCATGAATCACTTTGTGAGTCATTCTCTGTGAAAAGTGCTTTATAAATGCCCTTGGAACATGCCTTTCTGGCTTTTTGCGCTCAAAATTCGCCTCTACCAACTTTATGCACTAATGATAGTCAAGAACATCTGTTTAGCATATTCTTGAACGCGCGTCGCATTCCCAGTGTTAATGTAGCATTTCAATATATATATAAAAACTTCTTTTATATTTATTTTCGTCTCTGAAAAAGTAAAATGCTTCTGTAGTTGGCGGTAAACCGTCTTTGATATCATTTTAGTTTTTAGGTTGAGGTCTTTTCCCTTCAGGAAAGCACACAGCCCTTTCCTTGTTTCTGTCATGACATCAAGTTTTGGTATGTTGCCATTAGTCTGAAAAATCTCGATGCAATGACAATTACGCCACGGAAATTTGAAACAACAGCTTTGTTTCAGTGTTTATAGACCAGCAAAGGCTGCCTTCCTTCAGCCAGCCACTGTGAATTTAAGTATGCTGCCTGATATTCTGTATGTAATAAGAAGCTGGCAGCCTTTCCCTCTCAGTGAGCAGTAAGGGCCTGTTTCTCTGATAATGCCTTGCATGGATAACTGAGTGAGACTGCATCAGATACTGAAACCAGCAGGCTTAAAGGAAATGAAATTTATTTGTGAGGGCGTCGAGCAAAGCGGTGGGGATAATTGAAACTGGGAGCGATGAGTTGGGCAGAGAAATTGAGATGTTGTCACGAGTGGGTCCTCCTTATCGTGGTTGGGAACGGCGCGCAAAAGCAATTAAGGAACCCAAAAGAGTCGACGGAGTTATGGAGAATCCAAAAGAGCAGAACGCAAGTCAACGAGGTCCATGGAGGACTGGGAGGTTCAGTCGCTCAGGTTTTAAAGGGAAGGGTAAAGGATATAAAAATGCACCATTAGAATCAGTTATTCATGATAAGTCATTGGTAAAACCATGTCTCCAACACGTCCAAAACAAATCAATTGATAAAAGTTTGGTATGTTTTTGTGTAAGGGATAATGTCTGACGGAGTGGGGGGTTATACCCGGTTTGTATTTCAAGAAAAAAGGCCTGTAGCCCCCAGAAAACTACACAATTTTTCCATGGACATGAATACAAACTAAACTTGGTTGTTATTTATTGCTTTTAAATATTTTCAGACTTAATCTAAACCATGGGTTTAACACAAAAAGATGAAGGCAGCTTTCTAACATAATTTAAGGGAATTGCAAAATGCCAAAAATGAAGCTTTCAGAAAAAGTCTTTTAAATAAAGTCAAGTAATTTCCCAAACCCTATGTGCCAAATACACGATGAAATAAGGAGAAGAGCTCCTTTTTTCATGATAACAAAGTGAAACAGAAGAAGAGTTGGGTTTCTAAAGCGCTCGTATTCCCATGTTGTGTTTTCATGACGCTCTGGCATACCTCAATAAGCTAAATCTTGTCATTTCCTTTCTCCAAACAGTATTTCTAAGGGGATTTAAATGGGCCAACTATGAATGATGCCATGGGCAAGATTGCAAAAAAAATGTATCAACAACGTGGAGAAAAATGGGTCTGAAAGCAGACGAGCGCCATCGGTGGGGGAGGAATGTGTGTGGAGGGGGGCTTTGAAGATGTCTGTAGACTGATGCACTTTCAGAGACAATTTATCAAAAGATTGTTTTTTTTTAGTCTATTTCTTCTCTTTTAGTTGAGACAAACTGTGTGGGGGTTCAAACCTCCCAAAAAAAAAAAAAAAACTGTCAGTGGTCGGACACTGTGAGTTGAAATGACGCGGCACTGCAGAGAAATATAAAAAAACAAAAATACAACACGCACAGAGGGAGGGATGGAGTGAAAAAGAATGGCAGGATAACAAAGAAAAACGCGGGATGAGCAGCCGCAGACACAGAGAGGACGAGAACAAGGGAGAGCGGGTGAGAGGAGAAGAGCAGAGTGGCGGCGGCTCGGTGGGGGGGCCCATAGTAATGAACAGGTGGTGGGGGGAAGAGAAGGTTAAGCCTGTTTCTGTGGGTGTCGCTGGAACCCACCCCGTGCTGTGTGGACAGATGTGCGGAGCTCTCTCGCTCTCGCCGCCTCTCTCCTCCCTCCTGCCTGGCCGCTGCTGCCAATGCCCACTAGCTTGTGCTCAAAAACTCACTCATTTATTCGCCTTTGTTCTTTGTTATTTTTGGAAGCGGGTGAAAATTGCTTCCCCCTCCACTGAGAACCACGTTCACGTCTCCCAGTCTCGTTAGCTTCTGTCCGCGTACAATGCGGCGTGACATTTGGAGCGCGGCGATGCTGGGCCGTGTTGTTTGAACGCTGTCTGCCGGTGGCAGAGAGGAAGAGTTGCCTTTTGTTCGAGAATCCAGGTGGCCGAGGGGAGCCCCAGATAGGCTCCATTTGACGTTATTCTTACCCCGCTGCAGGCTTGTTCGCAATCAAACAGGAACAGGAAGTGCACAGGTAGTTCTTTACTGTTGTCCATCAGACTGGTCACGGTTTTGCAACTTAACGGACGTATCGCTGCAGTAGAGAACCAAGTTCAAACCTTCATGACAATATCAGTAATCAAACTGTCTGTCATTAGCTCAATCATTTTATCATCTACTGCGGGGGTGTCCAAACTTTTTCCAAAGAGGGCCAGATTCGCTACGGTGGAAATGTGTGATAGCTAACCCATTCATCTGACATTGTTTTAGTTATTTTAATTAGACTACATTTAAATGAACTTCTTTATGAACATTTTATTGTAATGGCATACTTTTAAAGTCTAATACATCTAAATATGATTTTTTTTTTTACCAAAATCCCTGTCAGATTGCCAGTTTTCACACTGTTCATTCCCAGTTAACAAGTCGTAGATGGTATGTCTTTCTTGTCTATTAGCACCTCTTCATAGTGAATATAAAATGTAATTTAGCCAACCACAATAAATAAATATACATACAGTTTTTAGAAAATGCTAAAATTATACTGACTTCATGAAAGGAGGCTGTGGGCCGTTGGATATTTAAACGGGGGCCGCCTTTGGTCGCACTTTGGACATGCCTGATCTATTGTAATAGCATTTCCAGTGATCGTTTAAAAAACGCTGTTCCTGAGTTTCTTTGTGATGATACATTCACACTGAGCATGTGTCGTACTATAAGAATTTTGTGCATTCAGACTGTAGTTTTCACACTGGACAAGTAAAGAATGGCCGGGAGGGGCTTCTTCTTCTGTTGATTTTATTTTGTGTTCTAATGCTTGGAGTTGGTAGAAGCTTGGTGCTCAACGTCAAAGCGGTGCAAATCTTGCTCCAAGCTTTTTCTTTCACAGCTCTATTCCGATATATGAAAGACTTCTATTCGAATTCCTTCCCTACTCACTATATAGAGCATTCGCCAGTTTCTAGTTTTGTCTGAAACTACAATTCCAAAATAGTCCCCAAGAAATTTTCCAGAAGTCTTTGCAAAAAACTAGCATGCATCGATGCTCACTACATTAGCAAATATAGACCATAATGCACTGCGACAAAACAATAAAAAAAATTGTTTACATTTTTTTTTTCACATTTTCATCATCAGAACACAGTGGAGTCACAAATAGATGTTGTAAAAAGTTTCTACTGATTCGATTTTTACTTCATGAAATTGGTGATGTCGTATCCAGCGTTTAAAAAAAGCAAGAAAAGTAGTGAGTATAGTGTCCTAATTGCTTTTGAAATCGAGGGTACTAGATAGTCCCGCACTATATAGTTTTTTAGTAACTATGGATTAAGGTGGGAATTCAGACATAGCTGTAGGGCCATATGATTCCGGCCGGGCACAAACCACAATTCTTATTGTGTACTTTGTGATTATGTTTACAATAGTCGCCACTCCCATGTTTTGAAAAGAATTCTAGCCACCTGTCACTACCAATTCCGCATACCTGATTGGTCAAAGTTCAACTGCTTGACATTCAAGCTAGCTGAACTTTCAACTCGGCTTCAAGGATCGTCCGGTTTGTACGTAGAGTCAGAGAACGTACTTAAAAACTTGCATAGTGACGCACATTAGGTAGAGATTTAAACGTGGAAGCCCATTTCAGGTGTTTATGGGGATTACATAGACTTTCTAGCAAGTTGCCACAACCTGTGTGAATGTACCTTGAGTTTTGGCTGGGACAAGTAGCGCAGATTAAGCCTACCCTCATTCCTCCTCATCCCTTCGTTTACACTCTCTCCCGCTAGCTTAGAGCCTTTCACAACCCCTAGCTATCATTAGATGTGCAACAAAAATGGTGAACAATATCTGAGCTTTTCAACCGCACAGTTTTGAGCCAGATTCCAAGGAAAACAAAGACGTTCATGGATCTTGTCTTCTACAAGTGGATGCATCAGAATGGAGATTGTGACCCGCCAACTGTATGTCACTTCTACTAGCTTTTTTTTCATTGACATTTTTCATCTGCCCCTTTTTTCACCATTATTTAAATTAAGGAATACTCAAAAATGCAATTTTAGGATTAATCGTCTTCATATACGTCCTCCATCATCAGAAATATGATACAAGAACATGTTAAAAACACCAAAAATACAGTTTTCGTCAAAGTGGGTCTTGAAGGAATCCTGCGCTTCAGAATGAAGAACAGAGTAGCAGGAGCGTGTGGACGGCGTGTTTGTGTGAGGAAATCACCTGTGTTGGCACAGCAGAGTCTGTATTTTGTCAGTGCATTGAGATCCGGTCTGCACCTGTTGTCAGACACACGCAAGCAACGACGCGCACGCACACACACCAGATGAAAATCGTTTGACAGCACGGCCAGCCTCATCAGATGTGCCCACTCCTGTTCCGTTCATTAACGTCCAACCGAAGGCGGCTGGCCTGGGGCCTGCTGCCGGTCCCACTCAACTGAACAGCACCCCCACAAAGCAAACACGCAGAGAAAGACCCTGTGAGAGAGACAGCCAGGCAAAAAACAACAAGTAAAGCAATATTTTTTTGCTTTAAAGCTGAAAATGTTAACAAGAAACAATACACATAATAAAGTCAAAACTAGCGTTTGCCGAGGATTGGCGAGCGCCAGCGTAGCCTTGGTATTGGAGGTCAGCTGGGAATTTTGGATTGGCGTTGCTTGTATGACGCCCACACGCTCTGCCCATTCTCCCTGGGATGCCAGCGCCACCTGCTTACATTGTGGATGGCAGCTTTGTTGCCCAGCGGGAGGGCTGGACGGACGGACTCACAGACAACATGTTTCGGCGAGTTTGTTTGGAAACCTGCAGCCGCCCAGCCAGAGAGAGGAAAACTTTGGGAGAGAAGGGTGAGGCAAACAGAAACGGCTCAGAGGGTTTCTTCGAGTTTGCCGCATGATAAGCAAGAAGAAACGCTGACCTGAAATGATCGGCGGGTTGGTGGCAGAGTGATGAAAATCCAAGAGATTTTTGAGCAGCTCATTTCATCCCGGGCATGAAAACGACGGTGGCGTTCAGCCACTGTGATGGGCTTCATCAGCAGGTAATCACACGTTAACTCTAACTCAATGGATCATAAACTTTTTGCATTTCATGAACCTGTCAGAAAAGGTATTTGGCTGACCCAGACCTGAAAGTTAAACAAAACAAAAATGAAAGGAATTGAGTATAAAATGTGACAAAATTGCAAACACTTAACAGAAACATTAGTAGAAAAAAAAGTCCTGCTAAGGATGTGGCATTGTTCAATTAATAAATAATAAAGTAAAGCCAATGAACTAAAACCAAATATAGTACCCCCTCCCCCCCAAAAAAAGAAAGACAGACAAACACCACTAATAGGGCAGAGGAAGAGTGGTATAGGGCCAGGTTTGTCCAGGTAATGGACCTGCAGCCTTAAGAGGCAGCACCCATCTCAACCCAACAATAATACTTCTGTTGAGTTCAGTTGACACTAGTCGTGTTTCCATTAACTCTGAAATTTCGAAAAACGGAATTTCGATATTAAATTATCCTAATGGAAACACCACAATTTCGAAAAAACTCGCCTTTTTCGAAATAAAGTTTTTGCGCTTAGAGGAGGTGGTATTTGGGCCGTATCGAAACAGTAGTTTTTCGAAAAACTGTAATGGAAACACTTTTTTCGAAACAAACGAGTCACGTGACCATTAACCGGATATGGGGTTTCGGACAGGAAGCAGGAAAAGCTGGTCAAATGCGCTTTTTCACAGCAACTGGCTGCCTTGGGCACCGCACAGCTCATCAAAAGTTGAGCGTGTCATGCAAAAATGCTGAATCCACAGCTCTTCGGTGAATTCTTCAACCGCGATTTCCCAAAACTGTTTGACTCTACGTCGCTCCCGCGTTTAAGGAGCCTGCCGCTCCAAGGCTCGGATCAGACGTAGACGTCTTCTCTGATGGGAAGGATGAGAGCTAGCTCCGTGGCAGAAATGTGAATGAATCTACTGCACATGAAAATAGTGTTTATATCCGTCGTCATGTTTTTTAATGACTTATCGCGGGAATTACTTCGAGTTTTTCGCATAATCATGGTTTAATGGAAACGCTGTTTTTTCGAAACATTGTTTTATCGAAATTCTAGAAATTTCGAAAAAGTTTTGCGCAAAAGTGTAATGGAAACGCAGCTAATGAGGATGACACGAACCAAGAGGAAAACTAATTAACTAATAAAGCTCACAAATAACAAGAGATAGAGGAAGAAAAGGAAAGAAAAACTCCTGGAAGTTTTTACACCGGGTGTTTGGACCAAACCAGAGAACCCTGGTCTGTTTGAAAAGACAAGGTTTTTGATGACTTTTGAGTGGACCCTGATGCTGGTTATCTACATTATAAATACAGATATAATGCATAGTGGATCAAAAAGTTGCCCAAACTCAAAACTGAGATCAGATAGAAGTAAAACGACAGTACCTCCCCCCAAAAGGACTAATACCAGATGCCCTAATATCCAGATTTGAAAATGTAATATGTAAAAATGGGGATCTAAACACATCTCATGCCTGTGCATTGACTTCTGTGTGTTAGGTCTTCCTTCAGTCACCAGCAGTTTCTTTGTGCCCTTGTTGAATCTCTGGCTCATCGCCTTTGTAATGAGGTCATGTTTGAGTTCAGGATTTGGTTTCTGGCGTGCCGTTCTGTACGGTGTTTCCCTCCTTTGCTCAACTGTACCAGTCCAAAAGCACCCTCAGTCATCTGCATCCTCATTGTCTTCAGCTTTCAGTGTTAACATCTGCCTACTTCAACCTTTTAGAAATGACAGTAAAGGAAAGGGTGGTGAAAGAAGGGGGAAAAATGGCAGACGGGGTTCTATTTTAAGTTGCAGTGGAAAACTATTTAAGGACAGCAGTGTCTGAGTGTTTTTCCTGAGGTGAGGGGTGAAGACGATGTGGGCAAAAAAATGCGCGAGAGAAGAGAGTGTGAGGACCGGAGGGGAAACCACCTGCGGAGGAGCAGAGAGCGGCGGGGCCGGAGCAGATGAAAGAGCCCGGTTTCGATCGTTTTCTTTCAAGCCGCTCCAAAAAAGGTAAAAGCTTTCCGGAAGACTCTCAGAGCACACAATGTATCCAGAAGTTAGCATCCGGTGAATAAGAAGTTTCTGAGAATGCGGCGTGACTCCTTTCACCTCTGGTTTTTCAACAGAGCGAGATGTTACACAGACAGGAAACTGAGGCAAGAGGTGAAGACCGACCTATTTCCTCTTCAGAAAAAAATACATTTCAAACAAGCAACTTCAAAATAAAATTCACAGGCGATCAGAGGAGTTTTTGAAACATCTTTAAAAGGATGATGAAATTGATGATCAGGTAGATGTTCTTTTCCGGAATCAATGTAACTTTTATGTTGAAAATTTGATACAAAACTGTTATGAACATAAAAATTACTTTTATTCATGTCCATCTATTACAGAAAAAATAATTTGAATCGTTCAATATTGTCGATTCGTGATCTTTATAAATTTGGTAAAATATGCTAAAATACGCTAAAGGCAATGTATTTTTTCCTTTTATTGAATTTCTATATAAATATATGTAAATACATAAATACACACATATATGTATGTATCTATAGTTTTATAAATATATATATATATATCATATATATATGTATACTGTCTATATATATATACATATATATATATGTATATATAGTTTAATGTATATATTTATACATATACATTTATATATATATATATATATATATATATATATCTACAAAAGACTTGCACTGCTTTTATTTTAGTTTTTATGCGGCTGAAGAATGACCGATAACAATCCTGACTCATCAAAATCCCTTCTGATTATGCTTTGTAAACATTTATTAAAGAACATTTTAGGATTGATTAACATAAATATGTTTTTTCTTTAATTCAGAACAGCAGACTGTAGCGTACAGCAGCGTGCTTTGACGCGGATGAGGAGTGTCACTTTGTCTCTCTATACCTTAAAACCAGGAGCGAGTGCTTCCTACTTCATCTCGTCAACACCTGCTCGGGATGATGATTATCCTCCGTGATTATCGTCTTCAACATATCAGCCGCTTCTGAGTTTTTGTGACAAACCACAAGAATCACATGTCTGAAAAAAGGATCAGCAAATACGTGAAACCGCGAATGAGCAGGGAACACTGTACACACATAAATATTGATGTATATATATATATATATATATATATATTATTAAGACGCTGCCATCACTGAAAGCAAAACATTAAGTACCAGAGAGATTTCTTATTTTCATAATAAAACTATCACAACTTTTTTGGAGATAAAAAAAATTACACTCCAGTTTAGTTTACTTGAATAAGTCATAAAAATAAATTTTCTTTAAATATAGTCAACAATTTGTTTAAAATAATGAATAAATATTTAGCTAAGATTAAAACAAAACTCTTGTAATTCCGTACTTGTCATCACACGAGTGCTAGCACAGTGGTGAAGCTATAGCAGAAAGTGTTTGTAAAATTTTGATCAAAAGGGTCTTAAAGTCCCCCTCCAATGAAAATCATGTTCTTTGAGTTTTTAACTTGTGGCATTTTTCTTCTGAAAGAGAAAAAATATAATAAGAAATCGTTTTGTGTTTGCATTTCCGAGTATTTCTGCTTTTAAATCGCTGTCACTCAAAGGGCCCGAGAAAAACGCCGTTTGAATTCCTGAGTTTTGCTTACGTTACGATAGCTAGCCTGATGTAGCTGTAGAGGCCGGAGAAGAGAAGATAACATCCCACTACTGTGCTGTAAAGGATTGTAATTCAGTGAACGCCCATACTGATGTTAGCTTTCATTATTTTGTGATTGAAAATCATGTCGGCTGCCCGACATGCAGTGAAGCTGCGGGCTGTATTACCCGCTCGTATTTTAATTGAGTTTTTAAGTTGGGTTCACGTATTTAAAATGAATCTGAAAGGAAAATACCATTATCTGTCACAAATATCCTGTCCTCGTTTGATCCAACCTGCAGAGGAGCGGCGAACTGCAGCAGCGGCGCTCAGGAACCAGTGGATGGTTTAACCGGACCTCCTAACCATTCTCCTAAACGTAACCCTTCGGCACGCATTTAGAAAACGACGTGCGATTAGACCCTTTCTGTATTTCATTTGATTTCTTGTTCAAGTTAATTCAACAATCCGCATTTTCTAGCATGCAATTAGTTATGAGCTGCAGCTAGTGCTGCTGGTACAAATCAACCTGAATGATCATGTTTTATTTTATTTTTTTCATGGGCTTATCAGAGTGTGTCTCACTAGCATGTCTGGGGGGATAAGGGGCGGGGTTACGCAGCTCAGCACCATAAGCCACGCCCACACAGAGGAATTTTTGGAAACAAAGGCTTCAGATCAACAGGAAAAATGGCTTTTTAAGACATTTAGGATGTTGAATTTTTGTTAAAAACTTCACAATCCTAATGAAAACCCCATTGGAAACATTAAAAAAAAATGTAAAAAAATTGTTGTATGGGGACTTTAGGTTTTTTGTTTTTTTTTAGTATTTTATACTAAAGATGAAAAAAGTCAGTTTATTAGCATGTGTGCTGGAAATATTGTTTAGATTAAAAACCCACGCCGCTTAAGATCATAATTTTGGTGTTTTAAAATATGTTCTTATGGCATTTTTCAGATCTTGGAGAAAAACTATTTGAGTTGGCTCAAAGCTGTCTGCTGGATAGCTACAATATCGGTCACCACGTTTGTTGCATCTGTAATTTTAGTATGGAAGTGTGCGGAGCTGTAAGATAGCCAGAGAGCGTCCAAACAGAGACCTCTTGGGTAGGGGAAGGGGAAGGGGGGTGGGGTTGCTCTAACATTTCCGCCAACAACTAAGAGACAAATTTCTAATGAATTAATGCCTAGAAACTATAGCCTAGAAAATGATATTTTTTTAAATCATTTTGGGTAAAACGGCATAATCCTTGTGTTTTGATTAAATTGTGTTCGGGTCAAATTGACCCAATTTTGACCCAACACAATATAAAGGTTATATGGGGAGCCCTCGTAACCCTTGCGCTATCCGATGCATGTTTACATTAAAAGTGGGGTCATCTAGACCCAGACCTTGTCATGGGAGGAATCACACATCAATATAAGGGTGGGGTCATCTGTACCCCATAAGAGAGCACGAGGGTTAAAATGAATCAACATGATATGAGAAAATGTTTTTTCTTGCAAACTCCAAACTGATGATCTGTAAACTGGATTACCTTGTAAATCTGCGTTCCACCAACTTACACTCAGTCATATAAACGTCATTTCTTCCTTTCTCATTCATAACTCCCTAAAAATCAGATTAATGTGTCTTTCTGTCGCTCTTCAAACTTTCTGGGCATCATTTCAAATGTGTAATCTTGCCTCTTTGTCTCAGCGGCACAAATCATGAGAAATGAAATAAAGGAGGGAAAAAAAACAGATGAACTGATATTGTGTGAGAGAGTGAGACTGGTCAAATCACACAGCTCTGCAGGAAGTCTTCCTCCAGTAATCAGAACCGTCAGCCTACTCAGCTTCCTGCGCAGCAAATAAGATTTGCTGCCTCTTTCCCCTCACTGGTGCAAACCTTAAAGGGGGATGTGGGGATAATATGCATTATTACTTTTATCCAGTGCAAGTGAGGCACACCAATAATTGTGCACTGCCGGAGTTTTATTGTTCCCAGCTGCCGCCGTCATTACTAAACGTCAAGGAGATGCAACCTTTCCTGTCGACTTAACGACAGTAATCACTTCCCATCTCCCCGTGCTCCGTCTCCCTCCGCTTCCACCGAGGCGCTCCGCCACCCAGCCCGGCCCTGCGAGGTGCAGAGATGAAGCTTCTTTATCATCTTTATTGGATTCCTCCTGCAAACCAAATCAGAGTAAACACACACTGCATCATTTTCCGATATTTTCTCATATAGATTGACTGCCTCGCTGCAGCTGCTGGAATTATTGGTTAATAATAAACTTCTGCGCTTGTTCGGAGGAAGGTTGAGGAAGCTGCTAAACTCCAGAACTTCCTTTGAGGGAAAGATCCGTCAGCGGCGGTTTTAGAGCGGCTTGGATTAGGAATTTACCTCCCCCTCTTTTTTTTTTTTTTCTTTTTTCTCTGTCTGTCTGGCAGGTGAATGCCCTGCAGACAACACACTGACACTCTGACTTGTTTTTTTCTAGGTGTTATTTCAAGGTTGGTAGAAATTTCACAGGTGAAGTGAGAAGGAGTGAAACAGATCTAAGGGACGGAGGATGTTGTGGCAAAAAATGGATAAAACATAATTACAAAATAATGTTTTTTGACCCTGGAGAACAATGAACAATTTTTTCTGGGCTTTTAAAATAAATTTGACACATTTTGTTTTGTTTGTTTGTTTGTTTTTTCATTTTGGGTAGCAGCAAAAAAAGAGAGAGCAAATAAACAAAGGGCAATAAAAATCCACACACATACACTGTTCGTAAAAAGTCTGATAATTATGACATCCTCTGTTCTAATATGCTATTATAAATGGGGCTGATATCATTTTCCATTTTTTAAGAAGATGCTTAGAAGAAATCAGACCTTTTGTTGGTTTTATTTAACGCTGGAAAACAAAAACAACAAAAAAATTCCTCTGTTTTTTTGGGGGGAATTAATTTGACTTTTTAAAAATATCGATAATACTTCAGATGAGGTGCTGCACTCAATGTAATGTTGATAAAGATAGTTAATACATTTGTTGAGCTTGCAAGCAGTTTATTAATAAGGCCTATGTAGACAATGGTCTCACTTTATATGGTAATAATTCTTGTTAAGTTTGTTCATAAACCTTATTTAGCTTATTATACTAATACATATCTCACTAACACCCTATAAACACATTATCATTGTTTGTTAATGTGTTAATGAAGCGTATTAATGAATCTTATTATAAAGTGTTACCAAAATATTTTTGATTAACAGTAACAAAAAGCCACCAGATAAATTAAATTGGAAAAAGGAAAAAAAAGGACAAAAATGATTAAAAACACAGAGGCCCAAATTGACCCTGTGTGTTCCCTGGAGTTAAACGTTGATACCATCCAAAAAAAAAAAAAAACTGTGAAGAAAAATATATATACATATTTTTTGTAAAGTAAACCCAACGGAACAGTTTAATTTGTCCAGAAAATCTGCCCCAAAGTTTGGAAATTGATTTCAGACCCATATTTAGGAGCATATTAAAGAGCAGAGGATTATGGGATTTTTAAAAAAACTCTATTTCAAGTTCTGGAAAACCCCTAAATATTTTTATTCTGGACTTTAAAAGATAATTTGACTTGTTTTTAAGGTAGCAGCAAAAAAAGGGAAACAAAGTAATTCATATAAAAACATTTACAGAAATATAAAAAAATCTACATCTTGGGTTCTCCAGGGTTAAAAGTTGGTTCCATCCAAAACATGTCCAAAAAAATTGATTATTTTTAAAAAAGAGAACCCAACAAAATAATTGTGTTTCTTTTGGAAATTGATCGCAGTCTCACATTTATAAAAGCATATTGAGGCATGTTTAGCGCCGTGTTGCATCACTTCTTCTTTCAGCAGCTCTGTGTGAGTGTTTGGTTACCACGGAGACCGACTGCTGTGGCTCCGAAAGTGAAATGTTTTTCCAATTTAGCTTCGATATAGGATTTCAGCTGTTTTACAGCAACGCTGCTTCTCTTGTCGACTTTTTTTTTTTTTTTTCTTGTTTTGCTCTACAGCTTCAATCTTTGGCTGCAGAGCCCCGACGTGATGCTGCGCTTCCATTATCTTAGATCTTCAGGTGTTGACTGGCTTTGTTCTGAAAACTGTTGGGACGTCCCGCCTATTTGCTCACTCTCAGAAAGGTTCTGGATCAGTTTATCCTCAAGATCTCACATTTTTAGAGCATCATGCAGACTTTCCAGCGATGCTCAACTTGAAGTTGAACCTCACCGTTCACTAAATATGATCCTGCTGCACAATGTGGACCTTTAGTTATCATGTTGGATTTAGGGGGTTGTTCTGCTTCTGCCATGCTACAAAATTCCGTTTTGGCTTTTTTCTCTGTCCTGACTCCTCCTTCTGCATCAAAAATTGGCATGCATGTAGGCTCTCGGTCCAGGATTTTAATTTGACCCATGCATGCGCTTTCACTGAATCAAAACAACTTCTTGATTTTTGCATCAGAACCATTCTCTCCGTTGGGTTTCTCCTCACTCGGATCATCAAGGAGGACTTCATGCTTTACCCATTTTTTTCTCAACAGAAATGATCGAGATCAGGACAAAATTGTACATAAGTGAAAGTACTGTCACATTTTCAAACAAATATTTCATTACATGAAGTAAGAAGTGAAAGTTCTCCAGTAAAAGAAGTAGATCTCTCAGAAACTACTTAAAGAACAAGTGGCTGGCTGTTTTTGGTAAATGAAAAAACACTTTTTCCTGTATTTTTTTTTAACAAATATTTATTATAGCTTATAAACTTGTTGAATGCATACAGGTCAAAATTGTATCTTTACTTCCAGATTTTCTGATATTCTCATTTGTTTTTATGTTTATTTGTAAGAATTTTTTTTAGTTGTTTGTTTAATGTTTTACACGTATCTTTTTTTAAATGTGAACATTTTTAGAGAAAGATCTTGACATTATTTTTCATTTTTTAGAGTGTAGGGGGGATTTTGAACTTTGAGCATAAGAGGAAAAAATAA
>NC_050533.1:12178080-12185841 GCF_002922805.2 Oryzias melastigma
AAAAAAAAAAAAAAAAAAAAAACTGCAGAAAAATGCACCAGAACTGCTGAAAATCTGGTGCTACATTCACACTGGGCTAAAAAACACGCGTTCAAGCGACCATTTCAGTGAATAGTCTATGTAAACTTGCACAAATGTGTGTTTCAGGCTTCTGCGATCAAAAGTTTTGCATTCATACGCAAGTTTTTGTGTCCATTTTTAGGCTCTACGTAGAAAACGTGCGACCATCGAACACGCGCTCAAAGTTAGACTAGTTGACCAATCAGAGACTCCGATTTGGTAGTGATCATGGAGGAGAAATGAATAATTGTGCCCGACAGGAATTTTATGATACCGAGTATTTCTTAAATCAGAACAGAAGTGTGATTCTCTTTCCTGATTTGCACCACTTCGATATTTCACACCAACTGTAGCAGCAGAACTCGATATGCTAAATGCGCGTTTAAGAATGCCTGTTTAGCGCTTTCATGGTGCATACGTAGCTTTAAACGGACGCACAGACTCGCATTGATCGCATTTACACGTCTTTCCCCTTTTGACAAACGTGTTCATCGCAGTAGGGCGCCCTGCAGCTACAGCCCTCCCTCGCTCCCGCCTCAGTCCGTGCGTTCACTTCAAACTTTTTGTCTTTTGATCTCGGCTCAGGATTGTAGTCCTGCCTGCTGTCCTGCTCCCAACACTCGCATATGCAGCGCAAAGAGAATTATTCATTGTTTTTACCAAACAACAAAAGTGTTTGAAAGAGCAGCTGCCTTCACATAGTTAATTTAACGTTGCTGGAGTTCAGAGCCACTCTGTGATTGAAGCTGCCCTTTTCATCCATTCTGTGGGAGAAAAAGGTGTTTAAAAAGAGATAAAAGCCTTACATAATCAGATCAGAACGCAGCTTTACCTCTTAATGACTTGAAGAGATTATTGCAGGCGGAATATTCACATTCTCTGCTGTTGCAATTATCAGCAGCGTATTCATTTATACTGATGGCTATTGCTTTAAATTCTTTCTCTTTGTTGTCTTTTTAATTATTTTTTTTTTCAAACATGGTTGAATTAAATTTAAAAATTAAAGCTAAGACTGAAATTTACCTTTTATAACAAAAACAAAAAAAATAGCCTTTTTAATTAAAGAGAAGATTTTTTTTTTTTTTACAATTATTTCAAAATATGCAATTTTCTAACTAATGCTTGGAAAAAAATGTTAAAATACAAGTTGTTTATGAAAGAAATTCAAAAAATTTAGGTCCAAAACTGAATCCACATATTTAACAATATAGTGCCGGAATTCCCTGAAATATTGACAATGTTAAATATTTATGAATATAAAGAGAAAAAGATGTTAAACATGAACCTGCCCTCAGACCTGCTGAATTTCAAAATAAAAGGAAGCTGCATCTTTGCTTGGGTGCGGAAAAAATCAAACTGGGCTAATTAAGACAGTGCAGGCTCTGGTGGTGATGTTCATCATGACAGTCGACTGCTGAGGAGAGGAAAAGCAGCTGACGGTCTGTGCCAGATCTCCTCATGCTGCTGATTAAAACCCTTTGGCCGGATCCCAGCCTGAACTGACTTCTACTGTTGTGTCCCAGCTCTGTTTGTGGAGCCCAGAGGCGGCACCGCTCAGAACAGTTATTTGGACCTGGTTAGAAGCGATGTGACGACCTGCAGTAAAACTAGTTTCCAAGAGTTCATTTGTTGCTTCCATTGACAAATACAGTATAGAGTGAATTTTTATCGACCATGTGATTGGTAACAGGCTAAGGCTAAAGTGGGGTCAGATTAAGTGGAGTTTTCTCCCTTAGACTACGGTCACATATAAAATGCCACCATATGGTGACCTAAATGCTAAATTTTCAGCAAATTTAAATGAAAATTGTCTTTTTTTGTGTTTTCAACATGTTTTTGTAGCATGTTTCTCATATTAGGGGACCTACATAAAATAATATACAATTAAAACTGTTTTCTGAGTATTTCTTTACTCAAAAAAGGAGCAGATGAAAACTGGATACTTGAAAAGTTTCCGAAATGGACGTGGCAAAGTCTCCCCTCCCCCTGCGCGAGACATGATGAGCGTTCAAATCTCGTGCTGTAGTGAATTGCGATTCTGGATCAAAACTGTACGGCTGGATTGATCCAATATAGCTTGTTGCTATTTTTGCGCCGCTAATGTTAGCTTGAGGCTATAAGCTAACACCTGAGCGTGCAAACTGACCTCTCAGCGACGGTGGGTGTCAACAGCCCTGCCCACAACCCAGAATTGTATTTCCAATGAGCTTGGTACCTATCTAACAAATAAAAAATACAACAGTAATTCGGTCCAAATTTAAGCCCTTTTAAATTAGAACAACAGGTTTCCTTAAAACCCAAAGACACACACAGTTATCACAATAAAACACTAAGCATTTCAAAAAGTTTTGACTGTTTTTAAATTAACTTCTGGTATAAAATGTTTAAACAGGAAACAAATGAAACGTCTTCCTTTTGGAAACCAACCCCAAGTGGTCATTTGAGGAACTGCAACATTCTGTACTTCCAAATTTCCTTCAAACTTGGTAAAGAAAAAGTTCTTGTTTGGTTTCTAGACATTATCAGACAGGCTAGGATAGAACTTGCTGATCATTCACATCCTTTTATGTCAACTTGTAATCTCTCTCTGTCCTGTTTATTTTATGGGGGCGGGGTCACATCTGGCAGCTGTGAAAGCTCATTGATTGATTTAATTATTTTTGCAGAATGTGGGTCTCTGTTCACTTGCAAGTGAACCCTGATGCTATGTACTATTGCTATTGGGAATGGTCACAAAACAGAAGAAGAAAACCTAAAGTGTAGTGTACTGCAATATCATTCTTTTTAGTTAGAAAACAGAGACAGCTCATCGCAGGAATCAACAAATTTTCACTCCTAACTTGTCACGTATTGATGTTTGGTTGAGGACCCTTCCACGTCAATTTTTGACGTTTTGGGTGTCAAATCGTTTTATTTTTTTTAATGCCGGCTGTTCTTACAATCAAGGGTCCACAACCCTCGGGATGCGGTGCCAGATGCGCACTGGTCCTCAGGACGCGCCAGATACCGGTACCCTAAACCAGAACTGGTGCCCTTACCTTTAAACCGGTACTGGTTCGTGTCCGGTTCACACCCGGTACCACAGTCAGGAGTCTGAACTCTGACACCCCCTCTAGGCACCAGCGGGAACAGTCACCAGAGTACTAACTGCACTCCATCTCCCAGAAGCCCCAGCCTACAGTTCCTGGTTCCTGCTCAGCTGTCTCAAATCAGACAATCACCCACCTGCTTCATAAGCAGCACACAGAGCCAGACTCACTGCGAAGTATTTGTTTGTGCCACCCTGCCTGCAGTACCGAGCGTTTATTCCTGGACCTATTCTTCTGTCTCTGACCCTGCTCTTCCTCTGATTGCGAGCCGCCTGCCCTGACCCTCGCCTGGACTTTGACTACTCTCTCTTCTCGGATGATCCCCTGCTCGTGTATGACCTCTGCCTATCTGACCCTGCTTTAGTTTTGTGGACTTTTAGCTCCAATAATAAACCTGCTGCACGTGGAACCAGCTGTCTGCCCGTTTTGTGACAACCACATCTGGTCCGGTGTTGGGTTAGGGTACTGGTACCAGAATTGGGTAGCGGTGTTCTACGCATCTTGGTACTGAACCGGTTCTAATTTGCGGCCTGGAGGTTAAGGACCCTTGATTTAATGGGAACTACCAGTACGTCGGAAAACAAGAACTTGGGGACACCAAAAACGTCAAAAAGTGAACGTTAATGTGTGACGACTAGTGGTTATTCTTTCTTCAGATTCCGTCAACACATTTTCATCCTCAGAACAGTTTGAAATGTTGAAAATTTTGGTGTGAGAGGATGAAAAGTGCTTGTCGATCAATGAAAATATGAAAACTAGTTGGCTTTGTGTCTTTTTTTTTTCATTATTCAAGGCCAAACTCCCCCTACTTGAGTGACTCTTGTAATAAGGCGACATTTCAAGGCGTTTCCGTTCACTCTCAAGAGCTCAAGAGTCAAAGCAAACTGAATTGAATGTTTTCAATCAAGTCAAAACTGTAGGAATACTAAAGCACCCTTAGCTTACAAACAGAAAAACCTGAAAACTTATCATAAAGTATGGTTGAAATCTTCCAAAGAGGCACAGACTGTTTCAATGTCAAAAAAACTCAATTCTTAACAGATATGGTAATTGTACACATTGTCTGCCAAAACAACAACCCAGCCGTGACTTCAGTCCATCGCAATACAAACCAGTCAGCCGCTCAAGCTGTCAGAAAGTTTGCTGCTTACACATTCCCAGGAAGGTAACATCTTGTAACTCCACTTCCTATTCTGTTCCCGTGCCAGACTCTGCTGAGAGCCAAACTAAGAAATGAGGCTCCCTCTGAACCTGCCACACTGAACAAGAGTGTAAGCATTGACAGGTATGACAGCATCTGCCAAAGCGCGAGGCGTCCTGCCTCTGCCATCCCATCATAGTCAGGATCAATCTCCATGACTCACTGAGCTCATATCCACACGCCGTTCCCTATCAGCTGGGAAGTTAATGTACAGGTTAATTATCCAGGCAACTCTATCTGGAGGAAACAGAGTCGGAGCCAAGAGAGGTATGTTGGGCCAGCAATGTTGCTGTCATCTGCAATATTCTTGAACACATTTTCCCTTTGAGTTTGTGGTAAATATGGTAAAAATAAATAAATAAATACCAGAAACGCCAGATGACAAACGAAAGAAAATAAATTGATAGCTGAAAACACTGAAGCTGATAGCCATGCTAAAATATTAGCTAAATGCCATAATTAGCCTAAAAAAGTGAGAAAAAAAATCGTAGGTTACCCAAAACAGTTAGCATGTTGCTGAAAAAAATAGCTAAACTCCAAAACAGCCTAAAAAATCTTAGGAAATGCCAAAATAGTCCAAAAAGCTGGCAGAATCCCAATTTTAAACCATAACTTTTTAACATTACTATAAATAAAAACAGACAGAAAAATTATTCCAGAATAAATCAATTTAAACCTTAAATAACTTTCAATATTTTACTCTCCAGAAAAATATTTTTTGTCAAAATTATATTAGTTAGAAATAAGTGCAAGATAATATCGAGCCATTGATAACAATTAAATAAAATGATCTGGAGGGCCGGATCCAGTCTGCAGGCCTTGACTTTGACACACGTGAGCTAGAACTTCTTTTGTGTGTTTGCCATCGTGGGTAAATTAGTAACCAAAAAATATTACTGAATGTTTCTGCTAAGAAGAAGCAAGTAGTTAGTGGGTTTACACCTCTTTAATTTATCTGTTTTGTGTGTGTGTTGACTGTATGTTCATTTCCATACAGTTTATTTAGATACAAAGACATGATTGCATTTGTGAATCACAATGTTTTATTGTGAAACACTGGTTATATTTTGAAAATAAACCAGATTTTCTCATGAATCTTGATGTAACTTCCTGCCAGAATTCACAGAATAGACCAGACGCTAAAACGATCTGCTGCACGGCGTGAGCCTTCCGCAGAGGACCGCGGCTTTCCGCTCCTGGTGAACCGCAGTAAAGGTAAATGAGGACGCCGAATTGGATATGCCTCCACGCCGCTTCCAGTGTGATCAGAGGGGCCAAAGAGCTTTACAGTCATGGTCGCATTCACCTACACAATCACATACTGACGCCAACCTATAACCACCAGGAGCAATGTTGGGTTCAGTGTCTTGCCCAAAGACGCATCGACACATGGGTGCACAGAGCGGAAACCAAACCTGCCATCTTCCAATCAAAATTCGGCCATTTTACCTCTGCTGTCTCGCCCCAAATTTACCTAAATTGCGAATGTTGTGAAAAACTTCAAATACAAAAGTGTTATTTTAAAACATTTAGTTTGCCTCTAAACAAGTCTGGATCAGTTGGCAACACAGTCATGAGTAGGACTGTAGAATAACTGACCCTCTGACCTTGAAGGGTAAGACCCATAACTTATTGCTTACAAAGCTGGTTGTTCATGAATGTTGTTCATGAATGTATTTATATAGCAATTTCACAAATAAAACCCACAAAATGCTTTACAAGGAATGAGTAAAAGCCAATACAAATTTAACACAATAAATAATAGCTAATCATAGATAAAATACAATAAAGGTTAAAACAAGTAAAACCTACTCATTCTCACTCCCAACTCGTCATATATGGACGTATGGTTCTGCCCCCACCACACCACTTTTTGAAGTTTTGGGTGTCCCCAACTCTTCGTTTTTTGACGTGTTGGCTGTTCCCAGTAAATGAGGGATCCCTGACTCTTGGGACGCGGTAACGGACGCAGAACCGGGTTAGGCTACCGGTCCGAGTCTCGGGGGTTGGGGCCCGCATGCAATTTTTCCCTCTGTGGCCTGGATCGGTACTGGTTTGTGCCCCAGAGGTTGGGGACCCATGAAGGTGCATTGTCTGAGTTGAACAAAAGAGTGGCAGAATTTCTATTATCCTTATTTTACCTTAAGCCAGGATCATTAATAATAGCGCCCGGCTTTGAACACAATTTAGCCGTATTAGCCAAACCCTCATTAAGATTCAGACACAGAGGTATGCTAATTTCACCCTACTTCCAAGAGAAGTTCAAGAAAAAATAGGCTTCATTAAAGAAATACATGCATTATTCAGGGAGCAGCAGGCCAGAGGAGTGGCTTTAGGCCAATTATCTTCTGGAATCTTCTCCATGCTGTGCGGTGAAGACTGCTCTCTACTCAATATGTATTGATTTCGGTTCACCGGAGCTGGCAGTGGTTTTGTGAGGTTCACTTATTATTAATATGGTTTTCTCTGATGTCTGTGCTCTTGACTTCTTGAGAGAAAAAAACTTTTTATTGACTCTTAAACCCAACAAAACTTCTGAAAAAGTTTAAAAAAAAAAGAAAATCCTTATAGTATTAAAAGACAATTGGGTTAAAGAAACTATTAACTTTAGTACAACTTTACAAAATTCAGAGAAACAATGAAATAGGGGGTTGGATTCTTTATAACCAATTGACCCCAACCACCACTCCCTTATTTTTTTTATTGTTTTAATTTAACCAACAAACCACTCTAGTGCATATAAATACGTAATCTCATTCTATTTTTACCCTGATAGAACCAGCAGGGTCAAATTTAGGATTTTTTTACATTTTCATTATCTAATGTATTTATTTTTGTGTTTGTATTTTCATTTTTGCTTTTTGTTCTGTTTTGTTTTTTGGCTTTTGTTAACTTCTGCAACTCAAATGAACAAACAAACTGAAAAATAAATGAATAAAAATCGCCCAATTAGCTTTAAAATCCCAGAAGAAAACAGATTTTTTAAGGCTATCAAATGTATTCATAAATATACTAAACCTGGCAATTAATTTGGCTTTTATTTTGAAAAATGACTCATATGTAATGTAAACTCATTTTTCGCTCCCTTTATAAAAAATATTTGTGAACAAATTTTACCAAGTGACACCTCTGTAATTTAGGATTTTTCCTCAGTTCGTTAACTCGTACTATAATTTTCTGGGTGTCTTTTAATTAATTTACTAATTGGAGTTGGAACCATCATGCATCATTTACTCCCTTACTTTAGAATTTTATTAGCATATTTATATGAGATAAAAAGTTTTCTAATTGCTGAACACCAGGAATTTTATTGTTAAAAAGATATGAAAGCAGCTTTCAACAACTTTGGTATTTTATTATTTTATAATAGAGTTGTGTCATTTTAAAAGTCAAACTCTGATCATTTTAAAA
>NC_050533.1:12185908-12191542 GCF_002922805.2 Oryzias melastigma
AGAACATAGTTTCTGTAGTGCAGACACATTTAGGAATTTCACCGGGTGGATTCTGCCACAGCTGCTGCTTTGTCCTGGCAACCTGCATGGTGGACATCAGGGTAATGAGACATGCCAAAAGCCAATTCAATAAAAGAATTACAGCAAAGTCATACAATCACATTTTTGAAAACACCTTTATATCTTAATTAACCTCAGGATAATGTTAACAATTAAAGAATCATATCTACCTTAAAAAAATGAAATAAAACATAAGTTTTTGTCCAGATGCAAGAAACAGAGTCTGCAGGACTTCATCGCCTGCAGTGCACACAGCCACCGACACAATCGCTGAACAATGCGACATATGAAAGTGTGTGTTTGTGTGTGTGGATACGGAGAGGAAGTCATGTGGCAGCAGCCTGTCCTTCTGCCAGTCATCCTGTCACAAGACTCGCACAGTGTGTCCTATTGTGCTTGTGGGAATGTGCGAGCACAGGCAGGAGGTCCGCCTGAGTCCCGCCACGATGGAGGGGCGCTTCCACGCGCATCAATACGAGACACTTCTCCAGACGTCTCCTTCACTTTAGGTAGATTCTTTCAGCGTTTCCAGTCACATTTAATTGTCCCGGCAGCATGGCGCGAGTGTGTGCGTGCGTTTCCGCGTGAGCCTGTGCCCGCTCCTGGGCCTGCTCAGTAATGAGAGCGGACAGAACACCAGCAACAGAACCCCAGACCTGTCTGCTGCATCCGAGATGTATGGAGTGACCGCGCATCTGAACCCTGCATGACACACACAATAATATTCATACAGGCCCATGTGCACAAAACTCTGCAGTGACAGGCTGGGGAGGGCAAATGAGGACATGTGCTCCAACGAGTACCAGAACCTCGAGGACAAACCACCAACATGAACATGGTTAAAGCCATTGCTCTGTCCAGGGGCTCACTTACTTTTAGGCAAAGGTGGGCGATTGCCTAGGGCCCTCCAACACTGAACACTTAAAATAATAACTATAATAATTTCCAAACCCGTAATTATTTAAATCTGTTGTAAAAAATAAAATAATAACATAAGACTGCTTATGTGAAGGTGTTTCGTCCTTCCCTACCCCCTCAGTAATGGAACATTCCATCAACAGCAAGTTATCAAGCAGAGAGAACTCCTTGAACGGATTAAAAAGAAACACACACACACAGTAAGATGAAACATAGCTGTATGAGCGGCGGTTACAATGGCTATTATTATACTTTTGATTCAATAGAAAAAAAAAACTGTCTTACACAAATTCTACCAGTTTAAGTTAAACAACAACAAAACTATTTTGCAGGATGGCAGTCAAAACAAGAAAAAGAACAACGAAACTTAACAATGAGACCAAAAAGGAATAGAAAGGCAGAAAGAGGGAAGAAGAATGTTTTTTTTACATTTTTGATGGACTTCACTTTATAGTGTTGTGTTATATTCCATCATTTCAATTTTTTTCTTACCTTCTTCAGTAAAACCTGATAAAACAAAGAAAAAACTGAAGGATTAAAAAAAAAGACACTGCATAGAAGGGGTGGGCAATACTGGTAATTTGGGTATCGATCTGAGACCAAGTAATTACAGGGCTAATATAGGCGATATTGATGCCGATACTTTTTCTTTAATTATTGTATTAAATAATAATTTCAGAAATACAATTTTTAATGTAATTAACTGTATAATAAAACATAGAATTGAGACTTAATAAAAGTAAAAATAAATGTTAGTAACAGCACCGCAAGCATATGTATATATTTCAAAATAAAAGCAGTAAAATAATATCAAACTCAGTAGTAAGGAAAGTAAACAAAAGCAACACTGTAATGAATAAAAATATAAACAACACAACAAAAAATTCTGCCATTGCATGCAAATGACTCAACTTTCTGATGAGGCAGGGAGGTGAGGGGAAAGGTGTGAGGAAATGGTGTTCTGTTTAAAAAGACAACAAATGTTGCCAGATTGGGCAGTTTCCCTCACAAATTGAGTGGATTTTTACTCAAATCGGGCTGTTTTATGCACCATCTGGCAACGCCGCAGACAGATAAGCGCGGCGCTTTCATGAACTCCTTAAGTAAATTCAAGCCCTTCACTGTAGGTATTGAAGAAAAACTGCAAGGAAAGTATCAATCTTATCTCGAATGTCTCGATACTTCAACTTGGTATCGATACTCAGATAAATACGCCCGCCCCTACTACATAAGGCCCCTTTGTTATTGTTCGCCTGGGGCCCCTAAACTGCTAAGTCCACCACTGATTCCGCATTTCCTTACAAAGCAAAATATAATCGGAAGCTACATTTTCTTGGAAACAATCACTTTTAAAAAAATGTTCAATAATGACTAATATGTGCCTAGAAAGCAATAATCAATCAATAGGTTTAGTGTTAAAGATCCACTCTGATGACAATGGTGTTTTTAGTATGTTCTTGTAGGACTTTTCAGATGACATAAATAAAGAAAATTATGCTCAAAATTGCATTTTTGAGTATATTCAAATCATTGTAAATGAGGAGCATACAAAAACAAAAACGCTCTTTGATAAAGATTTTATTTGTTACATAGAAAATATAGTAGGTGGGCCTCAATCTTCCTGCTCCGCCCCATTCTGATACATCCACTTGTAGACGACTAGATCCATGAACATCTTTGTTGTCCCTGTCTGAGCTGGCTTAAAACTTTATGGTTGTTATGGGTGATGGGAAAGGGCGGCGGAGTTGCTCCATGCTAGCTCTCCCACCCGCAACTCTGAGGCAAATTTTTACTAAACTGCAGCAGGAACTATCTTAAAAAAAAGTTCTTAGATTTTGGCATATGTGGGAATGATTTTAAATAGACCAAAACCTGATCAGAGTAGGTAATCAAGGCATACATATGTTCCAAAATGTGAACAACGTCATGCAGGCCAACAGAACCAAATAAATGTCCAATCTACTGATACTTGAATCAAAACCTCCAGTGTTCTGGATCCACAGATAAAACGACAGATAAGTTCAAATTCCTGCTCCTATCCTTCCTTCTGGGGGAATTTTCAGGCCAAAATCTGGACTAATGATTAAGTAGGCTTATGAGCTCTAAAGCAACAGCCGTGTCCTGTGTTCAAACCTTGGGAGAGGGACCGGGCGTGTGCGGATGGGAGTGTGACTGCGACAGAGAGACACTAAGCAAAAGGGAGAGCAGAGGAGAGCGAGCTTTTGTTCCAACTGAGCCCCTAATTAGCCAGGCTAATTGAGCTGTTAATTGATCTGTTGTCTTAATTAAACATCTCCTGACGCTTCTTTGCTCCTTGTAGTTGGGAATCTGAGGGGTTTGTGTGTGTGTGTGAGTGTGTGTGTGAGTGTGTGTGGAACGCGGAGGTAGCTAGCCCAAAACAGATGATGATAATCTGAGTGGGCTGATGGCTCCATTAGACACTTTTGGCTTGTTTTAGTTTCAGGCTAAAGCTGTCATTATAGATTTGTTTGGGGTTGTCGTGGTGGCAAAATGCATTTACAGCAGAAATCTGATTAATTTAATCTTTGCAAGATGTACTTTGATAGAGCTGCCAATTTCAGCAAAATCTGTTGACTGGCAGGCAATGACTTTAATCACTATTTCAACCAAATCTCATATTCTGTTTGAGAAGCTGAGCCCTTGGTCTTTCCATAAGACATGGACTATTACACTTTAATTAGATCTTTTAATAACTTTTAATGCAACATTTTGATTAACAGTTATTCCTTTATAAATGTCTAAGTTAAGGATTAAAAATTCCAATTAATGTGTATTAAATTGGAGCCTGTGGCATCACCTATTGCTTTGCTATGGTATTATTCAAAGTATTTCTTGACAGTGGTTGAGATGCATAAAAAAGATTGGACATTTTCATGTCAGTCAAAAAACCATACCCCCATCTTATCCTAAAACTGAACCCTCGTTCCGGCTGTACCAAACATGGGACCTCCATCTGAGTTTTTCTTGCTTAAGCAACAGGCCACCAGTAGATATTTGGGGATGTTTCTAGTTATTAAAACCACACAGGAAGTGCTGATTATGTACTCTGGAAAAAATCTAACATCTAATGCCACATTCACACTATTGACTGTATATAGAGAACTGGACTGGTTGACCCAAACAGGAAGTGGCTGCTGGCTCCAGAAGCCGAAATCCCATAGATTTCTCTTGAAAAAAAGGCAGCTATAAATCAGTTATTATTTTTGTCTAACTAACGGTTTCTCCTTTGCTATGTTTTAACATGTCCTTGCTAATACTGAGGTTTTTTTCCCAACAATATACATCTTTTTGCAAGTTACTCAAGTTATAAACTGACCAATCAGATGCCTCAGTAAAAGCATGTGGCGCCCGCTGGCCCCTCCCCTCGAATGGTTCTCCCGAACCACTTTCAGTGGAAGGGAGAGAACATAGAACAAGCTAAGTCATAATACATGACAGTAGTTGCCATAGAAACGTCGACTCCGACCGATTACTGTCGTCTGGCTCAAACATGACAAATGGTGACCCAATTTGTTTTATTCTTCTGAAGCTGGAGGTAAGGCATTTGTTGTGGGTGATGTCACACCCGCTCTGTCCAGTTCTCAATATACAGTCAATGGTTCACACTGATTGCAATTCATGCGCCAAATTTGCGTTCTCCGCTTCTCTTTTAAACACATGTGAAAATCACTCCTAGTCACTTTTCTAAAAACGTATTCATAAACTTGATGCTTGGGAAGAGCTACCTCATGATGGAATATAGATGTTGAGAGATCAGGTTTATTTATTTTAAAGAACACTAGAAAAACATTGGAGAGCACATTTTCACTTCTGGGTTCATGAGATGATTCAGAGACTATCGCGATGCTCAATATCTGCTGCAGGAAATGTGTCTGATTGACGGCGTTTTCAGCGGTACTTCCGTCAAGTTTAATGACTTGCTGTCCTGCATTAGTCTGAAGAGGTAAAAAATGAAATAAAATTAAAGGACTTTTTTTATTTTTGGTTTTATAAAAATTATAAAACTCAGGAGGAGAACAAGCAAGCAATAATCTGCATCTCATCCTTGTTTGTTTTGGACTTCACCAATGGATTACATCATCAGTCTAAAGCAGAGTTCCTGATTGGTTGCCACAACTCAAATTATTTGCCAAAGTTCAGACATTTGAACTCTGGAAACATTGCAATGTGCCGTCCATAACGCACTGCCACTAGACCACCCCATCTGTACACAATCACATGTTCTGTTTTATTGTCATGTCTCTTTAATTCCCACCAGGTCAGCTTTTATGGTAAATTAATAATTTCCTGGATTCTTCTCTTTTGGATCATGTATGAGATAATCTGAAGAGAATTAGTAAAGTCTGGTGAGCCTCTAGACGTGGTTTGTTGGAGTTGTTGGGTCTTGATCACTTTCACCTCGACTCTACAGACAAACCAATCAGTAGTTAAAAAGAATTCATAGACAAAACATTTAAATACATTCTGAAAGTTTGACACTTTTTTTAGTAGATTCAGGACTCACGAAAAAGTTTGAAAAATGTTATATGTAGAAGTGTGAACTAGTCTTTTTCCATAGAACTTGTTTAGATCAACTGTAATGCCCGACATGATCCAGATAGAATGTCCAACCTATAAAGTGCAGTGTGAAAGCAG